>NC_061111.1:185696342-185825491 GCF_002878395.1 Capsicum annuum
AGTAAGTGCGAGTTTTGGCTAAGGTCAGTAGCATTCCTTGGTCATATCATTTTCGGTGATGACATTAGGGTTGATTCTTAAAAGTTCAAAGTGGTAAGAAACTGGCCTCACCTTGTATCTTCATTAGATCTCAGGAGTTTATTGGGTTTGGCTGGCTATTACAGACAGTTTGTTAAGAGATTTTCTTCTATTGTATCCCATATGTCCAGATTGACTCAGAAGAAGGTAAAGTTTCTATGGTCAGATCCTTACGAGAGGAGTTTTCAGGAGATAGAGACTCTACTTGCCTCAACTCCAGTCCTAGCTCTTCCAGATAGTTCAGATGGGTTTGTAGTATATTGTGATGCATCCAGAGTAGGTTTGAGTTATGTCCTCATACAGCATGGTAAGGTCATAGCCTATGCCTCCAGATAGCTTAAACCCCATGAGAAGAATTATCCGACTCATGATCTTTAGTTAGCAGCTGTAGTATTTTCCTTAAAGATTTAGAGGCATTATCTATAAGGTGTTCATGTAGATGTGTTCACAGACCATAAGATCCTTCAGTATGTATTATCTCAAAAAGATCTTAACCTCCTCCATAGAAGGTGGTTAGAGCTCTTGAAAGATTACGACATGAGTTTTCTTTATCATCCAGGTGAGGCCAACGTAGTGGCCGACGCTCTCAGTAGACTTTCTATGGGTAGTATTGATCATGTTGAGGACAATAAGAAGAAGTTAGCACAGGAAGTCCATCATATTGCCATACTAGGTGTTCACATAGTCGATACAGAGGAGGGTGATGTATGGGTTCAGAGTATTCAGAATCATCTCTAGTTTCTGAGGTGAAAGAAAAGCAAGATAGAGATCCCAGTCTAGTTAAGTTAAAAGAGTCTGTCAAGGATCAGAAGGTTGAGGTTTTCTCCCGGGAAGAGATGGTGTTCTACATTGTCAGGGTTATTTATGTGTTCCAGGTGTAGATGTCTTGAGGTAGCGAATTCTTGCAGAAGCGCATGGTGCTCACTACTCTATTTATCTAGGGGCCATAAAGATATACCGCGACTTATGGGAGATCTATTGGTGGAGTGGGATGGAAGAGATATTGCAGAGTTTATGGCTAAGTGCTCTACATATCAGCAGGTTAAGATAGAGCATCAGAAGCCTAGTGGTCCCATGCAAGAGTTCATTATTCCCATCTGGAAATGGAAACAAGTGAACATGGACTTTGTGAATGGTTTGCCATGTACTCGCCATCTACATGATTTAGTTTGGTTATTGTAGATAGGATGATCAAATCAACTTATTTTTTTCTAGTTCATACCTCTTATTCATCCTAGGACTATGCCAGACTCTATAACAGGGAGATGGTTAGATTACATAGTATTCCGTTGTCCATTATTTCAGACAGAGGTACCCAGTTTACCTCTTACTTCTAGAAAGTGTTCCAAAAGGGTCTTGGTACCCAAATTCATCTCAGTACAGCCTTTCATACCCAGACAGATGGTCAAGCAGAAAGGACCATTCAGACCTTGGAGGATATGCTAAGGGCGTGTGCAATTGATTTCAAGGGAAGTTGGGATGACCACTTACCTTTGATTGAGTTTTTATACAACAACAACTAATATTCCAGTATTCAGATGGCTCCATTCGAAGCTCTCTACGATAGGAGATGCAGATCTCCAGTCGGTTGGTTTGAAGTTAGTGAGGCCTCAGTCATAGGATCTGACTTGGTATTCGATGCCTTAGAAAAAGTTTAGTTGATTAGAGATAGACTTTGGGCTACTCAAAGCCGAAAGAAGTCTTATATAGATGTACGCAGAAAGGATCTCAAATTAGAAATTGGTGACTTTGTCTATCTAAAGATCTCTCCCATGAAGGAAATAAAGAGATTCGGAAAGAAGGGAAAGCTTATTCCCAGATATGTCAGTCCCTTCAAAATTTTTAGTTGCTTCAGCAAAGTAGATTATGAGCACGTATTGAGTTCAAATCTAGCCTCAATTCACCCAATCTTCTATGTCTCTTTGCTCAAGAAGTGCATAGGTGACCCAGCAGATGTAGTCCCTATTCAGAGCATAGATGTTCATAATAGTCTCTCTTATGAAGAAATTCCAGTGGAAATCCTTGACTACCAGATTCATAGACTACGGAACAAAGAAGTCCCTTTAGTCAAAGTTCTTTGGCGGAATCAGTCCGTTGAGGGAGATACTTGGGAAGCAGAAGCAGACATGCGAACCAAGGACCCTCACCTCTTCTCTGCAAACTCAAACTCAGCTCAAGGTAATAATTTTCCTTAAGCTTATTCAGTTTCATGTTCAGATTTCCATTATAAACTTGGTACCAAGTACCATTACATATTCAGTCATGCATTCGTATGTCAGCTCAGTCATGTATTCATGCATTAGATATGCATGTTCAATATGATAAAACCAACTTATTAGTCATGTCAGTCATAAAATCATGCTTTAGTTGTGTATGTCCAGTATGTACTTTTATTTACCATTTCTCTCAGTCTAATCAATCTTATTCGAGGACAAATATTCCCGAGAGAGAGATATTATAATACCCTAAAAAATGAAAATCACTATTAGTTCCATATTTCAAGCTTATGCATAGTACATCATGGTTCTTTGGTAGCTTCATGATCAAGTTTAATGTCAATTAAGGTCTCAAATACATCCTAGCTAATAGGTGAATCAAAACATTCCTTACCGATTGAATTCTTGGGAAGGATATTCGTATAGTCAACTTCAAATGAGCATATCTCTAGTTATACTATGAATTTTAGAGCTCATGATCCACCAAAAGATATATAATTGAATTAGCTTTCCAACGATACTAGTTTTCCCCAAATTCAATATCAGAGCAAAAAGTTATATCCATTTTACTCCAGCATGTTAACCTAGCAACTAAGTGACGACATGACTTGATGGATTATCACATATCTGATGACTTATCAGCTAATGTCATCAGCTTTAGGCAGAAATTCATAAATTCCAGCATCAAGTGGTGACATGAGATGACGGCTTATCACATATGTGACGACATCATCCTAATGTCGTCAACCGTAGAACTTAGCATTTTCTAAAAGGTTTTGGAGGGGTATTTTGGTATTTTCCCTTCACCCCAAAGATCCATAAACACTGAATTCAGCCTCTATTTCACCAAAATACATTCTTTTCTCTCAAATTCTCTCAAGAACAAACAGAGGGGTTTCTAATTCAAGATCCAAATTGCAAGGATTCTTCCATCAATCTTCCCAAATCAAGTATCAAGGTATGTCATGTGTTGATTTATGAGTCTCTTTCAACCATGAAGCTTAAGAATCTCTTTTCAAAATACAAGATTTGTGTATTTATGAACGTTCATGATTTAAATAGAATTGAAATTCATGTTCATGATATTGTGGGATTTTGATTCATATTTTAAATTACATATTCCAATGATTGACCCTAGTTTATGAAAATTTGCATAATAATCATGATAAACCCCCTTTAATTTACAAGTTGATTGATGTATCCATGATTATTAGATGTGTTGATGATGGTATAACCAAAGTATGCTCCCCATCTGTTTGACTAAATGCCTATGTGAAGGAAAAGTGCCATACTAGAATAATAATATGAAATCTTCATTCATGCACAAGTTTATGCACATCAAGTGTTTGATAAAATATCTTATTCAATGAAGTATGGATATATGTGTAGCCATTGTGATGCTTTAGAACTTGTGCTTTATGAAATCTCCAACTTATTATATTATGGATTGCGATGTTGGTCATTTATTCAAAAAAGTCATGCTTTGTCAATTTCTTCCCATCGAGTCTTGGGGGTACTTGTACCCAAAAAATATAGTTGTGTGCCTAGAGTTAGTGTCATGTTTACATGATATTCTTAGTCAAGCCATGATCCATAGAAATCAGACAGTCATGTAACTCAGGAAAGCTTATTAATAAAGTAATCTCCGCACTATTTTGTCAGTCAATGAAAACTTAGTTAATTCAGTCTAGTTCAGTTCAGTAATCCATGTTCAGTGTCTATTCAGATAGGAGTAGCAATTAGCACTGAGTGAACCCAAGGATGGGAACACAAACTGTCAGATCAGGGTGTGATTCTTCGAAGTCATCCTTGCATTCCAGAACTAACTATGTAGCCAGCATAGGTTAAGACATTAACACTGTTAGATGAGGGTTGTTGAGGTGGATAAACACTGTCAGATGAGGGTCCCACCATTTTATTTTAGGGATAATGTCAAATGAGGGTCACCCACATCTTATCCTTACCAGTGGCGCGGTATTGACACTCTTCTAATTGGGGTTACAGATTGGACCCCAACATAACTATAATGCAGGACATGTCAGTTAGATGAATACTTCCCACAGTTTCAGTTATAGATCAGGACTGTTAGATACGGTCATTCAGTCTCAGTAATAGAACTCAGATAGTTCTACAGAATTTAGGATTGTCAGATGCAGTCACCTCAGAATAAAATGGAACTCAGCTAGTTTCATCAGAAACTAAGTTACCAGATACAGTTGCTTAGTATTAGTTATTTCAGTTATACGGTTATTAGTAGCTCATATTATCAGTACTCAGATTCAGTAATCATGAACTCAGTTACAGTTATTATGTATTCACGTATGTATTCTCACGTTCATATTATTCTGTCAGTTAGTATAGTTCATGCATGTGAACCCTTTGTATTCAGCCTACCTCACATGCATACCAGTATATTTAATCATACTGACGCATTTGCGCTATGGTGTTTGATACCATAGGTTCAGAAGCATGAGCTCCAGAGCATTAGTAGCATTCTAGTACTCAACAGTCAAAGTCAGCAGTGAGTTCTCATCCTTCTAGGACATGAGCATTATCTTATCATTTTAGTACTTAGTTTATTTTAGTAGTTGGAGTTAGTTGGGGACATGTCCCATCAACTCCTTATTCATATAGAGGTTATCTTTTATTAGATATTGTGTCTCAGTTTTGAACCTTACAATCTTACAATCTTTATTTCCGCATTTACACAATATATTATATTGTGTTTAGGTACAGATATCTGTCATAGGTTAGCTTATAGTCCTTAGGGGTCATGAGCACCTTGTAGTATTCCGGGTACCAAATTTGGGGCGTTACATAATTAGGACCAGTATCACCTTTATAAACTTGAACTCCTGATTTTGGTGTTTATGATTAGTTGGACTTAACTTGAGCTATACTATTGGATTATTACTACTTTTAGCCTATTTATTAGTTTTGGTTCAAGTCCGACACCTAGCAGTATTATTATTATTTATTAATTTTGGTTTGAGTTTAACATTTTTACTATTATGATTTTAATCTCTAGTTCCAATTTGTGTCCGCATTTATGATCTATATGGATACTAATTTGACATTTGAAATTCGGTAAGGACAGATAAGGCTTTGGGATTATGACAAAAAATGAGTAACAGGTTTGCTTCACATGCGTTGGCTTGTCTTACATTTATTATTGTGTTATTCTATTTAAGTGTTACTCTTTGCGTGTACCCATTAAGCTTATGGGGTCTTGATAAAGTTATTTCTTCCTACTTGTGCCTTCTGGTCTTATGGGGACCTAGTTTGGTTATAGTTAGACTTTATTTCTACTTTGGTTACATATTTTATATTTCACATTATATCGATAGGATCTACTATTTCAGCTTTTGCACCTTTATTTTTGACTTTAGTTTACATCCTCACACTTTATTTATGTTTTTTTACCATAATTTAGCTTCAGCCTATGATGCCTACTGAGTACTCATTGCTTTTGTACTCATACTACCAACTTTTGAATATTTTCCCTAATGTAAACGCGATTATGAGTTACTGCTGCTGACATATCTTTGGGTCATGCTGTTGTTTAGAGTTTGAGTGAACTCTTAGAGTTTGGAGCAGATCCTCTTTTTTCTTCTATTTTATAGTCTTATTTGTATATTCTAAGACTATAATGTATATTTGACATTATTTAGTACTTTTTTTTAATATAATGGCTCTTGTACCAACCTTATAGATCTTGGGGGAAACTTATTTTGAATATTTTGTCTTCCTCCCACCATTATATAGTATGTTCATATTTATATATATCGCTATTTTCCAATGCTAATGTTTCTATTGTATGCCTATTTTTTTATTTTTTTATCTTCTGCCAATTAACCCGTTACTTGCCATTCTGGGATATGGTTTGGCTTACCTACTGGTAGGTCAAATGAAGTGTCATCATGACTCAAAAAATTGGGTCATTATAGTTTGATATTAGAGCCTAAGATCACTAGTATAGTTGGTATAAGATTAGTTGATCTCACAGATCGGTGTGATGACATTTGTGTCCTATTTTTGGAAGGATATTAGATATTCTTAGGAAAATCTCACCTTTTTGGTTTATTTTCATATGTTGAGTCTATATTAGTTTCTAGATTCTCATTTGCTCCACTCTTTCATAGATTTTTAGGATGCAGGCTACGACGGTCAGGGATTAGGACCTCCAACCTGTAGCTAGGGCACCTATTGTAGGCTTGAATTGACCTATAGGTTAAGGTTAGGACAGAGCTTCAGATCAAGCTCAAGATAGTCCAAGGAGCCTTCACCAGACCCTATTATTGATCCTGAGCCAGAGGTAGCACTAAAGGTTCAGCCACCATAATAATAAGTAGGCCAAGCGAAGCCCCATTGAAGTGTATATATTCCTCATTTCTTCGTGATGCTTTAGTACAACTATTAGTCTAGGTAGGTGGTCCACCGAGAAATGATGCATAAATAGTAGCCCAGGGTTGTCTTAGTTTAAGAGCGCAACCTATAATTGTGGCTCCAGAGTAGACATCTTGCCAACACCAGTAGTCCCAAAGTCGTCAGCGATCCATTCAGATATGACTTTTAAAGAGAAGAAAATGCTGGCCAGTTTTTGAGATTGGCTCTACCTAGATTTAGGCTTAGTAGGGGCATATTATGTATACGATACCTCTTTTTTATTTGATTAGGCAACCGAACTATGGTGGAGGGGTTGTATTAACTCTAAGCTAGCTTGATCTCCTCCTATGACATAGACTCAGTTTTTAGAGGCTTTCTTAGAGTATAAAATTTGGAGATTGTACGAGTGTATGAGGGATCAATTTATTGGATTGGAATAGGGGTTTATGACTATTTTAGAGTACAAGGCAAGGTTTTATGAGTTGGTCAGACATGCCACTATAATTCTATGATCAAGTATCAGTGAATTCGATATTTTATTAGAGTGCTAAGACTTACACTTTGCATAGCTACTCAGAGTCTAGTTATTCTAGGAAGATATTTTTTAGATATTACAAATTATGCTCAGATTGTAGAGGATATGCATCATGAGGACATAGAGGGTGGTAATAAGAGGTCGTGTCAGCAGGTCAGTTATAGTGGGAGCAATAATGACTTATAGTTTAAGGTAGATACCCCCAACATCAGTCTTATAGAACCAAGGTCAGTCTAGTAGGCTGGTTTAGGTAGCAATTAATATTCAGATAGAGTCATCTCATTGATAATGGTGTTAGTTAATAGGGTAATGTATAATTTTTATAAGGTGTACAGTTAGGGTCTTTAGGCTGAGGTGGCCATTCTGAATAAGTCAAACCTTCTCGATAGAGAATAGTGTTCGAGGCATGTTATAAGTATGTTATAGTAGGCAACTTCACCAAAAAATATACCCAATATGGAATGATTGAGCCTTCAGTACAGAGATTTTTCTAATTAGATTAGTATTGCCTCTAGCTAAGGGTGGAGCACAAGGTCAAAGGGTTGATCCTGTCTTCTACTAAGTAGGGCAAGTGGTTGAGCAGGCTTTTAGTCTTGAGGTAAATGAGGCCACTTATATGTTATTCTTTTTTGGTAAAAGGCCAAGGATTTAGATATTGTTATCATAGTTATGATTTCAATATGCCATCAATTGTCTTTTATTTTATTTGATTTGGGCTCTCATATTCATATTATCTATTTATTATGCACTAGGTTTGGGGTTGTCTTGGGATCCATTATATGTTACTTTGTATGTAGCTACTCTTGTAGGTGATATTTTAGTAGTAGATTGGGTATATAGATTGTGTATTATGGCTATTTAAGAGTATGGTACTCAGGATAGCCTTATTGTAATAGACATGGTTAATTTTGATGAGATTCTAGGAATGGATTGGTTATCCTTCTATTATGCAGTTTGGATTACTTTGCCAAGACCGTTACGTTATCCATACTTGGCGTACCCTCAATTGTGTGGTAGGGTTCTTTTAGTACATGCCAATGGGGATTATTTCTTGAATTTTGGCTACGTGATTGGTATCGAGAGGTTGTAAGTCATACCTTGATTATGTATGTGATATTAATGTGGTGAGTCCTTTACTTAATTCTAATCTTATAGTCCTTGACTTCGCTGATTTCTTTCCTACCTAGCCTTCCTCCTGAGTTATGATATTGGGCTTGAGTTAGGAACCTAACCTATTTCTAAGGCACCTTATCGTATGGTTCCTCCCGAGCTAAAAGAGCCAAAACTCAGCTTCAAGATCTTTTGGGTAAGGGCTTTATTATGATGATATATTGCCTCAGGGTGCTTTTATTCTATTCGTAAAAAAGAAGGACAATTCTATGCATATGTAATCGATTATAGTTTGCTAAATAATGTGAAAATGAATAATAAGTATTGTATGCCTTGTATCAATGATCTATTTTCTTTAGGGTGTGCATTGTTTTCTGATATTTATTTGAGTTATGGCTATCATCAATTGAGGATTTGGGCTAAGGACATCCCTAAGATAGCCTTGAGGACTCACTATAGATATTAGGCATTCCTGGTGATGTCTTTTGGGTTGGCCAATGCCCCAATAATGTTTATGGACTTATGAACTATTTTTAGGACTTATATAGACTCTTTCATGATTTTATTTATTAATGACATACTTGTCTATTTGGGGAGTAGAGAGGTGCACGAGCAATACTTGAAGATTGTGCTCCATACTTTGAGATATCACAAGCTTTATGTCAAATTCTCAAAGTGAAAATTTTTTCTTGAGTTTGTAGCTTTCTTAGGGTATGTGGTGTCCGAGGATAGGATTATGGTGAACCTGGTAAAAATTGAGGCCATTTATGATTGGGTAGACCTACGTCTCCAATTGAGGTTCACTATTTTATTGGGTTGCCAGCTACTATAGGCAGTTGTCGAGAGATTTGCTACTATTGCATCACCTACGACTAGATTGAATAGGAAGGAGGTTCCATTACAGTGGTCCTAAAGCTATGAGGCGAGCTTTCTAAAGCTGAAGGACTTACTCACTTTAATTCCTACTTTGATCTTCCAATTGAGGAAGAAGGGTTTACTATTTTTGTAATTCTTTTGGTGTTAGTTTGGGGTGTATTCTGATGTAGCGGGCCTGAGTTATTACATATGTTTTAAGGCAACTGAAGGTGTATGAGCAAAACTAACCTACTTATGACTTGGAGTTAGGGGCAGTAGTTTTCATGCTTTAAAGTTAGAGGCATTACTTGTATAGTGTTTGCTGCGATATTTTCACTGACTATCATAGTCTTCAGTACATCATGACTTAGAGGAAGCTTAGTTAGAGACAACACGGGTGGATTGAGTTGATAAAGGACCATGATCTCTATATTTATACCATTCAAGCAAGGTAAATATGGTAGTATACACCTTAGCTAAAAAGTAGTGAGTATGGTAGATTGGCCTTTATTTCAGTTTTTGTGCGAGTATTTAATTTGGACAATTAGTCCTTAGCCAACATGATGATTTGACTTGATATTTTGGACCCTAGAAGGATTCTTTCTTATATTTAGGCTAGGCCAATCCTATTAGAGCAGATTTAGGGCTGGCAGTTTGAGAACAGTAGGTTTTGTCGCATTCAAGATCAGGCATAAATGGCTGAGTCTAGGAGGCTACCTTATAATTGTGGACATTCTGAGATTTAATGATCGCATTTGCATTTCGAGGGTCGGAGACTTGATTTAGTTTATAATTTGATAGGCTCACAACTCCTAATATTTTATTCGTCCAGTGACAACTTATATGTATATAGATTTGAGATAACACTACTGGTGGAGTGGTATAAGTAGAGATATAACGAACTTTATGGATTGATGCATATGTTGTTAGCAGGTGAAGGCTGAGTATCTAAGACCTGATGGATTGTTTTAGTGACTACCTATTGCCGAGTAGAAGTGGGAGTGAATTACTATGGATTTTATGGGTGGTATGTCATGAACTTCTCATGGTTCTGATAATATTTGGGTCATTATGATGGATTGAACAAGTCTTCCCAGTTTATCTATATTCAGACTTTCTTCAGTGTTGAGAGGTTAACTTATATCTACATTTGAGAAATGATTCATCTTTATGTAGTTCTCGTGTCCATTATTTTAGATAAAGGCTCCCTTTTATTTCTAGCTTTTGAGTGCTTTTTAGAAGGTGTTAGGTACCCAGGTTGATCTTAGCATCACTTTTTATCTCCAGAATGACACTTCATTGAAGTGGACTATTCAGGTTGTGAAGGATATGCTCTACATATTTGTTATGGACTTTGGAGTCAATGGGAACAATTCTAGCCTTAGCAGAGTTTGCTTATAATAATAGCTACCATTTGAATATTTAGATGGCACCATCGAGGCATTATATGGTAGGCGTATTCAATCTATGGTTGCTTTGAAACTTCAAAGATTAGTCTCTGTGGTACTGACTTGCTTTGGGAGTCTTTTGATAGGGTTCTGATAATCCAGGATAGGCTATGGGCAGCTCAAAGCTAACAGAAGAGTTATGATGACTGTGTCTTATAAAATAACCTAACTTTTGATAATTTATGTAAAATATTAATTTTTGTATGATTTGACCATTTTACCCCTTCCTATGATTGTGTTGTGGTGTTTCTGAGTGTGGGGATACTTGGCACGATTTCTAATGCATTTCAGTGTGATTTATGTGAAATTATATTTTTGGTAGCTTGAAAAGCCTTATAGCTGACTTTGGTTAATATTTATTGATTTGTGCATCGGATGGCAGAATGAACTGCGCCAGTAGATCCAGAAGGTCTATTTTAGGTTGCTAACATGGTTGGTATGGTTTTATGGATTTTATATCTCATTTCAACCCTTGGTTCAGAAAGTTGTAAAACTGGATTTTGAGGGTCAACTTTGTGAAAACGATATCCTATCAAAAAACTATTATCGTCATTGAGTCTAAAGCATCGAATTGGATAAGGTAGCATAGTTTGTTTGCATTCACGGGGTTTCATATGAATCTCGAGGGGTCCGGGGAGACTTGAATCTTTCCAAGTCTCAAGCTGGTACTGGTGCTGGCGCAATCGCACCCGCGAGTGGCTAGTCGCGTACGTGACATGACAGGTCAGGTACAAGTGTCGTATATGCGACATCTTCTTCGTGACCATGAGTCTCATGTAGATGTCAGTGTCGCAATTCTGATACCCTTCTTCAGGCTAGGTACTGCATAAGCGACCCGTTGGCCCCATATGCAATGCCTAGGTCTAATATATACCCATGTTTCGTTATTTTCACCATTTTTGAGACTTAGAGCTTAGGGTTTCATGATTTTCTGTCAATTCTTCCAGTTTTATGCTTGGGTAAGATCCATAATAGCTATTTCAACTACTTTTTCCAAATTTTATCATGTACTTGTTTAAACACGGATTAAAAAGTAGAAATTGAGAATTTTGGCCCGTAAGGCATAAAAATTATAATTCTCCAATTTAAACCTTGATTTCAATACATTTTCACTTGGATGAGTTTCTAATCTTAGAATAATCACTTTTTCTTTGATTTTATATTCAAAACAACTTTAGTTTTTTATTTTAAAATGAATTTCGAGGATTTTTGCCGGTAAATCTTAAACATGATTTTTCTTCAATTTAGACCTTATTTTTTTAACTTATTTTCGCTTGGGTTTTCAATTGTAGACTCCTAATATGGGGAACATGTTTCAAAAATAAAGTTACAATTTTACCCTACTTTTTTAAAAATCCATTTCGAGGGTTCGTTTGGACCCCGACTAACATATGGGTATCATTGGCTTTTTTTATGTATAGATTCTATATTTCTATGTTTTAGTTGGTTCTAAGTCTATTCATGAGGAGTAAGGCTTCAGTTTGAAGGCTTCTAGACCAATTTTTGGCATTTGAGGTAGGTTATGGCTTAATTTTCTTTAAACTGGGTTGGAGAGTTAATGTCGATACAAAAGCATGGTAAGGGTGTGGGAATTAATCACAACATAATTACTGTGTTATGCTCATGTGGGGGCTATTATTTTCTATATGTGACCGTATAGGGTCCTATGTGATATTGTTGGCTGTGAATACATGAAATTAACTGCATCTTGGTTAATGAAAAAACCTAATATAATATCAATGGTGTATCTAATTGCGTTTTACTCTCTTAGGATATGGTTTATGTTGGAATTCCTAATTATTTGGAAATACTAAATGGATTATTGGCTCACTTGGTTGGTATATTTGGTTGGATATGGAAATACTCATTCTAGCTAGTTGTAAGCTAATCATTATATCATAAATATTTATAAAACTTTGGTACCACTATGGAAATACTATAAACGCTAGTTTTATCTGATAGAAAATTTGATATCTTTAAAACCCTCTATCAATAGATGTGTCAGAGAGGAGTTATGGATATTAGTGTTGGTTATTAGTCGTATATGGGTTGATGAATCCCCCATGGGTCCAATGTTAGGAAGCTTTAGCTTTATAGGTATATACAGAGGTTGTGAAACAACCTCGGGTATCATCATCATTAGCATCAACATAAGTATCTTTTTTGCATTTGTATTTACTTTGTACATTTTGTGATGTATTATTTTCCTTGATGTGATACTTGTCTATGTGCATTTCTTCCTTCGTATTTTGTATGTGTGATACATGTATACTTGAATTTCTCTTTCATAATATTATGGTGTGGAGATGGTAAGGGCTACTATTTGGGATATTTTTTTTTATTGCAGGTGGCATGCGCTTAGTGTGTATTTTGTATGCTTTATTTTCTACTTTGTTCACTCGGCCTATGATACCTACTGAGTACAAGTGGTGCGTACTCACCCCTACTCAGCTCTTTTGGTGCAGATCCAGGTTTGAGTGCATCTCACGAAGGTTGACTTTAGGCTATACATTAGAGCTATTCAAGGTAGCAGTTTGATTCTTGCTTTCGGAGTTTATTACTACCTTTTTTTATTTAGACTATGTCTTTGTTTCACATTTAGAGATAGAGTTGTTTTTGTTTTATATATCTTATGTATTTTGATCTCGAGTCAAACTAGTCAGTTGTTACACTGTGACCCCAGGTTTTGGGATTATGGTATGATATCATTTGGTTATGTTCTTCTGATTTTATTATATTATGTGGTTCAGTTTTATTTTAGAAGCATTACTTTGGGTTATTTCTATTATTTTTCCTTTTGTATCAGTTTGTGTGATAGGCTTACTTGTCAAGGCTTGGCGTGATGAGTGCTATCATGACCCTTAGTTTTTGAGTGGTAAAAAATTGGTATCAGAGCAACCAGGTTCATTAGTCTCAATAGTGTAAGAACTAGGTTTCTAATAGAATCTCGCAGATCGGTACATAAACATCCATACCTATATTCGAGAGGCTATCAGATGTCTTTAGGAAATTTTCCTTAGTTTGATCCTTGTCAGGTAGATTTTCTTCATATGTTGTGTTCTAAGTCATATTTCACTCTTTTTTGTGGAGATGGTGTTAATTAGATCTCATGAGATTAGAGATGTGGAGCCTTTATCTGAAGACAGAGCCTAGTCTAGAAGGTGAGTTGCAAGTCATGGATGTGCTCAAGGTAGTGGACGGGCACGTAGATTTTCCTCGTCTAGGTGTAGAGTTAGGGGACTCTTCCCTGAGCACCATGTGGAGAATGTTGGGATGTGGGTCCTACTTTGGTTCCCCCGAGTTCTTTTACCTCAGTCTTAGAGGGATTGTTGATTCGCTTATTGACCTATTTGGAGGGTGCAACTTTTAGTGTGCCTAGTGCTTTTCTAGCTCCAAGTATTATACCTTTGTTTGTGCCAGGATCTGCTTATTGTGTTCCTCCTACCTCGAGTGTGGATCCTCCAGTAGTACCTACTTCTGCTTTTGTACTCCACAGACTCTGAGTGTTATTCCTCCTTCAGTACCGCCTTTAAGTATGGTATTTCGATATCAGAAGTTCAGTCTTCATCTATGTTACCTTCTCAGATGAGATCTTAACCTTTCAGATTCACCATGCCTCCTTTTATTACGAGTACAGTTATGTTTTTTTTAGGATCAGAAGTGGTTTAAGAGGTTCACTCATTTAGGTGCCCCTAGGTTCAATTGTTGTGGGCGAGGATGCCTACGAGTTCTTGATTGATTGTCATAAGACATTGCATAATCTGGGTTCTCTTGAGTTGCACGGTGTTGCATATACTACTTATCAATTGAGTGGCCCTGCTAGGGATTAGTGGAGGTTACTTGTTGGTTGCAGACCTTTTGATTCTCTTACAATGACTTGGGATCAGTTTGCTAAGGCCTTTTTGGAGAGGTTCGTGCCTCACAATCTGAGGGATCAGATGAGCAATGAGTTTGATCACCTGGAGCAGGGCTCTATGGCTATTGCAGAGTATGAGGCATGCTTTCATGTCTTATCTAGATATTCTTATGCCAGCATTGCCACTGAATCTGAGAAAATTCAAAAGTTTGTGAAAGGGTTGGATATTTCTTTTTATCTAGCTATATCTCAAATGATAGTGCTTATAGCATCATTTTAGAGTATAGTAGATCATTCTAAGATAACTGAGGATATTCATCGAGCATCTGAGGGAGGGACCATGAGAATGCATCGGCTGGGTGAGTTCATAGGTCATACTTCTCGAGGTAGGGATTTTAGAGGTTTACGTAGTTATCATAGTAGACCTATGTAGGCAGCCTTGCAGAGTTTAGGTAGTGGGTTTTTTGGTTCAGCAGTTTTGGGTGGTTGCTTCGGTACAGTCGTACCTCGTCCTATTGAGTCGGGCCAAAGAGGTTACTATATGTGTGATGAAACCGACCACTTGGCAAAGAGTTGTCCTCGCTGTGTATTAGCAGCTACTCATATTTATGTTGTGAGAGGTAAGGGCTCTACCAGAGGTGTATGTAGCAGAGGTAGTGGAGACCATGATGGTAGTCATGGGGCTACTCAGCTAGTTGGTGCTCATGGTTAGTGTTATGCTATACCCGCCAGACCAGAGGCAGAGTCCTTTGATGCTATCATCACAAGTATCGTCCACATATGATTTAGACCTACATCTATATTATTTGATCTAGGATTGACTCTCCTATGTGTCTGCATACTATGCTTTGGGTTTTGATTTAGCTTGTGAGCCTCTTGATATGCCAATTTGTGTATCTACCCCCGTAAGAGACTTTTTAGTGGTCAATCGGGTGTACCGATCTTGTGTTGTGACTTTTACAGTAGATTTCGATATGATCTTGGGTATAGATTGGATGAATTTCGTAGTGCTTTTCTAGATTGCTTATTTCCATAGGAGTTGAGGGAGGCAAAAGCTAAAGAGTTTGTGAATTTGAAATAATGTAGGATGACTATGAAGGAGTGTGCCTTAAAATTTCATTAGTTGTCTCGCTATGCTCCTAAATTAGTGTCTAGTATTAGGGCTAGGATGAGGAAGTTTGCTTCTGGGTTATCTCAAGACTTGGTCCTAGAATGCAGGGTTGCAATGTTGAATAATAACATGGACATCTCTAGACTTGTGGTGTATATGAAGTAGGCTGAAGAGGAAAATAAGAAGCAAGTAGATGTGGGAGAGAGGCAAAGTAAGAAGTTCAAATATTTAGACCAGGGTGGAGGTCAACAGCAGTTGGTGGAGATGGTAAATGGTGGTCTAAGAAGAATTCAAAAGTTCTAAATTTTACTTGATGATTAGTGCTCCTTATCTAAAGCCATCCAATGATCATTGTTTCTAGGATGACAGTGGGATTAAGGCACAAAGTGCCCAGTCTCAGGTTGGTAGAGTATAGTCAGCCCCAACTTGTCCTCTTTATCAATTTTATGGTCAGTTACATCATGATTTCTATGGTGAGAAGAGGAATCAATGTTTCAATTATGGTCAACTTGGACACATGCAGAGAAATTTCCCCTTGGGTAAGGTTGCTTCTGGGGATAATAAGGTCTCTGTTACTACCTCTCTATCTTCTGCATCAAAGGATGCTGCTTCTAGTACCGGCTCTGGCCGAAATTGTCTATATGCTCTTACCACCCATCAAGACTCTGAGGTTTCTTTTGATGTCGTTATTGGTACGTTACAACTCTTTTCTCGTGATGTGTATTGTCTGCTTAATCCAGGGTCTACTCTTTCTTATGTGACTCCTTATGTGGTTATTTATTTTGGTTCTAATCTTGAAAGTATTTCAAAACCTTATTTCTACCTAATAGGTTATTTTATAGTTGCTAGAAGAGTCTATAAGGGTTATGTGGTATCTATCTATGGTAGGGAGACCTTGGTGGATTTGATTGAATTGGACATACTATATTTTGATGTTATCTTAGGGATGGATTAGCTTTCTTATGCTATGCCTCTCTAGATTGTCGGACCCTTAAGGTCATTTTCAAATTTCCTAATGAGCCAGTTACAGAATGGGAAGGGAGTTCTCTAGTGCTTAAGGGAAGGTTCATTTCTTATCTTAAAGCCCGAAAGCTAATTTCTAATGGGTGTCTTTACCATCTAGTCTAGATTAGAGATTCTAACTTAGAGGGTCCTTTTTTATAATACATTCCTGTGGTTAATAAATTTTTTAAGGTCTTTCCTGATGTTCTTCCTGCTATTCGTCCCAATAGGGAAACAAACTTTGGGATTGACCTTCTTTCGGATACCAATCCTATCTCTATTCCTCCTTATCAAATGGCTCCGATTGAGTTACAAAAACTTAAGGAGCAGTTGAAAGATCTTCTTGATAAGGGTTTTATCCGCCCTAGTGTTTCTCTATAGGGTTATCCTATTCTTTTCGTGCATAAGAAAGATGGTCCTTTCCGAATATGTATGATTATCGACAGTTGAATAAGGAATTTATGGTGACTTTTTTATGGGGTGGACTAATATATTATGCGGGGTACTTCATTAGTGGTGCATGATTATTGCTTGACACTAAGTTTGAACTTTGGATGTTGATTATAGTGAAAAGAATGTTGGCTCAAGGATAGCGAAGTGAGATTTGCGGGAGTAAATTGGTAGGCTTAATGGGATGTGTAGAAGAGATTAGGTTGAAAACTTATGAAATATTGGAGTGGGAAATTATAATATATTGGCCGGAGGTCTAGTGTTGAATCAATGAATTAGGTCTAAGTCATTAAATAGATTTGGGCATGGAGTTTATAAGAATATGTTAAACCCCAGATACCATCTGAGTAGATGAGGTTGTAAGTATATGAGTGTCGGGTGTACCTAGTACATGTATATGGTGATACCTCCTTAGAGCGGAATGTTGTGCTTATAGGTTTAGTGAGATAGAGAACGAAGGCTGATCTTAAATTTTCTTCTAGTGGTGAGCTTCGGGAAAGAGTCTTAGTAAATTTACTCATATTCTAGTGATTCCCTCCTATTTTGATTAAGAGGGCATTCTACCAATGTCGTATGCATTATAATAGTACTTATGCCTAAGGACCACATTCTCCATGCTGCATATATCCATGCTCCAACCCCTGAACTAAAAGCAATATTTTCAAGTGGCAATCCTTACCTTATTTCCTGAATATATAAATCTCGGCTTTATTTTATATGGACCATAAAATATGCACTCGCGTTCCTCACTGTACCTAGTCCAAAGGACTCATGCTTTTTTATTTTACGCTGTAGCGACCCACTATTTATGATCTAGATGATTGCTATGAAGTATTTTGTGCCTCTTGTACCGCGTATCTTTTTGTGGGTCTCTCCTTAAGTAGTATGACTAATAGGGGTCGTAATTGAGAAGTAACCCTCCCACCCTTAATGTTTGTACTCTAGTTCTACAGTGACCCTCTCCTCGGTAGTGTGGTAGTGGCTATGAAAGTGTACTAGTTCTATAGATAGGGAGTGGATGTTCTCTAATGTAAAAATTTTGGGGCTGACTACTCAAGCTGAGGCCATAGATGAAGATGGGAGAGTAAGACAAACTTTCATTATGTAAAATAGTCAAGAAAGGGAGATGTAGTAGAACCTTTATGATAGTAAGCAAGGTTGGGGTAGTATTATTGAAGGGTTGTGAAGTACAGGGTCCCATAGCCTATGATAGCACTTTCAATTCCAAGTTAGATTTTAACATAAAACAATATGTAGTTATACCCAGGCCCTCGTAGTTATGTGTTTCATGGGGAGAATTAGGAAATTTAAATGGTGGAATGTTGGGTTCATAGTTAAAACCATAGTAGAGAAGTGTGGTTATATGTACAGGTTACTATATGCTTTATTTTGGGCGAAGGAAACTTCTTGGGGAGCTGAAGAGTATATGAAGTCCAAATATCCATTTTGATCACCGTTCCGGATAATCATGCTTAAGGTATGTGCTTTCCTTAACATCTTTGTTTTCTGACTTTGTTAAAGGAAAGTGTGACTGTGCTCTGTGTTAAATCGTGCTAATAGATGCCTTGACTTATCATTCGAGGATGAATAATCCTAACTGGGGAGAATGTAACACCCCGGGTTTGGGTCTGTGAAAATTTCTTGACCTTTGAGCTCACTGCCTTGACTAAGACTGACTATACGAGTCGTAATGTCTCTATATAGGTCTTATAACTCCAACCATAATCTGACTAGTGGAGTTTACCTTTGTTTCTACCTAGGTTACTATGACCCTAATGAGTCGTCAAGACTCCATACGAGTCGTATAGTGTAAATCATAACCAAACCAGTATAGGTGCTAAACTTCCCGTTTTGATCACAACTAGACTTAACAAGTCATAACGACTCTATGCGAGTTGTAAAGTATCAATCGTAGGGTGCCCAGTGTAATTACCTAAATGTTCTATCTTGATTATGATAAGGACCCTTATGAGTCATAGGGTCACTTGATGGGTCATGTAGTGAACTCGTATGGTCAACAGTTTGGATTCCTAAAGACATTGTCTTGACTACGAGTCAAGGGAATGACTCATAGCCAGTCGTTTCGAGTCATAGGGTGACCCCTGTAACAACTGGGCAACAAATTTCAACATATTTAAGTGGGGGTATTTTTGTCAATTACCTCCTTCCCCACTTAGATCCCACATCTATAAAATACCAAAAAGGGGTTATTTTTACCCTTCAACAAATAAGATACACTCTCAAACTCTCTCAAATCCCTAAGATAAGAACAAGCTAGGGTTTTAAGAAATTGGCATCTATAGCTTCCATGGGTTGATTTCTCTCCATAAATCTTGATGTTTTAGGCATGTTACTCTTCCCCAAGTATTATTTTACTAAAGCATGTATCTCTCTCCCTAAACTTGTGTTTTCATTATTGCATAAATTAGTGTAATATTCACATGGTTTTGATTAGGGTTTTGAATGATGGGTTGAGGGTTTGGATGTAAATTGTTTAAATGCTTTTCCCGTGATTATTATGGATTTATTATACTTGAATTGCTATTTTTGTACACTCATTGGGGGTGCATGGGATGGGTGAATGAAAATAGGGGTACAAGGATTCCCCAAATTTGCAAACTATGAAAATAGGAGTACAAGGTTTCCCCCAAACTTGTGCACAATGAAATTAGTTGTACAAGGATTGTCCAAATAATTGGATTTTGGTATTGACATTAATGAGAACCTCAACCACTTGCATAATTGGTTTTGAAATGTGAATAATCATTTGGCTTGGCTTACTTTTCTTAAAACTAATGCATTACATAAATGTCTAACAGATAAGAATGATCTTAAAAACCTTGTAGGGTACAAGGATTCCCTCAATTGAATGATTTTCTTAAAACCCTTGTGGTGTACAAGGAATCTCCTAAGTTTATTTAATAATGGAGTCTAGGGTATGAGGATTCCCCTAAGTGAGAAATTAATGACGAACGCTTGCAAGTTTTAGTCAGTATAACGATACCACTTTATAATGGCTTAATAATTGATTTCTTGAATTAATAGATGGGTTATATGCTAAATGTTTTAATTAGGCTTAAAGGTTGTTGTGTAGCTAGCCTTGAAAGTGGAGGTCCCGAGGGGCTGACACTGTAAACTCACATTTAGCGACGTAAGGGTTGGTCTTGATAACAATATGCTTATGTCACACCATATATACCTATATCATGGATAGAATAGGGTACGAGGATTTCCCTGTCTTCTATGATATCTCCGATACGGGCACTTAACACACATTGGGGCCCCGACTAGGGAGTGAAAATTGGACCCATATAGCCTGTAGGTTTTTTTATGACAGTTAAGCTACACAATCTAGTTAATGTTTTACTTTATTCTAATCCTTGCTCCTTATCCCAGCATGTGATACATATATATATATATGTATATGTTTTGGCTTTGACTGATTTTGAACTGTTGGTCATGGCATTATTTTACCACTTACCTGAGTTATATGTTAGCACTCAACCCATTAACCGTCTCCAGATGTTGTATCCCCATGTAATGTAGGAATCAGAAATACTTTTACTTTCCCTACGCAGTGACTAGGTGATTATGGGATAGCTCGTGAGTCAGATTGAAGTGGTGAGCATTCATACGTTGGAAGACCTCATTTCATGTTTTGGTTTCAATATGTCATAGACTATTCTATTGGTTCTTTTGGCTATTATCGGGGGTATGTCCCGTCCTAGGATGTTTTTTGGTTTTGCTTAGAGGCTCTGTGGATTACTGTGTACTGGGTATTGGTTGTTGATATATTTTAGACTTTTGATTTTATATTTATCTATTTTGTTATATGTTCGGAATTTAGCCACTGTTGGTGTATTATGTTCTATTTGACTAGGCAAAAGGGTGGTCTTTGGTATCTGCAGTGGACTTGAGATAACCATTATAGTCAGGACCTAGTTTGGGTCATGACAGTATTATTGTTGATCCAACCATAATTGTATCTTTGTTAACCAAGTTGACTTAGAAGAAGGTTTCTTTTCAATGGATCGATGCTTGTGTGACAAGCTTTCAAAAGCTTAAGGATTTGTTGATATTAGCTTCTATCTTGGCTTTACCCAAGGAGGGTGTGGGTTTTACCATTTTTTGTGATACTTCAGGTATTAGGTTAGGTTTTGTGTTGATGCAAGAGGGTAAGGTGATTGCATATTCTTCTCGTCAGTTGAATACCTATGAGAATAATTACCCTACCCATGATTTGAAGTTGTGTACGATCATTTTTGCTTTGAAGTTGTGGAGGCACTACTTGTATGGAGTCTGTTGTGAGATTTTCTCAAATCATCAAAGCCTTCAACATTTCTTCACCTAATGAGATCTTAATATGAGATAGCATCATTCGCTTGAGTTGTTCAAGGATTATGACTTGACTATTCTCTATCATCCAAGCAGGGCTAATACGCTTGCGGATGCCTTGAGCTAAAAATTGACTAGAATAGTTAGCTTGGCATATATTTTGACATAGGAGAGGCCTTTGGCCTTAGAGGTTTAGTATTAGCTAACCAAATTGTTAGGCTTGAAATTTTGACATCTGGGTGTGTTGTAGCATTCATGGAGGCTAGGTCTTCTTTGATGGAGCAAGTTCGAGATCATCAGTTTAATATATAGGATAGAGATTGATTCAGGACAAGATATTAAGTGGTAAGGCTAAGGAAGCCTCACTCAACTCTGATGGTATCTTGAGGATTGGCAAGCGAGTTTGTGTACCGAGAATGGGTGATTAGATTAGATTGATTTTGTAGGAGAATTATTGTTCCAAGTATTCTATCCATCAAGGAGTGAATAAGATTTTATGGTTTGGGGCAACATTACTAGTGGGGTGGTATGAAGAGAGATTTAGCAAATTTTGTAGCTCGTTGCCTATGTTGTAAACAGGTAAAGGCCAAGCATTTAAGTGCTGGTGGATTGCTTCAGAGGTTACCCATTCCAGAGTCAAAATGGGAATGGATTATTATGAACTTTGTGACTAGGTTGTCTCACACTTTGCATTGTTCTTATAGTTTTTGGGTCATCGTGGATCGATTAACCGAATTTGCTCACTTTATTCTAATTTAGGTCTCTTCCAGTGCTAAGAGGTTGGCCTATATCTATATTTATAAGATTGTGCATCTTCATGGTATGCTAGTATGTATCATCTCAAATCGAGGTTCAGCGTTCACATCTCACTTTTGGAAGACCTTTCACAATGAGCTGGGTACTTGGGTTAATAGTAGTTCAACATTTTACCTCTAGACTGATGGTCAGTTTGAGCGGACTATTCATATATTGAAGGATATGATCTGCGCCTATGTGATAGACTTTAGTGGTCAGTGGGAGCAGCATCTAGCTTTGGTGAAGCTTACCTATAATAACAGCTACCATTCCAGTATTGATATGGCTCCTTTTGAAGCCTTATATGGTAGGCATTGTCACTCTCCAGTTGGTTAGTTTGAGGTTTCTGAGGCTAGACCTTGAGGTATGGACTTGCTTCATGAGTCTCTGGATAAAGTTCAGATCATTTAGGATAAATATCAAGTGGCTCAGAGTAGGTAGAGTGCTATGCAGATCATAGAATTCTTTTCTTCAGATTTAGTGTTGGTGATCATGTTTTCCTTAGGTTTCACCCATGAAAGGTGTGATGAGGTTTGGGAAGAGGGGCAAGCTTAGCCTCGATATATTGGGTCATTTGAGATTCTTTGGACTATTGGTGATGTGGCTTATGAGTTGATTTTGCGCCTAGATTTATTAATTGTTCATCTAGTTTTTCACGTTTTCATGCTTTGTTGTTGTATTTCAGATAACTACCATGTCATTAATTAGGATTTGGTTAATTTAGATGAGAGGTTGTCCTTTGTGGAGGAGCCTATCTCCATCTGGGCTAGAGATGTCAGACGGTTGCATTCTAGAGTTATTCTAGTGGTTAAGGTGAAACACCCTAGTTTCTGTACCTTAGAAATTTCTTGGAATTCTGATCTTTGTACCCAATACGACTCATGGGTACAAGCCATATGTTAGGGTATGGATGGTATGGTCTAGTGTATACTAACCAGTGTTGGTTGGTGGGATGGATTTTGGTTACTGGAATGGATACGGCTTAGAGAAATGAGTCATATTGGTGGTTACAGCTCGTTTGGTTTCTTAAATTAATCTTAGACACAGTTACTTAGGTTGGATCTTAGTATGAGTGACTTACCATGAGCTATAAGCCAGGGTACGAATCATACCAGGGACTCATATGGTAGGTAGTATCAAAATCTTCCTTGGGTGTAAATCTGCCAAGGGTACGAATGAAAGGTATGGATCGTATACTGTGGATACGACTTAGTTAGATAAGTTGAATACTGAATAGTGTTTGGTCCTAGGATGGAGGTTCAGGTACGAGTGGCAAATACCGATTGTATCATAGGGTACGACTCGTATGGGTCAATCGTATCCCTATGACGGAATTTTGGTGCAACTTAAGTGAGGGTATTTTGGACATTACCTCACTTATCCTAATAGGGACCCATGACTTCTAACCTATTTTGAAGGATATTTACCCTATTGTTCTATTCATTAACACTTAGAAACTCTTCCTAAACACTCCATAATTCTCTCAAGAGCTTTTGGGCAAGGGGATCTAGGATTTCAACTAAAGGATCAATTTGGGGCTTGTCTTGGTGATTTATTTTCATCATCATCTTGGTTTAAGGCATGTTTTCTTCCCTCATTGTTAATTCTAACTAAAGACATGGTTTTTATGAATGTTTTCATGATTTCATTAATTGTATGATTTTGGTTTTCAATTATAATTTGGGGCTTTTGATATTAAATGGTTGATTGTGGTTTCCCGTGGTTTTAATTATGCTTTTATATGCATTAATGATGGTTTTGGAAAATTGTATTGCATGGGAATGGTTTAATGGTAATTGGAATTGGTTTTAGTCATATTATGCCCAAATGTGTTTGACAAAAGGCTTATAAAGATATGTTCATTGCATTGACTACTTTTAATGGAACTCTTGCATGTTTTACGGTAAAGGAATTATGCATAGTTTAAATGATTGGTAAAGGCTAAAGGCTAATTAGTTATGCTTGTGGGGAACATGGAAGTCTCCCAAGTAGTTTAATATGGTAAATGGAAAAGCACTTGAAAGTCTCTTTAAACTTATAAATGGTTGACTATAGATGATATTTGCAAGTAAGGGTTGGTATGACGATACCAATATCATGGCCTTGGTTAATAAATGGATAATGGTTTGGTTATTTGGAAATTGGTTTTAATTGGACAATAATGGCAGGAGGTGTAGCTAAGCCATGAAAGGTGGAGGTCCCGAGGGGACCAAAAGCCGAAAACACATATTTGTCGATATGAGGTTGGTCTTGGATACCATGCGCATGATATCACAATTTATTTTGGGGATGTAATATTATCCCATGGGATACTTCTCTCACCATGTGGCTACATGCACCAAGGCCCTTTCAGCAAAGGGAGCTAAACCCATATAGCCCGTGGGTGGTTTAGGACGAAAAAGCTACATAACCCAGGTAAAGGTTTTAAAGGCATGCTAAACCCAGTCCCTTTTCCCAGCATGGTTACTTGATTTTATAAATGGAATCATCTTATCCTTACCCTAAGATAATGCCAGTTGTCACTCACTAACCCTGTCTACTGGCGGCTATATACCTATGCTATGCAGAAACTGGTCGTGCTACTCCTCCTACATAGTGATTGAATTGAGATCAGCATTTGGACTAAAGTGGTGAGCTTTCATTCTTTTGGAAGGCATCATTTCATTTTATGGATATTCCTAGACACTTTGGTTTTATTTTGGATATTGGTTTTGGCTATGGTTGGGGGCATATCCCAATCGAATTTTATTACTCTTTTAGTTAGAGGCTTCGTGGTTCTTTATGGGTTAGAATGGGTGAGATCGGTATTGATGTCGCCATTGGCATTGGAATGAGCCCAGAGTCTAGCATCGTCAGACATAATTTCTCACTGTTCCATCATATTTCATTTTGGGATTAATTATATTATATTTTGGAATGCCTTTTGTTATGGCTTGGTTTATGGCCTTTGTTTTTGTATGGTTTGGTATGGTTGGATTATTGGTATGGGGTGGTTGGACTCAGTTGAGTCGATCACGGTTTTGATCCTATCCTAGAGTCTTCCTAGGAGCTGGTGCACGATTTTGTTACATGCTCGGTATTCATCCAACTTAGGACAGGCGGCTTGAGGTTGGGTTGGGTAATGGGGGTGGTCTATGGTTCCGATCGGAATTGGGATGCCCATTACAACAAGGCCCTAGGGCGGGTCGCATTAATTTGGTATCAGATCCTAGGTTTATGGTCAATTAGGAGTCTACAAAGCAGTTAGGAATATTTTACTTTCTTGGTATTCTATTTTTAAGTTTGGAATATCAGTTTTGGAATCCTCTCTAATCCTTATTTGTTCCTCTTTCATATCATGCCTCGTAGATCTGGAACACAAGAAAATTCTTCTATCCCATCAGGGGTAATGTTGAAGGGGTGCATCCTACTTCTAGGGTTCATCTTCGATATCACAGTCATATCCCTTATAATTTTAGAGTTCCACCAATTGCTACTAGTCTTCCTCAAGGTGAGGTAACTAATGCAGAATTTCATCAATCTATTCATGCTATTGCGTAACTGGTTGTTGCTTAGGCTGATCGAGATATTTTTTATGCTTTGTCTATTGAGGCCACAAGGGTTGGCTAATTTATGAAGATGAGTCCTTTCACTTATTCTGGAGTGAATATAGAGAAGGATCCATAGGGTTTCTTGGATAAGATGGAAAAGATATTTCAAGTAGTGCAGGCCACTAATGTAGAGGGGGTAAACTTTACAGCTTATCAACTAAATAAAGTTGCATATCAGTGGTATGAAGAGTGGGATAGGGATAGAGAAGATGTGGAGGAGGAGTCCTTATGGGACGGCTTCTCTGGTGCTTTTCTAGATTGTTTCTTTCCCCAAGAGTTGAGGGAAGAAAAAATAAAGGAGTTTGTGAATCTCAAGCAGGGGATAATATCTGTCAAGGAATATGCCTTGAAGTTTAACCAATTGTCAAGGTATGCTCCTGATTTGGTGGCTGACATGCAGGCTAGAATAAGAAAGTTCGCTTTTGGGTTGAATCGGATCTAATTTTGGAGAGCAAGATTGCTTTGCTGATTAAGGATATAGACATCTCTAGGTTCACTGTTCATATGCAACAATTGGAGGATAAGAAGAGGAAGCAAGCAGAGTTTTAGGATAGACAAGGGTAAGAGAAGAAGGTTTTTTAATTAGGGAGGTACTTAGTCTCAGGGTGTTCGAGATGGTGGAAAATGGCAGAAAAAGAAGTGAGTTTTGGTTCCTACTCTTCTGCTAGTGCTTCCTACTAGTCGAGTGACAGGTGTCATCATGGTGATGACAATTTCTTGGAACGGGGTGCCTAATCTCAGGCAAGCGGGGGTCAGTCAGTTTCTTCATGCCCTCCTTGTCGGTTCTATGGTCATCCTCATAGGGGTTATTGTGATGAAGGAAAGGACAAATGCTTCAAGTGTGGCCATACAGGCCATCGGCTCAAGGATTATCCAGTTAATAAGGCTGCTATGGGGGTGAATAAGATTCATATGGCTTCATCTTCTGCTCCTACACCTGGTGGTGTGGCATCTACTTCTGTTACTGCTCTTGGTTCTAGTATTGATTGGAACAGGTTGTATGTTTTAACGTCCCAACAGGAATTTGAGGCATCACCTGATGTTGTTACTGGTATGTTAAAACTTTTTTCTTATGACGTATATTGTTTGCTTAATTCGAGGTCTACTCTCTCCTATGTGACTCCTTATATGGATGTATCTTTTGGTTTAGATCTAAAAGTTTTTTTGGATCCTTTTTTTATTTCTACCCCAGTAGGTAACTCGATTATTGCTAAGAGAGTCTATAGGGGGGTGTGGTTTCTATTGTGGCAGGCAGACCTTGGTAGATATATATTGAGTTGGATATGGTGGATTTTGATGTTATTTTAGGGTTAGATTGGTTACACTCTTGTTATGCGTCTTGGGATTGTCGGACCCATTGAATTATCTTTAGGTTCCCTGGTGAGCCGATTATGGAATAGGAGGGTGTTTCCTTATCTCCTAGGGGGAGGTTTATTTCTTATCTTAGAGGTTGGAGGTTGATCTCTAAAGGTTGTCTTTATCACTTTGTTTGGGTTAAAGATTCTAATTTGGAAGGTCCTTCTTTCCAGTTAGCTCCAGTGGTTGATGTATTTGCAGAGGTTTTTTCGAATGATCTTCCTGGTGTTCCTCCGAATAGGGAAATAGAGTTTAGTATTGATCTAATTCTATACACTCATACAATTTCTATTCCTACCTATAAAATGGCTCCGACTGAGTTAAGAAAACTCAAGGAGCAACTTAAAGATCTTCTAGATAAGGGATTTATTTATCCTAGTGTATCTCCTTGGGGTACACCAGTGTTGTTTTTGCGCAAGAAGGATGGTTTTCTTCGGATGTGCATTGACTATAGGCAGTTGAACAAGGTGTCGGTCAAGAACAAGTATCTTCTTCCAAATATAGATAATCTATTTGACCAATTACAAGGTGCCAAGTTCTTGTCTGGGAACCATCAGCTAAATATTAGGGAGGTGGATATCCCTAAGATAGCTTTACGTACTTGATATGGGCACTTTGAATTTTTGGTGATGTTATTTGGGTTGACTAATGCCCCGAAAGCATTTAAGGATCTGATGAACAGAGTTTTCCATCAGTAATTGGATCTCTTTGTGATTGTATTTATTATTGATATTTTGGTTTATTTGAAGAGCGAGGTGGATCATGTTAATTACCTTCATATGATGTTGCAGGACTTAAAGGAACAACAGTTGTATGCCAAGTTATCCAAGTGTGGGTTTTGGTTGAACGTTGTGACTTTCTAGGGTTACATTATTTCTAGTGAAGGGATCATGATGGATCTTCAGAAGATTGATATGGTGAAGAGGTGGCCTAGGCCCACGACTATATCTAATATTCGGAGCTTCTTGGGTTTATCCGGGTATTACAGGCAGTTTATGGAAAGCTTTTTATCGATAACTGTTCTTTTGACTAAGTTAACTCAGAAGAAGGTCAAGGTTTCTTGGTCAGATGCTTGTGAAAGGTGTTTCAAAAAGTTGAAGGACAAGTTAACTTCGGCTCCAATTCTAACTATGCAAAAGGCAATGATGGGTTCATGGTTTATTGCGATGCATCTCGGGTAAGGCTAGGTTTTGTGTTGATGTAGCATGAGAAGGTGATTGCCTATGCTTCCAGGAAGTTGAAGGTGTATGAGAGGAATTATCCTACTCATGATTTAGAGTTGTTGCCAGTTGTGTTTGCTTTGAAATATGGTGGAATTATTTATATGGTATTCACATGGACATCTTTTCTGATCATAAGAGTCTACAGTATGTGTTTACCCAGAAAAAGCTTAATCTTAGGTTGAGGGGATAGCTTGAGTTTCTCAAGGATTACGACATAAATCTTTACTATTATCCAGGTAAGGCTAATGTGGTAGCTGATGCTCTTAGCAGGTTATCCAAGGGGATTTTTGCTCATGCGGAGAAAGGAAAATGGGAGTTGGTGAAGGATATTCACCGCTTAGCTAATCTTGGGGTTTGCCTCTTGGACTCCAAGGATAGTGGTGTGGTGGTGTAAGAAGTGGTTCGATCATCTCTTTGTGTGGAAATTAAGGAGAAGTAAATCCTAGATCCTATCTTGATGAAAATCAAGAGTGGCGTTGGTGGGCAAAAGGTAATGGTGTTTGAGATCAGTGTTGATGGTACTTTATGGTACCAAGGGAGGTTGTGCGTTCCTGATGTCGATGGTTTATGACAATGAATATTGGCTGAGGCACATGAGATCAGCCGTTCTACTCCTCCTACATAGTGATTGACTCGAGATCAGCATTTAGACTAAAGTGGTGAGTTTCTATCCTTTTGGAAGGCATCATTTTATATTATGGATATTCCTAGACACTCTGGTTTTATTTTGGATATTGGCTTTGGCTATGGTTGGGGCCATGTCCCAACCGTATTTTAATACTCTTTTGGTTAGAGGCTTTGTGATACTTCTATGTGTTGGAATAGGCGTGATCGGTATTGATGTTGGCCTTGGCATTGGAATAAGCTGGGAGGCTGGCATCATCGGACTTAATTTCTCACTGTTCTATCATATTTTATTTTTGGGTTATTATATTATGTTAGCAATGCCTTTATTTATGGCCTGGTTTATGGCCTTTTTCGCATAGTTTGGTATGGCTGGATTGTTAGTATGGGATGGTTGGACTTAGTTGGGTCGGTCACAATTGTGATCCTATCCCAGTTCTTTGTGTGAGTTATTGCTAAATGTTGTTACATGCTCGATATTCATCTAACTCAATGCAGGCGGATGAAGGTTGGTTTGGGTAACAAGGGCGATCTCCAGTCCCGGTCGGACTTAGGACGCCCATTACAATAAGGCTCTAGGGCAGGTCGTATCACAAGGTCCAGTGGAAGCATCAACTATAGATAAGGTTACTTAGGAGGTCGAGTTTGATATGCATAGTTCTTGTCCCTAGATTTTTTGGTAATTCAGTTAGTTTTCCTTGTCTTTAGTTTGAGGGAGAACTATACATTTTAATAGTGGATAAGGTAACAACCCCACTTTTGATGATTTATGTAAAACATTTATTTTTATGTGATTTGACCATTTTAACCCCACCTCCCCCGTGGTTGAATTATGGTATTTATAGGTTATGGGGATGCTTGGCTCGGTACCCAATGCATTTCAGTGTGATTTATGTGAAATTAGGGGTTTAGTGGCTTGAAAAGCCTTATAGTTGACTTCGGTAAATATTTATACATCTGTCCATTGGATAGGAAAATGAACTACGCCAACAGATCCTGAACGTCGATTTTAGATTGGTAACATATTTGGTGTGATTTTGTGGCTTTTATATCTTATTTCGACCCTTGGTTTAGAAAGTTACAAAATTGGGCTTCATAGGTCAACTTTGTGAAAATGAAGTCCTTTAAAAAATTTGATATCGTTATTAAGTCTAGAGCATCGAATTTGAAAGGATAGCATTGTTTGTTTGTTTTCACGGGGTTCCAGATGAATCCCAAGGGGTTTACAGAGACTTGGGATTTCCAAGTCTCCAGCTGGTGCAATCGCACCCGCGAGTGGCTGGTCGCGCACGTGACTCGGCAGGTCAAGGACAAGTGTCGCATATATGACACCTTGGTCGTGACTGTGAATCTCGCATATGCAACATAAGTGTCGCGATTGCGATACCCTCCTTTAGGCCAGGTACCACATACCCGACCCAGTGGTCGCATATGCGATGCCTGTGTCCTATATATACCCATGTTTCGCCATTTTGAGACTTGGAGCTTAGAGTTTCATGATTTTGAGTCATCTCTTCCACTTTTAAGCTTGGTTAAGCTCTATAATACATATTTCAACTACTTTCTCCAAATTTTATCATGTAACTCTTGTTTAAGAACGGATTAAATGTAAAAAATAGGAATTTTGGCCCGTAAGGCCTAAAAATTATAATTCTTTGATTTAAACCCCGATTTCAACCCGTTTCACTTGGGTGAGTTTCTAATCTTATAATTATCACTTTTTTCTTCGATTTTATCTTCAAAACAACTTCAATTCTCGATTTTAAAATAAACTTCAGGGATTTTTGCCGGTAAAGCTTGAACATAGTTTTTCTTCAATTTGGACCTCAGTTTTGCTTGGATTTTCAATTGTAGACTTCTAAAAATATGGAGAACATATTTCAAAAACACAGTTATGATTTTACCTGTCTTTTTTAAAAATCCATTTTGGGGGTCCGTTTTGATCCTGACTCAAAAATAGGCAATATAGAAATCGTTGGCTTTCTTTTGACTCATATATTCTATATTTATATATTTTAGTTTATTTTTAGTTCGTTCATGAGGATTAAGGATTTAGATTAAAGGATTCTAGATCGATTTTGGCATTCAAGGTAGGTTATGACTTAACTTTCTTCAGACTAGGCTGGGTAGTTAATGTCGGTACAAAAGCATGTTAAGAATGTGGGAACTAATCACTAAAAGGCCTATAATTATTATGTTGTGCCCGTGTGGAGGCCTATATATTGGTGTATTTGGTGGTTTTGGAATATTATTTATCGTATGTGATCGCGTGGGTCCTATGTGATATTGTTGGCTGTGAATACATGAAATTAACTGTCTTGTTTAATGAAAAAGCCTAATATGGTATAAATGGTGTATTTAATTGCATTCTACTCTCTTTGCATATGGTTTATGTTGGAATTCATGGATGGTTGGAAATATTGAATGGATTATTGGCTCACTTGGTTGGTATATTTGGTTGGATATGGAAATACTCATTCTGGTTAGTTGTGAGCATTATATCCTCATATCTATATATTTATGAAACATTGGTACTTCCATGAAAATACTAGAAATACCAGAAACACTGGCTTTTCTGATAGAAAATATGACATTTTTAAAACCATCTATCAATAGATGTACCAGAGAGGAGTTATGGATATTGGTATTAGAAATTGGTTGCATACGAATTGACTAACCCTCATGGTCCTTTTGGTATTAGATATTGGTTGCAAACGAATTGACTAACCCTCATGGTCCTTTGTCGGGAAGCTTTAGCTCCGTAGGTGTATACAGAGGTTGTGCAACAACACCTCGGGCATCATCATCATTAGCATTAGCATCATCATGACCACTCTTGCATTTGTATTTACTTTGTACATTTTTGTGATGTAATATTCTCCTTAATGTGATACCTATCTATGTGTATTTCTTCTTTCATATTTCATATGTGATGCCTTTATACTTGTACTTCTCTTTCGTATTATTATGGTGTATGTGAATATCATAGAACTGTTTGTGGAGATGGTGTGGGCTACCATTTGGGACGTTTTTTAATTGCAGGTGATGTGCCCTTAGTATGTATTTTGTACGCTTTATTTTCTACATTACTCAGTCGACCAATGATAACTACTGAGTACAAGTGGACCATACTCACTCCCACTATGCCCTTTTGGTGCAGATCTAAGTTTGAGTGTGCCTCACAGTGATTGACTTCAGGTGATACTTTAGAGACATTCGAGGTAGCGATTGGATTCTTGCTTTCGGAGTCTATTGCTACCTTTCTTTATTTAGACTATGTCTTTATTTTGCATTCAGAGACAAAATTTTTTTTGTTTGGATATTGATGAGCGGTGATTTTACCACTCATTCACACGAACTATTTATGCGCACTACCATGTTTTGTAGAATTAAATGAGATATAATCATGATTTAATTCACTAATATACAAATTATGCAGGCATATAGTTGGAGAGGTGGAAAGATGTGGATTGGAGCTAAAAAGGGATCAAATGGAAGCAAAGAAATGCAGCTAAAGACCTGGAGCAGTCACCAACCTCAGTTTCCATGATCGCGGGCCATAGGCCGCAGTTGTATTCAGTCAAGATGGTTAGAAAAATGTGATCGCAGAGCACAATCGCAATCGCATTGGCCGCGATTACAGACATCCTCACGCGATCGTGGCTAAGCGGGAATGTTGCCCTGGGCTGTTTTGTAAATTCACATAGATGAATCCCAAACCTTATATAGGCAAAAACCCTTTCTTCTTTGGGTATTGCTTACCTTATATACATTTTTTATTTCAAGCAAGAACCCTAATTGGGAAAGATTGTAACTAATTTTGGAGAATTAAATTCTTAGTGTTTTGTAAAGAATGAATGCTTTGGATAATCCTTATGGTATATCTTTCTTTACTTTCTTCATGAGTAGCTAAGTAATTTAGTCTTGGGATTATGTTGAACTAAAGTGTATTTGTGTGGGGGTGTTGATGGGTTTGCATGATTTTTAGTTGTTGATTATGGATTCCACCATTGCTTGAGCTTAATAGTTAGAATTTATGGGTGAAAACCCCAAATCTCTAAATGGGTTTGATGGGTGAAAACTCCAAACTCTAGAAACCCTTCATCATCCTTGAAAGAAGGATGAAGGTAAATTTATGGGTACACATAGCATCCTTGAAAGAGGGCTATAGGGCGACAAGGCAATGGTGGACAATCAAGCCTATGGTTTACTACTATTTGCAATCTTAGAAATAAGTTTGATTGGAGTGTAAATCATGTCAAGGGCATTTTCCTAGAAATAGGGATGCCTAATTGAGGTTTTGGGTGGCTATTAATTGCACACTCGTTAGGTGCTCGAAAGAGCCAATGGGTGAAATCTTTGTGGTTTTGTTGAAAGGATAACCACAAAGATGTTCGACCTAGCCTATCTCTCACTTAACAACTAAGTTTTATGTTAAACTATTAACAACCTACACATGTTTTACCTTTAGATAGACATAATCCCAAGATCTTCTCAAATCTTATTTTAAAATCAAAAGTCCTATATTAGTGTGTTGTTAAAAAAAGATTATTACAAGCAAATTTCAAACCAATTCCCCCACTTTAATTTATATGTTGTGTTTGTTAGCATTCCAGATGACCTTTTTAGTGAGTAGAACACCCATAGGATTTGAAATTTATACTTCACTCCTTATGGATTCGACCCCAACGCGAGTTGGGTTATTGACAATGATCGCCTCACCCCTCAAACATAGGAGTGAGTTGAGCATTATCAAATTTGTATCATTGCTGGGGAGTGAAAAATAGATTTCTCTTATACTGTGTGATTCTTCCTTGGGAATACCCGTGGTGGTATTGTTTACTTTATTTGTTGTTTTTGGATCCTTGCAGGTGATCAAAGTATTGAAGGAACAACGAGTAACAACACGAGTAATATGGGTCCCTTTGATGGTCCCCTTGATGATGAGGTCTAACTAAATAAAGCGGGCCAAATTAGTACAATCCATGTCCCACCAACCAATGGGAATGGAGTCTTCCATGTGACTAGCGTCATTCTATACATATTGCAAATAAAAGGGTTGTACAGGGGTCAAGCTGACGAGGACTCAAATATCCATTTGAAGCATTTTATGGAAGTGTGTCCACCATTCAACATAGCACACTTTACTCAAGAATCCATTCGGCTTTGCATCTTCCCATTCTCACTAACGGGCGACACAATTTTATAGATCCACTCACTTCTACCTATCTCAATCACATCTTGGGAAGAACTTACTACCATGTTTCTTGATAGATACTTCCCACCGTATGAAATGCTTTAAAAGCAGGACGAGAGTGTGAATTTTTGACAAATGAATGGAGAGCCGGTGTTTGAAGCTTGGGAAAGATTTAATAGGAAATTAGCCCAATGCCCAGATCATGAGGGCCAGGAGAAGATGCTTCTCGAAATCTTCTACCAAGAACTTGATCCATTAAACAAAATGATGGTGGATAATGTGGTAGGTGGCTCTATAGTGATGATGCATCACTATGCGGCCTTTATATTGATAGCAAAAATGTCAAAGCAAAATTGGGGTTGGCATACCCGAGATACCGAAGCTCCCAAGATCCCTTCTACTACTTCCATGGTTGATAATGAACAAAGAAACTGGAATGAAAAAAAGGAGGAGAACATGGCAAAAATGATGACCCAACTTGAACTCTTTATAAAGCAAGTTATGGGTACACCCACGAAAGCGGCAAACACCATAGCTTTACAATCTTATGAAGACGATGAAGGAGAAAAGAAGTTGGATGAGGAAATCTGGTATTTGGCTAACTACTCGGGGGGCTTTCGCCCCGCCTATCAAAAACAAGGTTGGATGGATCGTGAGTGGGATAGAGATTGGAGAGATAAGAAATATGATTATGATCATTATTGGCCTCCTCATGATCGAGCTAAGACCAAGGAGTCAAGGGTCATCGACCCAAAAAGAATTCAAGATCGGGGATGTGTTGGCAAGAATCTTGAATAGAGTGAAAGGTACGAATGATGTTCTGGCTTTTGATGGAACATTTTATATCTTTTACATGGTATAATTGTGCGTTTTCAAATAACTATTGTTATTTTTTTCTACTGGATTTTAGTGTTTTTAGGCTAAGAACTTAGCTGGAGAAAGAACTTGGAAAAGCAGTAGAAAACGGGCGTTGATGGTCAAACTAACAAACCATCAGGGTGTCCATCAATGAGAAGAAGAAGCCTCAGAAATTTAGGTCATTGAGACAGTCCAAGTGATGGACCATCAATCCCTTGACGGGTCGTCAACTTGGACATCAGAGCATAAACAGAAGGCATCATACAAAGGAATAAAGCGACGGTCCAGGTGACGAACTGTCAGTCCATTTATGGGCCGTCAACTTGGCCGTCGGAGCTGAAACAGAATACAACATCACTAGAAGCATTGTGACGAACCCAGCGATGGACCGTCAGGAACTTGATAGGTCGTCAACTCATCCATCAACCTTGAAGCGGCAATCTGAGTTTTGAATTTTAAAACGCCAGTCCTTGGAAACATATAAATACCCATTTTAGATTTTATTTTAGGTATCTTTATCATATTTCATCTTTTAAAACTGATTGTACCGTAGTATTCTCTGAGATTGAAGCAAATATTGTGGATATAGCTATTTTATTCATATTTCACTGAAGATTCAAGGATAATTATTGGAACTTTTGTAAGTAATTCTCTAAATTTATTTATGAATAACACAATGACTATTTCTTCCTCTCTTGAGATGTGTGGCTAAGTCCCCATAACTAGGGTTATGGGATCCTTGATGTGAATAGCTGATTGGGGTTATGAAAACTCTTAATTTTCATACTTAATTGAGATTGTATAAACCCTTCTTTATATTAACGACGTTTCTTGATTGCAGACTCGAAGGGTGAGCCCAAGAAAATCACTTGTTTGAGTAGAAAAGTGCATGTTGACATAAAAAGAGGTTTACATAGAATCCAAGGACTTTAACCTTTGGATTATGGGTTGATGCCTTAACAAGGATTAACCCACATGAGAGACTAGTTGAATAAATCAACATATTCTTTAAGTTTGAAAGAATTGAAGGGTAAACTATCCATTTAGGTTGAGAAACAAATGGGTAAACTTTAGAATTCAATAACTCTTACAATAAAAATTATAAATTGGAAACTTAAGGTAAATCACAACCCCATCTGCTTGAACATCTTGATAAACATAACTCTAGTTTGCGTACTCTCATTGAATTAAAACTTCCAATAAAAATCACTAGATGGAACACTATTTGCTACAAACATCTGAATATTGTTACTTAGTCAAAAAAACCCTTTACTCTGGAACCTTCGATCAACAGTCTGTTAACAACCATAACACTTAGTTTGCATAGTATTCCCTGTAGGATTCGACCCCTACCTAGTTAGGTTCTACATTGGACAGTGACCACTTACACTTTCTAATGAGAGTTTTAATTTGGGCGCACCAAATTTTGGTGCCGTTGTCGGGGAATACAGTTGTCAATTAAGTTTGTGATTGTTAATTGACCTTTGGTCAAGTTTCCCAAATTTTACTTTTATTTATTGTTTTTATTTATTACAGGAGCTTTATTTTGTATTCCAAGTACGAGAAGGTCAGGAGACCCACTATTACCATTTCATCCAGAACCTCAAATAATTGGAAAAATGAAAGAACAACAAGAAGCTGAGAGACTAGCCGCCTTGGCTAGAGCATAAGTTAATCAACAAAATGATGGTCAACAAACATATGTCCCTAATCTTGATGAGGAAGATTTGGGGGATGATGATCTGATCAAACTACTAATTAGGATGCGTGCTGAAGACTTAGTTGTGCCAGTGAATAGATATCAGGCAACTAGAGCAAGAGCAAACCGCCAACCTTTTATATAGTTTGCACCTGATGAGGAAGATGACACAGACTTGGATGGGGCTGGTGCAACTGGAGCAATTATTCAGCCACTATTGGCACCTGGGCTGAAGTTCAACATAACAAGTACCATGATACAGCTGCTTAATATCAATGGGTTATTTGGAGGACTTCCAGGGGATGAACCGAATATACACTTGGTGAACTTCATCAATATTTGCAAATCCTTTAACAACCCTAGGGTTGGACAGAATGAAGTTCGTCTTTGGTTATTCCTATTGTCTCTGTCTGGGGAGGCAATAATGTGATTGAATAAATTGGCTTTGATTCTATAACAAACTGGAGGTGGTTAAAAGAAGCTTTTCTAGAAAGGTTCTTTCTGCCCACCAAGATGTTACAGTTGAGGGACGAGATTAGCAACTTCAGACAATTATCAAATGAGGCACTACATAAGACTTGGATACGATTCAAGAAGAAGCTGACACAGTGCCCCAACCGCAAGATGACCAATGAACATTTGATGGAGATATTCTACAGAGCTTTAAACTTTATCACCAAACCAACTCTAGACAATGCTGCAGGGGAGCATTCATGGGGCTTACTTTTACCGAAGCTGCGAATATATTGGAACGATTGACTAAGACAAGTAGAGCTTGGCATACCAAGGATTCTGTGGTATCAAGCCCTACTGTGTCGAGTGGTATGACTGTGGAGCAACATAGGAGAGAGAAGGAATGAGATCAAGATATGGCGCACGAGAAGACCCAGATGGAACTGCTCACTAAGAACTTGCTATCTGGAAAGACTGAAAATATGAAAATTGTTGGTTTGCAAAGTAAAGCTGAATCTAATTCAGAGGAGGAGGACAACTATCTAAATAATTAGGGGGTTTCTGAGGCAATAGCCAAGGGAATCAAGGTTGGAACTACTACGGCAAAGCTGGTTACAAAGATGGGGATCAAGGGAGTTGGAAGTATAAGAATAATAGAAGTGGACTATATGCACCTCCAGGAAGTCATGATAATGTTGCTACCAGTTCCGGTAAGATGTCCATGGAGGACATGATGGAGAAGCTATTAAATGGGGTTGAACCGACCAATGCTGGTGTGATAATGATGAAAAGTGACTTATCCTCCATGAGTTATCTAGTTAACTCGCATTCAACTTCTATCAAATAGTTGAAGAAACAAATAAACCAAATCTCAACAGCATTTAATCAGAGAAAGAGTGGTTCACTGCCGAGTGATATAGTGTAAAATTCTTAGAATGATGGTTCTTGCATAGCAGTTACCATTTGGAGTGATAAAATATTACCCGTCCCTTATGTGGGAAAAGTTGTATTTGATGATGTGATTGAAAAAGAGATGAAAGATGAAGAAAAATGTCTAGTAGAGTCCAAGAAGCAGGATGAAAAGAAGAATCCATCTAACCATTAGCAGGTTAAGGAGTTAGAAAAAAAGAAGGGAAAGGATAAAGAAGCAGTGGTTATTACTCTCCCAAAAGCACCACCTCCCTTTCCTCGTCGACTAAAGAAGAAGGCTGATGTCACAAAGTTTAGCAAATTCATAGTGATGCTAAAGAAGCTAACGGTGAATGTGCCTTTAGTTGAGGTACTAGAGTAGATGCCTGGATACGCTAAGTTTATGAAGGACCTTATAACGAAAAAAGAGAACAGTTAGCTATGAACTGCTGGATAATCTTCACCATTATGGTGCCATTTCGACAAGATCCTTAGTACAAAAGAAAACAGACCTGAGAGCGTTCATCATCCCTTGTACTATTAGGTCTCTTGATTTTACTAAGTCCTTATGAGATCTCGGAGCAAGTATTAACTTGATGCCACTTGTTGTTTACAAGAAGTTAGGTTGGGGGGATCCTACACCCATAAATATACGACTAGTGATGGCAGACAGATCAGTGAAGCAGTCAGTGGGTATATTGTATGATGTTCTAGTAAAGGTGGCCAACTTTATATTTCCTGCTGATTCCGTCATTCTGAATTGTAAGGTGGATTTTGAGGTACCCATAATCTTGAGTAGGCCTTTCCACACAACTGGAAGCGTGATTATTAATTTTTGGGCTAATGAGCTACTATTCAAACTTAATGATGAGGTAGTTCAGTTCAATATATGCCAGTTTATGAAGTAGCACAAAGATATGAGTGAATTCTCTATCGTCGATATTTATTATAAAGATAACCAAAAAGTGCCGATTGAGGAAAAATTTATTGTGGAAACTTTGGCCGCAGTCTTGATAAACTTTATAGCGATGGTATTAAGGAATATGAAAAGACAGTGTGTGCACTAACGGGAATGGGATCATATTCATATGCTCCCAAGAAGCTGGATTTAGATCTCAAAAATTGCCCAACACCACTACTAAGCCATCTATCGAATAGCCACCAGTGTTGGAGTTGAAGAAGTTGCTAGGCCATCTATGGTATGTGTTTCTAGGTAGTGGAAACACTTTACCTGTGATTATTACAGAGGATTTGGGTGAGCACTAGGTTGAGTTACTTATCTCCATACTTAGGAGATATAAAAGGGCTATAGTTTGGACTATTATCGATATTATTGGTATTCCTCTAGGTATTTCCACTTACAAGATTCAGCTCGAGGAAGATTGCATACCAACAATTAAGCACCAATGTCGCCTTAACCCACCGATGTAAAAAGTGGTTAAGAAAGAGATCATTAAATGGCTTGATGCAGGAGTTGTTTACCCCATATCTAATAGTAAGTGGGTAAGTCCCTTTCAATGCATACCCAAGAAATTGGGCATGACTGTAGTGGTGAATGATAAAAATGAGTTAATTTCCACTCAGGCCTATGACTAGATGGAGAGTTTGCATGGACTATTGTAAGCTCAACTCATGGACTTTGAAGGACCACTTCTCGATGCCTTTTATGGATCAAATGCTTAATTGGTTGGCGGAAAAAGGTTGATATTATTTACTGGATGGGTATTCAGGCTACAATGAGATTTCTATCAGCCCAAAGGATCAGGAGAAGATGATGTTCACTTGCCCGTATGGAAATTTTGCTTTTAAACGGATGCCATTTGGTTTGTGTAATGCACCCGCCACCTTTCAATGGTGAATGATGTCTATATTTTAAAATAGTGGAGGAAGACACCTTGGTGATGTTTATGAATGACTTCTCAGTAGTAGGTGATTCTTTCAAGCTATGTTTAGTAAATTTGAGTAGAGCATTGCAGCGATGTGAGGAGTTTAACCTTGTGCTAAATTGGGAAAATTACCACTTCATAGAGAAGGAGGGCATTATTCTTGGTCATAAAATTTTATCCAAGGGAATTGAAGTCGACCGGGCAAAGGTCGATGTTATTAAGAAACTACCTCCTCCCATTTCTGTAAAGGGAGTTTGTAGTTTCCTTGGTCATGTGAGATTCTATCGTCGATTTATAAAGGACTTCTCAAAACTTGCAAATCCACTTTTCAAGCTTCTAGAGAAAGAGGCCAAGTTCATATTTGATGATGATTGCAAAAAGGCATTTGAATGCCTTAAGGAGAAATTAGTTGTTGCCCCAATCATTATTGCGCCAGATCGGTCGATACCGTTCGAAATCATATGTGATGCAAGAAGAGTGGCGCTTGTGGATGTTCTTGGACAAAAGAAAAAAAAGTTGTTTCATCCAATTTACTATGCAAGCAAGGCATTGAATGGGGCTCAAAAGAATTACATTATAACTAAGCAGAAACTTCTCGCGGTGGTCTATACTTTTGATAAGTTCCATGCTTATTTATTGGGGACCAAGGTGGTGGTGCATACTGACCATGCCACTTTGAGGTATTTTATGGCAAAGAAGGATGCTGAGCCAAGGCTAGTCAGATGGGTGTTACTTCTTCAAGAGTTTGACTTTGAAGTCAAAGATCAAAATGGATGCGAGAATCAAGTTGGAGATTACCTGCCTATACTTGAGGAAGATCAAGCAGTCAAGGATGAACTTGAAATTGATGATACATATTCGGGTGAGAAAATCCTAGCTGCTATGCTTAAAAAGGTACCTTGGTACACGGACTTTGCAAATTATGTGGTAAGTGAAATTATCCCGGAGAATTTTTCTTTTCACCAAAGGAAGAAGTTCCTCCATGATGTTATACACTACTTCTGGAATGAGGCATATTCATTTTGGCAGTGTGCAGATAACATTATCAGGTGGCGTATCCCAGAGGTGGACATGCTGAGTGTCCTGGAAGCTTTTCATGCTTCCCCGATCGGGGGTCACCATGCAGGTGACCGTACTGTGAGGAAAGTACTGCAGAGCGGTTATTGTCCTACTTTATTCAAAGATACATATGAGTTTGTGTGGGGATGTGACCAATGCCAGAGACAAAGGTCAATCTCAAAGCACCATGAGATGCCCATAACAAAAATGATGGAAACGGAGTTGTTTAATATCTAGGGCATTGATTTCATGGGGCCCTTCTCTTATGGGTTGAAATACATCTTGGATGCTGTCGATTATGTGTCTAAATGGTTTGAGGCTATTGCCTTGGCCGATAATGAAGGAAAAAGAGTTGTTGCATTCCTTAAAAAGAATATCTTCTTTCATTTTCGGTTACCGCGTACCATCATAAGCGATGGTGGATTATATTTTTTCAACAGAGTATTTCAGTCTGCCTTGGCAAAATATGGTGTTAAGCAACACAAGGTGGAAACTCCATATCACCCATAGACTAGTGGGAAAGTGGATATTTCAAATCAGGAGATAAAAGTTATTCTTACCAAAACGGTGAATGCAAGTAGACAAGATTGGTCTAGGAAGCTGGATGATGCCTTGTGAGCATATAGAACGGCTTTCAAGACATCCATTGGCATGTCACCGTACCAATTGGTCTATGTCAAGGCATGTCACTTGCTGATTGAATTGGAATACAGGGCACTGTGGGCACTCAAGAGGCTAAATTTGAATTGGAAAGAGGCAGCAGAGTTGCGACTGGGGGAGCTAAATGAGATGGATGAGTTCTATCTCAGGGCTTATAAAAGAGCAGAACTGTACAAAGAAAAACTGAAGAGGAACCATGATCGGAGAATTAAAAAGCATGAATTTTAGAAAGGCGATTGGGTACTCCTCTTCAATTCTAGACAAAAGCTCTTTCCAGTTAACCAAGTCTACACATCTAGAGTAGTTGAACTTGAAAATAAGGACGGAAGTGTCTTCAAGGTTAATGGGAAATGAGTGAAGCAATATAGAGGTCAAATAGACTCGATAAAGTGCTTAGTTACCATCTATCTTGATGGCATCTGAGTAATCGAGATAACTGAGTCGTGCCGCGATAATAAATTAGGTGCTAGTGGGAGGCAACCCACAAAGTATTATTGTAAGCATAGTTAGAGTTTATTTGTTGTTTTGTGCAATTTGATGTGTTTTGTAAGTATGCAAAAAAATAAATGCAGGAAAACACAAGTTGATCAAGTTGGGAGATGCCCGATGGGCCATTAAAGGGTTAACGGACCATCACTGGAGGCGTTAAAAGGAAACCAAAAACCCAAGCTACTAGAATGAGAACGACGGATAACTTGATGGACTGTCGTACAACTGACGGATTTTCTAGTCGACCATCATACAAAGTCAGAGTGATATGGTTTTGGTAAGATGCGACGGTTTACCTGACGGACCGTTGGGTCGACCGTCAACTTAACCCTAGTTCTAATGGGTTGAGTTGGTTAAATTCAATACTGAATAAGTTGTCCTTATCTGACCCAAATGTTTTTAAATTGATAAAGAGAAACATTTGAGTATGTTACCAACTCTTCAAATGCTAAGCCTATTTAAATTCCCCTACATTCAAAATTCTTGAATGAATTCATATCCCTTTAGGACTTTTTCTCTCCATCCTTCTCTTCCTCACATCAGAAATCAAGTTAACAATCACTGATAAAAAATTAAAGTTTTCTTTTATTTTAAGTTTACAAGTCAAAGTAGTGAAGTTTACTGCAAAATCAAGGTATGATCACAACCTTACTCTTTGTTTTGAATTGGTAAACATAGGTCATGTAAATTGTAAATTGTTGAATGGAATTTCATCTTGTTGTTGCTTTGTTGTGATTCTGATTCTAAGTCGAACCCTGGTGTACACTGTTCTGGATAAAGTTTGAGTAACCCATAGATTAAAAGTGGCAAAATTAGTTCTTAAACACTAAATTAATTCCATAATGGTGCGTATAGTAACTTTATGAACATCAGGTATGCGACAAAATGCCAAAGTGAAATATAGGGTGAAAAGTGAGGCTGACGGTCAACTTAACGGACCGTTGGACCCCTCATGGACCTTTGGGTAGACCATCGCAATAATGTTGAGTATGATGGTTACTGGTTCTGCCGTGACGGACGACTTGATGAATTATTAGATCCTTGATGGATCATCAGGTCGACCGTCGCAAGGCCACTTGATAAAAGACTCACTGGACTGATGCTTGACGGTGAGCCCGATGGACCGTGGCGATCTCGATAGACTGTCAGACCTTTCGTCAAGTCAATTTTTCTTTATTTTTGTTTTGTTCTAAATTGCAAACTAATTCTTCATTCCTTTTTCAAGTGATATGGCACAAAAAATTTCCCTAACCAGAGATGATAGTAGAACATAACGAAAAAGAGGCAAGCTAGCAAAGAGTAAGGAGGCGCCTGCCTTCAATACTCGATAATGAGACAAGGTACCCCCGGTACCCTCCCAGTCTGAGAAAGAAGGTAAAAGCAGTAGCAGCAATACAAGTTCCAATCCCAATGAGGAAAATGTCAAAACTTCTAACCCTGACCAAGTTGAGGTATCGCAATAGGAGGATCCAAATGTCATAAGGCGCAAGGACTTGTAAGTGCAGGAGGCAGTTTGATTGTAAATAGATAAAGCATAGGAACATTTCCTGGATGGGTTGGAACTGACAGCAAGCAAACCAATAAGGAGGCTCATCCACGAAGAGTATCAAATTGTCACCACCGAACTGCATGAGTACCCATAATTAGAGCAAAGATTTAATGAATATGAATTATGTTGGATGAGCAGGCCGCCCAATACATACCAACCAAATCTTATTCGTGATTTATTTTTCAACTATTTGGCATTACTAGAAAAGATTGCCCCAAGGGTGCGAAGATCACTGACATGGAAAATCAGGATGTGGTTTCGGTGCATGGAGTGAACATAGATATTTCAGAGCGCATGTTGAACAGATTCCTGTTTGGTCCTGAGTATGAGATACCTGGTGCAATCCCAGATCTGGAGCACCGAATGTTCACAGCAAACCAACAAAGACCCTGGCTAACCCGAGTATTGGCAGATGATGGAAATCCAGCATGGCTGCATAACCCTCGTGAGCATATAGCAAATTCGTCCTTAAGTTTTAGGGAAAAATTCTGGTGGGCAATTATAAGGTTGAGATTGATGCCAATAGGCAGCGATGATATCTGAGAGATTTAGAGAGCGATAATAGTTGTTGCCTTGATTGAGGGGTTGAAGGTAGACTTCAGCCATACTATCACAGACGAGTTATTTTCCTGCGCACACAATATGTCTAGTGCTCTACCATTCCCATGCCTTATCACGGAGTTGTGCAAATGGACAAATGTTCCTTTGATTAGTGGATTTGATAATAAAGTTCGTGCGAGTCATAGACAGGACATTGAGAAGACAAAAGACAACTCAAAGTATGAAATATGAGTCAACAAACCTCATGCCTATCAGACTCAGTCAGCTCCAGCTTCCGGGACTTTGGATATTCCCTTAGGTATGCCATTACTTATCACTACCTATGTAACACCGAATTTTATGCCACATACCACTATTACAGGTTCAGCCTCTATGCCACCAATGGGTGGGACTGCAAATTCTACATCTGCCCTGCCTTAATATTCTAAGTACAGACTAACACAGAAGAATTTTTCCAAGTCTGTTAAATCACAAAAGAGGTTCGATAAGTAGCTAAACACATAGGCTATGCAGTTCAACCCTTTTGTTACCGTATTATAGATGATGCAATCCATCCTTTTCAGAACATTCAGACCAGGATGAACCATATGGAGGAGTGTATCAACAAAATACTAGATGTGATGTCTATTCCAGATCTTGCTCAGTTCATGGAAAAATTTAGGAAAGTACGGGCGGATATAGCAAAGCTAAAAAGACAACCACAACAGCTAGTTTTAACTCTGCTTTAATTATTAGTGACGAGGATGGGGGCATTGTAGACTTGATGGGTATACCACTTAAAGACAAGGGTAAGAAGGTGGATGAAAGTGCTGACAAGAAAGCTGCAAAAAGAACAAAGCAAAAAGCAATTACTCCTGAAGAAAGTTATGAGAGAGACATGGGGAAAGTCGTGAAGAGGTCAAAAAAGGATGAAGTGTTGAGGAAGAAGAAAGTTGTGGATAAAGTCGCAGGATTGTCGATCAGTTCTTCCCCACCTAGGGGGCCAATTCCAGATTCGATTCCTATTGAGATACCTCTGAGCTAGGAGGACACTAATTTGAGCACCCCTACCACCATAGGGGTCAACATTGCTACAGGTGAGGCCAAAGAATCCTCACCACATTTGGCTGATGCCTCATCAGACTGAGAGGCTTTACAAGTATTCCCCTTCTTTGTACTTTATTTTAATGCATTGAGGACTAAGCATTCATTTTTAGCGGGGGTGGGCATACTTGTACCATGGAGGTTTTTGTTGCTTGTGTTCTTTTCTTCCCATGTGCTATTTAGTAGAACCGTCATATCTAGGTTGCATATTTATTTTTCCTGTGATGTACATATTGTGTCATGATTATAAATATGTTATTTATGTTATTTTTCTCTCTTTAGCACTATTTTGTATATATGAATGAAAAATGATTGTGGCATAGTACTTTGAACATGATTGTATGACTATTCTTTCTTGTCACTTGGCAAAAATATTAAAAAACCATTTGTGATTCTGTAATTGGCATTAGGGTGTAAAGTGTGCATGACCATGTGATGTAAATCCCAAGAGTTAGTAGAATAAGTGTTAACTCATTGCCTATGTATGCGAGTATTTGTTATAGTTCTTGCATAGTGATACACCTAGAACTTGCTCAGTTCATGAATGTTGTTTTGTGGTTGATTCAATAAGAAAGGATAGCAGGCCTCCTTAAACTTTTTAATCCACTTAGCCAAAAAGAATGACCCACCAAAAAGATTCATCCATTTTTGAACCCTTTTTTAGCTTATGTTAGTTTTTATTCATTCCCAATAACTCTTATTAACTATCTTTAGGTTGTTAGTACCTAACTTTGGCCCTGGTCCAATGTTGGACATTATGCACCTTAAATTAGGTAAAACACCTAAGTTGAGGGTGGCTACTGTCAGGACATTAGCAATTTAATGAAAAAGTAGTCTAGAGATGAAATAAAGTATCCGGCCTGATCTAATTAGATATTGTGCACCTCAACTGACTTCAACAGTATAAGTTAAGGGTGGCTGATACTTATATAAAAATATAGGCTTATGGCATAAGTGTGGATGGATAATAGAGGTCGTAAGTGAGCTAGAAAGGTTGTAGTCTTAGAGTAGAAATCAAGGGCAAAGAGAGTGAAGTCTGAATCTTAAGTCACTTTTCCCAAAAATTGTCCTCACCTAGCCCCGAAACCTCATTACAAACCTTAAAAAGACTTGCTTGATCTTTGTAAATCAACCATATGGGAGCATTACATGATAAGGGCAAGCCTATGGGTATGTATACTATGGTTGCAACTTCATTTGTGAGAGTAAGAGTCTTAGTTTCGTCTACGAATTAAACAAATATTCTGTGGTAGACTTCATTGACTATGAGGGCAATTTGAGTTATACTTAGTTTGCTAATTTGTATGGGATATTATGTCTATGATTGTGTATGTGCTAAATTTTAAATAATGCCAAGTATAGATCCTGAAGTGTTGAGACCACATGAGTGAGATGACAGTTGAATGGTTGTAAGGAGTCTAGTTCAACGGTTAAATGTCCATCATTGTGATGTTCATGCATGCGATTTGGTGTTGATTTGCTTAAGGACAAGCAATTGTCTTAAGTTGAGGGTATTGATGTTCTGACTTTTGACGGAATATTTTATATCTTTTATAAAGGATAATTATGCATTTTCAAATAACTATTGTTGTATTTGATACTGGATTTTAGTGTTTTCAGATCAAGGACTTAGCTGGAGAAAGAACTTGAAAAAAAAGTAGAAAATGGGCGTTGATGGTCAAACTGATGGACCGTCAGGGTGTCCATCAATGAGAAGCAGGAGCCTCAGAATTTTAGGTCCTTATGATGGTCCAAGCGACGGACCGTCAATCCCTTGATGGGATGTCAACTTGGCCTCCAGAGCATAAATAGAAGGCATCATATTGAGGAATGAAGCGACGATCCAGATGATGGACCGTCATTCCATTGATGGGCTATCAACCTGGCCGTCAGAGCTGAAATAGAATACAACATCACTGGAAGCATTGCGACGAACCCAGCAATGGACCATTAGGGACTTGACGGGCCGTCAACTCATCCGCAAACCTTGAAGTGGCAATCTGAGTTTTGAATTTAAAAACCCAGTCCTTAGAAACATTTAAATACCCACTTTAGGTTTTATTTTAGGTATCTTATCATATTTTCGTCTTTTGAAACTGATTTTAACGTAGTATTCTCTGAGATTTAAGCTACTATTGTGGATCTAGCTATTTTATTCATATTTCACTAAAGATTCAAGGATAATTATTAGAACTTTGTAAGTAATTCTCTAAATTTATTTATGAGTAACACAATGACTATTTCTTCTTCTCTTAAGATGTGTGGCTAAGTCCCCATAACTCGTGTTATAGGATCCTTGATGCGAATAGCTGATTGGGGTTGTGAAAACTCTTAATTTCCATACTTAATTGAGATTGTATAAACCCTTCTTTATATTAACGACGTTTCTTGGTTGCAAACTCGAAGGGTGAGCCCAAGAACATCACTTGTTTGAGTAGAAAAGTGCATATTGAGAAAAGAAGAGATTTACATGGAATCCAAGGGCTTTAACCTTTGGGTTATGGGTTGATGCTTTAACATGGAGTAACCCACATGAAAGACTAGTTGATTAAATCAACATATTCTTTAAGTTTGAAAGAATTAAAGGGTAAACTATCCATTTAGGTTGAGAAACAAATGGGTAAACTTTAGAATTCAATAATTCTTACAATTGAAATTATAAATTGGAAACTTAAGATAACTCACAACCCCATCTGCTTGAACATCTTGGTGAACACAACTCTAGTTTGCCTACTCTCATTAAATTAACACTTGTAATAAAATTTACTAGTTGGAACACTATTTGCTACAAACATCTAAATACTGTTACTTAGTCAAATAAACCCTTTGACTTCAGAACCTTCGATCAATAGTCTGTTAACAACAATAACACTTAGTTTGCACAGTATTCCCTATAGGATTCGACCCCAACCTAGTTAAGTTCTATATTTGATAGCAACCACTTACATTTTTTAACGGGAGTTGTAATTTGGGTGCACTAACGAATAAAATGGTCCGTGAGTTAAAAGGTGATTTCTCTCAACTCTCTCAAACCGTGGTGTCTCACTCTGCCTCAATTAAGCAATTGGAGATCCAAATTAAGAAAATCTCCACGCAATTAAATGCTAGGCCTAGAAGTGGAATCCCTAGTGACACAATTGCTAATCTAAATAATAATTCTCAAGTCCTAAAAATTGTCAAAATGAGTGGAAATTCACTTGATGAGCCCTTTAAAGGAGACTTGAGTGAGAAAATGCCCAAGTCTAAATCAAAGAAGATGTTACCTCAAAGTCGAGAAGAAAATGATGAGAAGAGATTAAGGAAAGTGATGAAGATGTGGTTGAGGTTAAAAAGCCACAAAGTGAACCAAGGCCCACAATCCAAGTTCTTTCCCCATTCCTTCAACGATTGCATAAAAAGAGGAGGGTGATAAATTAAGGAAGTTTATGGCAAAACTTAGCAATCTATCGATAAATATCCCGTTGCTCGAGGCGATCTAACATATCCTGGGATATGCTAAGTTAATGAAAAAGTTGATGTCCAAAAAGAAGCTTGTCAAAGGTGACACCATTGAGGTCACTCATGGGTGTAGTGCTATCATGGATAGTAAGGTTGAAGAAAAGAAAGATGACCCCATAGCATTCACCATTCCTTTCACAATCGGGATGCATGAGTTCACAAAATCTCTATGTGACCTTGGTGGGAGCATTAAATTAATGCCTTTTGTCATCTACAAAAAACTTGGATTGGATGCCCCTACACCGACCTCTATGCAACTCTTAATGGTGGACCGGTCTATCAAAAGAACGGTGGGATTTTTTTATGTCCTTGTTAAAGTGGACAATTTTATACTTCCAATGGACTTTGTGGTATTGGATTTTGAAATGGACCAGAGGTACCTATCATCCTTGGTCATCCTTTTTTGGCCACCGAAAGAGCAATTGTCGATTTAGAGATGGGGAAATAAAGTTTAAGGTGCAAGACGATGAGGTCTTTTTCAAAATTTAAAAGACAAAGAAACAAACTGCGAAACTTTAAGTTGTATCCATAGTGGATGTTGAGAGTGAAAAGGTGAATAAGGAAGGGCTTAAGGACCCATCTTGAGAATAGAATAAGAAAGATATCGTGCCACGACGATAATAAGGCGCTAGGTGGGAGGCAATCTATAAATGCCATGAAAGTGGGTCGTATCCTTTTTGTTATTTTTTTTTAGCATAGATGTTAATTCTTGCGTATGAATAACTGATGTATTTGTGACTCTATGGAGTGCATTGTATGAGCTTAAAAAGGCGGAAGTGTGCAAATTTACATTAAAAACTGAATAGAGGAAAATCTATAAAAATTGAGAAAAGAGCTGAACTTGGGAAAACAGGGGAGCATAACTGCTCTCAATAACCGCAATCGCAGTCACCCATATGTCCATGATTATGGTAACCTAGTCATGGTCATGGTCACTTCAGCCATTTTAATCACTAATTTCCCCTTTTTTCCCTCACACTCCCTTTTAAATTTTACTCACTAATTGGACCAAATTCTGGCCAAGTTTGTGAGCAATCCAATAGCATCCCTGCATTCCTATTTCATCACAAATCCGATAGATGAATCCATGGTTTTATTTTTGAAAATAGGCCTTAGAATGCATGATTAAGAGAGGCCTAAAATTTTGATTGTTATGATTCCATGTTGTCATACTTGGTATTAGTGTGGTGTTGGCTACTTGAGTAAGGTGTACGCACAAGTTGGGAATCTTGAGTACCCAAAAATATGTAAAAAAAAATATAGACAAATGAGGTGTGCACACCAAGTGTTTGATACATTGCCCAAATGAACTTTCAATAATGATTTTTGCATCTAAAAGGGCACATTAGAAAACCGATTAGCATTTTTCAATCGTTCTTCATGTGAATCCATATTGCAGAGCATACTAGTGATATAAAAATTTGGAAGAGTTTTGAACATGAAAAGCTGGTACAAAACCAGCCTCAAGTATCGTGACCGCGCTCATGATCCACGATCATAGCAATGCGAACACGGTCATAGCCTGCAATCGTGGTTACCAGGGATAATTTCCTGCCATACCAAAATTCCTGCACTTCTAATTTTTACCCAAGCACTATCGAGAACCCATTTCAATGAGCTTTAGTGAACAATGTGACATAGTTTGCATGTTAAATTGTCATTGTTTGATATTATGTATGCCTAGTTCTTTCAAGAAAACCTCATGAGCAAGTATGATCACATCCAATTTATGGCACCCGAGTGCCACACTCACTATTATAGTGATTTTCTGAGAGCCCTCCACCACACATTATTCATATATGTTAAGGGCTGATTATGAGAAGTATAGGGAGGACCAAAAAAAGCAAGAAGCTACCATTGCTAGGCTTGATAAAGCATAATCATCTTTGGTGGGGTCACATCATGACCTCTAAAGCGTGTATGAAAATATGGTCATAAGAGAGAACAAGAGAGATTAGTTCTTCATCAAGATGTGGAAAGGGGTGAAGGGCCTATGGAAAGTCCTAAAACCTCGAGATCAACTTCCTTCCTATTAAGTGAAGATATGATGAGGCCCCCACCAAGTGGTTCGAATTTGAGGAGAATGATAATGATATAGAGTCGAAGAGTGATGGAAGCCCTTGATGTGATTTCAGGGAGTCCTCTTATCTCTTTTATCCTTGCTTATTTCTGTAGTGGAGACACTGCTACCCTTTTGGTTGGAGATGTGTCTGTATTCAATTGATTTGGACCTATATTATTGATATTCCTGCATATTTTTCTTCTTTTGGATAATTATTTTTTGGGGTTTTAAGATTGGGCACTCTGATAATGCCCACATTTGCATGGATTAGTTATTTTGTTCATAGTTTGTAACTTTATTTTATTTTTATTTGATGAGTTTTTCCCTATGATAGATGAGTGACGACATTCTTAAGGGGAAAGTATCATAAGTGGGTTTTTAGCCAGGGATTGTAGGGTAAATCTGAGTACCCGTGGCATCATGGTCAATCCAAGGCAAGTTTGAGTACCTGTGGCATTGATGATTTGGGATCACATACATCCCATTAACGACATTTGAGTAGCCATATGGGTGGTTTACCAGTATTAGAGACACAATATGAGACAATAGCTTGGGTTGTTGCCATGATTAGAAAATTATGCATGGTGTGGATGCAAAGCAAACACCCCCCCTCCGTTTGAATTTTTTTTGCAAAATTAGAGGGCATGGACGTGAGCAACCTTGTAACAAAACTTCTCCTCTTTTTATGACTTCATAAATTGACTTCAAAAAATTATTTGATACTCTATTTTTGTCTCGAGGGGGAGGAACAATTGAACCCCCTTGATGAGATTCGCGTGCCATGTGTGAGAGATTATTTGTCTACATATCATGTGTACTTGTACCATCTAGAACTTGCCCCATTAGTCTCTCAAGGCTAAATTTTGATTGTGCTTTGTTGGTAAAATAATCATAGGAGATCTTGTGACATAGGAAGCCCACTTTAGCCTAAATAGCCTACCAATACATAGGAGTTACCCCTACTCACCCTCTTTGAGAATTTGGACTTTTCTTTGGAAAATTCATTACAAGTCGTAACCCTTCTATTTTTTCTCTCTGGAACCCTATCCTCCTTGAATGTAATAATACAAATTGAGGCTAAAAGCCTAAGTTAGGGGTGGTGGAAATTGAAAGAGTTATAGTTGGGCCACGAATTCATAAGAAAGTGCCTACGTGCTTAAGAAAATAAAGCAAATTGATTAGAAGAAAGAAAAGATCCATCAAAGGAAAGAATTGCATGAAATATTATGCTCAAAAAAATAAAAAAGAAAAAAAGAAGAGAGAGGGCGAAGAAAAAGATATGAAAAAAGTGGATAAAGCAAGAAAGGCTTAGTAAGAAATAATGAAAGAAGAGAAATGACCCAATAGCAAAGGTGAAATGAGTGTGATATAGAAGTTCAAGGAGGGTTTAGACTATTTATCCTAAGTTGATATCTTACCCTACCCTAAACCTACATTATAACCTCAAAAAATCCTTTGTGATTTCCAACCAACAGTGATAATTGTAGTAGAGATTGAAAACAAGAGCAAGCCTATGGCATGGTACTTTTTAGCATTGAGAATTTCTTGAGAGAGTGTGTGTTCGCACTTAAACTCCTTATTTCATGATTGGTAACTAGGTGTCTGAAATTTTCTTTTTGTGAGGAGGCATATGAACAAGTTGAGTTGGGTGACTTTGTGATCTTCCGCACAATGAGATAGTTGGAGGTATAATATGTTTGAGGTTAAAAAGTGAGTCATTTTTAGAGTGAGTAGTAGTTGTCGCATGGTTGCTCCTCAAAATCTATCGCGTCCTCCGTTATTCTATTTTATGTTGAGAGGCGTTTGAAAATTATTTTACCTATGTGTGAAGAGATTTTTGTGGTAGTAATCAAGTTGGAGTCATCATAATTATTGGGAAATAAAATATGGGAATACATATGAAATTGTCTCATAGTAAAGGGTGGTGTTGCTTAAGAACAAGCAAGGGTTTAAGTTGGGGGTGTGGATAAGTGGTGATTTTACCACTCATTTGCACTAACTATTTATGCGCACTACCATGTTTTGTAGAATTAAATGAGATATAATCGTGATTTAATGCACTAATATCCACATTATGCAGGTATATAGTTGGTAAGATAGAATGATGGATTGGAGCTAAAAAGGGATCAAATGGAAACAAAGAAGTGCAACTGAAGACCTGGAGCAGTCACCAGCCTCAGTACCATGATCGCGGGCCATAGGTCACAAGCGCAGTCTATCAAGATGGTCAGAAGAACGCTATTGTAGAGCATAACCACGGTTGCATTGGCCATGACGCGGACATCCTCACGCGATCGTGGCTAAGCGAGAATGTTGCCCAGGGTAGTTTTGTCAATTCACATGGAAGAATCCCAAATTTTATATAGGAAAAAATGCTCTCTTCTTTGTGTATTCCTTACCTCATAGATATTTTTGAATTTCAAGCAAGAACCCTAATTGGGCAAGATTGTAACTAATTTTGGAGAATTAAATTCTTAGTGTTTTGTGAAGAATGAATGCTTTGGATAATCCTTAAGGTATATCTTTCTTTACTTTCTTTATGAGTAGCTAAGTAATTTAGTATTGGGATTATATTGAACTAAAGTGTATTTGTGTTCGGGTGTTGATGGGTTAGCATGATTTTTAGTTGTTGATTATGGATTCTATCATTGGTTGACCTTAATAGTTAGAATTTATGGGTGAAATCCCCAAATCTCCAAATGGGTTTGATGGATGAAAACTCCAAACTCTAGAAACCCTCATCATCCTTGAAAGAAGGATAAAGGTAAAGTTATGGGTACACATAGCATCCTTGAAAGAGGGCTATAGGGCGACAAGGAAATGGTGGACAATCAAGCCTGTGGTTTACTGCCATTTGCAATCTTAGAAATAAGTTTGATTGGAGTGTAAATCATGTCAAGAGCATTTTCCTAGAAATAGGGATGCCTAATTGAGGTTTTGGGTGACTATTAATTGCACACTCATTAGGTGCTCGAAAGAGCCAATGGTTGAAATCCTTGTGGTTTTGTTGAAAGGATAAGCACAAAGACTTTCGACCTAGCCCATCTCTCACTTAACAACTAAGTTTTATGTTAAATTATTAACAACCTACACATGTTTTACCTTCAGATAGACATAATCCCAAGATCTTCTCAAATCTTATTTTAAAATCAAAAGTGCTATATTAGTGTGTTGTTAACAAAAGATTGTTACAAATAAATTTCAAACCAATTCCCTCACTTTAATTTACATGTTGTGTTTGTTAGCATTCTGGGTGACCTTTTAGTAATTAGAACACCTATAGGATTTGAAATTTATACATCGTTCCTTGTAGATTAGACCCTAATGCGAGCTGGGTTATTGATAACAACCGCTTAGACCCTCAAACAGGGGAGTGAGTTGAGAATTATTAGATCTCTTATGTATTTTAATCTCGAGTTGTACTAGTCAATTCTTACATTGTGACGCTAGGTTTTATGACTATGGTTTGAGATAATTTGTTTATTCTTATGCTTTTATTATTTTGTGTGATTTGATTTTATTCTAGAAGCCTTACTTTCAGTTCTTGCTATTATTTTACCTTTTGTATCAGTTTGTGTGATAGGCTTACTTATCAAGGCTTGTCGCGACGAGTTCCATCATGACCCTTAGTTTTTGGGTCGTGATAGCTTTCTAACTTGAGATTTAAAGTTGGTGACCAGGTTTTTCTTGAGTGTCACCTATGAAGGGTGTGATGAGGTTCAAAAAAAAGGCAAGGTCAGCCCAGGTATCTCAAACCATTTGAGATCCTTCGGACAGTTAGTAGAAGGTTAATGAGTTGGCCTTGCCTCCAATATTTTTACCGATCCATCTAATTTTTCATGTATCTATATTACAATATTATATCTCAAATAAGTCTCACGTACTTCAATAGGATCTGATTTAGTTTGATGAGAGGTTGACCTTTGTTGTGAAACCAACTTCTATTTTCACTAAAGATATTAGATGGTTGTATTCCAGAGATATTTCTATGTTTAAGGTTCAATAGAGACACCACCAAGTCAAGGAGGCAACCTGAGCCGAGCATGAGATGTAGACCCAGTATTCCTTGTTGTTCAAGCCTTTAGGTATTTCTTATTCCTTTACTTTCACAGATAAAGTCCTTTTAATAGTGGATGTTGTAATGACCCTCCATGTCATTTCCTATACTTATTTGCCTAGTCTATATTTAAAGATTTCCTATAGTTGTACCAAGTCATTTATGACTTACTGGGGCTGATAGTTTGATAATCGGGCAGTTTCTTTTGTTTTTAGAGCTATTTTTCTATTTTGGGGCTTTCACTGTTAAGAAAAGGGTCTCGAGCCTAAACTTCAAGAAAAAGGCCTCAGATGCCAATTCTCACAATTTTCTTAACTCTAAAATGTTGATTTTAGGATCCGGGTACCAAAGGCTATTTGGTGGATTTTGGCTAAAATGGACCCTTAGGTGTGGGATTCACTATTTATCAGAATGACCTTGGATGGAAATTTCTATAGTTTCATTGATTATTGAATGCCAAATTTGATAAGGTGGCATAGTTCATTTATGTTCATTGGGATTTTGAACGAATCTCAAGGGCTCAGTCAAAAAATTTACAACTTACCTAAGTTGTTGGTGCTGATGTACCTGGTGTAGGCTGATAACACCCAAAATGTACCTCCAATGAAAGGATAAAGCGGTCGTTGTCAAATATAGTAACCCAACTAGGTTGGGGTCGATCCCACAAAGAATAGGCCAAAAATCTTTCTCGAACTTGTTACAATCACCAGGTAGTGCAGGAAAGTAAAAAAGGGGGATTTGTTGAAATAGAAAAAGAAAAGAAATTAATTGCTCTTGGCTGTAAACAATCTAAGATGAATACTAGGCTTGTGTTCCCATGAATTCTCAACCCATTAGACTTATCGTGCACTGTCAAACTATACTAATATCTTGCATGAAGAACCAATAAGTTATGTAACATCAACAGTCTTTTAGACGAGCTAATAGATTTGACCCTTTACCTTTTAAGTCTCAAGATATCTCCTTAATAACCATTATCTTGACCCTAGTTAACTATTACCTTTTGAGTCTCTAGTTATTAGATGACAGCTAACCATCTTACTTAGATAATACCTAGTAGCGTGGATCGACAGTTAAACTTCAAATTACTGTGATGATTCTCTTTTCCTAGACACTACTCCTCTTTTGGAGTAAGTAGCAATATTCTAGGTGGGATCTTAATGTTGGATACCTCTATGAAATCAATAAGAACGAATAAAATCCAATACATGCAAGAATCTTTATCTAGAACGATTTGGCACTCCCTCTACTTCGCTAATCCGCTAGGGTCCCAAACAATCCTAGCTAAGGGAATTAGCCGCTCATAGTTATGAGATCAGTCATGGAATCCACAGACAAAATTACAAAATAAATCTCACAATTAGGATAGAAGATATCCCAAAGTCTTAAATTGAATAACAAACCAAGAACAACAAGATGGTTGAGAACTTCGCCCCAAAGGGGCCTCCTTCTCAATCAATCAATATGTGTATGTTAATGTCTTAATAAATTTATGAATAAACAAAGCCTAAAGTGTACTTATAGATTACAAGAAACCCTAGAAATTAAATCCTAACCAAAATAGGAAAACTTAATTACCCATACATAATAGGACTTAAAAACATCATAGGAGTGTAATTGGGATACATGGAAAACCTAGGAAACGATTTTGGGATGACCCAAAAAAGTTGAGTTCAGTGGATACTTATGGTCACTACTTGCTCCCTGACCTTAGGCGCTAGTGGAACTTGCGGCCTGCATGTCAGCTCTTGGGATTTTTGCTTCTGTCACTTACTTTAGCCACTTGTGAACCGCAAGTTCTACTTACGGTCTGCATATAGATAATTAAGTTCAAAATCTCCACCATCAGATAGATAATTGAATTAGCTTTCCAACGATACCAATTTTGCCTTAATCCAATATCGAGGTGAAAAGTTATGGACAAATTACTGAAGCACTGTCAACTCTCGAGATCTTCAACTCGGGCACTTGCAACCAATCTTCAAATCTTCAACTTCAATCACATGCTTTGGTCACGTATAATCCAAAAAGTGTCACGATTACCCAATAATGATTTTATAAGTGGCCAAAACATCACTTTTCATCTTATTCTCTAATTTTAGCATCCAAAACCTAATTTCCTACAAAACAATCCAAAAACACATCAAATCTAACAAAATAACCTTAATTACATGCATATTTTCCAAGTTTAAGCATCATAACTGCTATATTTCTATAGCACATCAAGAATCTCAACTTAAAATGTTGCATGTCCTCAGGCAACAAACATAATAAAACAATACGATAATGCTTAACCAAGAAAAATCTAAGATACCTATTGCAGTCAAGCATTAATTTTTAGCTCAAAATACACTACCCTCTCTAAGTTCAGTCACTTTAAAACCAACTGTATGTATTAGTGAATCACAACAATGTGACACAAAGGAATCAAACTTATGGCATTATATTAGTAACAAAAAACCATGCATATATACACGTTACACTACCTAAACAAGTAAGCAACTAGCAATACAACCCATGTTCCCTCACAATAAAGAAGTCCCACTCACTCATATGAAATAATGCATGATAATGTGGGGATGTTCAAGACACACTCACACTCAAAAAGAATTTCCAATCAATACATGTCAAATACCATAGGCTTGCCCTTATTTTATTTACCATAGTTTTAGATAGTCAAGTTAGGATCACTATAGAGCTTTTCTCGGCTTGTAATGTATGCTAAGGGATGGTATGATACATGTGCACATTTAAAGTGACAAAATCCTTGGCACTACACTTATTTTGGGATCTCACTTATTAACCATTTTTTACTTTATTTTCGCTCTTATTTCTCTCTTTTTATTTTTAAAGCACATTCAGGTTAGGTGTGGTTTCTTTTATTCCTTTATTTTTATTTTTCTTCTCTTTTACTACCACACCCACCCCTCTTAACTTTTCCTTTTATTTTACCATTCTTCACACCCAATTTATATTATGCACCTTTATTATAGCCACCCTCAACTTAGGCGATTTTCTTGAGTTAAGGTGCACAATATCTAAGGAGGATCAGGGTCAAACAGGTTTATTGTAACATAAATGAGAAGGTGAAAGGTGAAATAAGAAAAATAGGCTATAACGCTCAAAACAGGGATCAAGGGATACTATTTTATATAGGGAAGGTCATTTAGGCTAAAAATAGACTAACATAAAAAATGGCCTATGATCCTTTACAAACCGACTATCCTACAACCTAGGCAAGACTAACCGAGCATGTTCTGAATTTAACACGCAAAGGGAACTTAAGTAGTATATCACACACACATGGTACAAAGTTACATCACAAGGTACTACCTAGCCAGTTCATGTAATTGTTAGCAATGATTATCATGTCCCTAATTCTAATATCATAACAAGATTCACAATAGTCACATATATATACATATCACATAGTTCAAAAAACAAGCTATTGAAGGGCTATAATTTTTAACACATTATATCAACTGCCTTAGATACTTATTTTTCTCCCTGTTAAATGACACACTACGAAACAAAACACAATACACCTAAACATGCAAGCCCTACTAAGAATTGGACTCTAGGGAAAAGAGGCATGACAACAAAAACCACAAGAGGACGTCAAGACCCACAAGAAACCCACAAGAAGCCCTACCCCTAAATTAAAATCATGCATTGTCCCCAATGCATCAAACCTCTTCAAAATAAGAGAGTTAGGAATATACATGTGGCATCATAGGTGTGGAGATCTAAAGTCAATCATGTAACACAAATACAAACTATAAAATACCTTGGTTTGTCTCCCAAGCAGTGCCTAATTTCATGTCGCAGCATGACGGGACTTGGTTGGGTACTCAGACTTCCCCAACAAGCCTATGAGTACCTTGATTACTCAGACTTCATCAAGGTAGTCGAAGAGTTGGCCTTCAAATTTCTCTTTCCACCTTGAACTTATAAACTGCACCCCAAATTATTTTTCTAATTTCCCATTATGCTAATAGGGTGGAAGTATAAAAATAAAGGACCTACAAAATCGATGTGGCATGTTGTACTTTTTATCCCTTACGTGAGGAATGTAGTTCTTTGATTTTGGCTCAGCAGATTCAAGAATATAGACATATATTCTTCCTCTTTACACTCTTCTTTAGGCTCAAATGGCTCGATTAAGGTCTGAATATCCAAACACAATTTGGAAAAATTCTTAGAATGAGGTCCAATATGCCCCCAACTCATGATTTGCAGTCTTCTTTTCATCCCCAAATAACCCTTATATGCTCTCCTTAAGCGTGACACTATCCACATAAGTATGAGAAATTTTTGAATCCTCCAATTTTATCTCCTCAAGTTGGCTTTTTAGAATTTCTTTAGTCTCACACCACCCATAACTAATTTGTTAGGAGTTACAAACAACAACTTTTCCATCTAGCTCCAATGATAAGTGGTAGATATCCAAGCCAAATGTATCAACCCTTTGAGTATGATATTGATTTCCTTTTTCCAGGAGTTTCAACGTGCCAAACATGCTCTCATTATGTTCCAATAATATATTGATCATGCTTCCGCAATAATGCAGTATATCAAAAGAAAAAGGGTTAATAAATAAGAAGTTATCACCACTCCATACTTTCTCTGGCTAGGTTGTCATCTCAAGAAGAGTAGAAAACAAAATAAACAAAACAAAAAATATATGACCCTATAACTCCAACAACTTCAATAAAGAATTCCAAAATCATATTCCCCGGCAACGGCGCCAAAATTTGATAACGCCCAAAATACACCTCCAATTGAAGGATGAAGCGATCGTTGTCAAATATAGTAATCCAACTAGGTTGGGGTCTATCCAATAGGGAATAGGACAAAAATCCTTCTCAAACTTGTTATAATCACCAGGCAGTGCAGGAAAGTAAAAAGAGGGGATTTTGTTGAAATAGAAAAAAAAAATGAATTGGTTGCTCTTCGTTGTAAACAATATAAGACGAGCACTAGGCTTGTGATACTCCTGACTTCTCAACTCAGTAGACTTATCATTCACTATCAAACTATTCTAATACCTTGCATGCAGAATCAATAAGTTATGCACCATCAATAGTCTTTTGAACTGTTTTGACAAATTTCACTCTTTACCTTTTGAGTATCAGGAAGTATCCTTACTAACCCTTATATTGATACCAGTTAACTATTACATTTTGAGTCTCTAGTTATTAGATGACAGCCAACCATATTACTTAGATAATACCTAATAGCGTGGATCGACAGTTAAACTTCAAATTACTATTGTGATTCTCTTTTCCTAGTCACTACTCCTCTTTTGGAGTAAGTAGCAATAATCTAAGTGGGATCTTAATGTTTGATACCTCTATAAAATTAATAAGAACAAATAAAACCCAATACATGCAAGAATCTTTATCTAAAACAACTTGGCACTTTCTTTACTTTGCTAATCTACTTAGGTCCCAAACAATCCTAGGTAAGGGAATTAGCCACTCATAGTTATGAGATAAATCATGGAATCCAAAGGCAAAATTACAAAATCAATCTCACAATAATGAAATAAGAAATCCCAATATCTTAAATTGAATAACAAACAAAGAACAACAAGATGGTTGAGAACTTGGCCCGAAAGGGGCCTATTCTCAATCAATCAATATGTGTATGCCAATGTTTGAATAAACAAAGCCTAAAGGGTATTTATAAATTACATGCACTAGAAATTAAATCCTAACTAAAATAGGAAAATTTAATCAACCATACATAATAGGACTTAAAAATATCATAGGAGTGTAATTAGGATACATGGAAACCCAAGGAAATAATTTTGGAATGATCCAGAAAAGTTGAGGTCGGTGGCTACTTATGGTCGCTACTTCCGCCCTAAACTTAGGCGCAAGTGTTACTCGTAACCTGTATGGTGGGCGAAAGTGGTACTTGTGGCCTGCAAGTTGGGCGCAAGTAGTGACCGCAAGTACCTGGACCAAACAATCCTACAGGTCAGCTCTTGGGATTTTAGCTTCTGTTATTTACTTTAGCCACTTGAGAATTGCAAGTGCTACTTGCAGTTCATATGTAGACTAAGTAAGTGCAAAATTCCCAATCATCATATAGATAGTTGAATTAGCTTTCCAATAATACTAATTTTGCCTTAATCCGATATCGGGGTGAAAAGTTATGGTGAAATTACTAAAGCACTGTCAATTATCAGGATCTTCAACTCTAGCACTTGCAACCTAGCTTCAAATCTTCAACTTCAATCACATGATTAGGTCATTTATAACTCATAAATTTTCATGAATACCCAATAATGATCTTATAAGTGGCCAAAAATATCACTTTTCATCTTCTTCTCAAATTTAAGCAATCAAAACCTAATTTCCTTCAAAACACTCCAAAAACACATCAAATCTAACAAAATAGCCTTAATTACATGCATGTTATCCAATTTTAAGCATCGTAAGTTCTATATTTCTATATCATTTCACAAGCCAAAATTGGCCTTCGCATTCGCATTGCCTTTGTCGTGGTCGCGAGGGTTAAGGATTTTGACCTCTGTGTTTATGGGACAACCTTCACATTCACAAAAAAAGAGGTTGGCCTAACCAGTCTCACCTTATTCTTTGCCATTGCAGTGGACTGATAGCATTTATAAATATCTATCCAGGTCAGCTCTCGTGTTCGGAATGGGGGTCATGTGATCGCGAAGGACCCTTGGCAGTATATAAATATTTCCCTTTATTTTCATCTTCATTTTCTAGGTGTAGAACTCCATAGTAGACCTTTACAATCTTAAAAATAGTGTGGAAATAGTATATTGGTGCCGGATTAGCTTGAAAACGTGATTATGAGCATTATCTCATCTTTATTTGGTGAGTTCTTAATTTAATTTCTATTAAAATTCTCAATTTTGGTCTTGATTATATCGATTGGCTTTGGACTATTCTGGGTACTAATTTGGGCTTAAATTATGCTCAATTTTAGGGCAAACTATCCTTGAGTTGGGAGGGATACTCTGATAGTTTTAATTTTGTGATTCCACAAGTTGGCCCTACATAGAAACTTTTGTCCAATTTTCAACCTAAAGTGTAAATAGACAATATGGGTACCAATATGCTTGCCTTTATGTGTATAACCTTATTTTGATAATGTAGTGGCAGTTGGAGGCTTCTCAGAAGGGAAAAACTCTGGTGTAGAGGACTTTACAAGCTTCCAACAGCATCCAGGTAGGTGAGTCTTACCTTTCTCCTAGACTATGCTTTCTCATGGTATTAGTATGATATGTGATAGATATGAGTGGTTACTTATGTCTCAATTATTATCTAATATTTATTTCCTTAAATTAATTAGCTAGGAGCCTTTCTTTGTAGAATTCTGCCCCGTCTTCCCTTATATTAGTCTGCGATTAATTCTTTGGACTAGTCTTAGTTTGCTTAGTGCCTTGGGATAGGATTGAAAATCCTTAGCCTAGGTTTGGGTGATTTCTTACCTTAGGTTGGATTTTTAGGACTATTAGTGGGCCCTACCAGCTATGTTTAAGGTAGAGTGTCTAGGATCACTCCTTGTTGACCTCAATGACCTCTATTCACTTTCTTAGGTTGATTCTTAAGTTTTAAGATGACTTAGTTATTTTAATAAGCCCTATTTAGCTTTGTTACTTGGGTTGGGGTAGTATTTGGCCTTAAACTATATCTTTCAGCTTAGTGATTATGACCCGTATCACCTTTAAAGACTTGAATGCTTGATTTTGGATTTTATGACTAGTTGGACTTAAGTGGAGCTATACTCTTGGATCATTACTATTTTTAGCTTTTTTATCAGTTTTGGTTCGAGTACCAGACCTAGCAACATTATTATCATTTATTAGTTCTGGTTTGAAACCAGTAATTTTACTATTATGATGTTATTCCTTAGTTCCAGTTTGATTCCAACATTTATGATCTATACAAATACAAATTTGAAATTTAAAATCCAATAAGGACTGGTAAGGCTTGTGGATTTTGACTATAAAAGGGAGTATCAGGCATACTTATCACATGTTGGCTCATCTTACATTTATTATTATGTTGTTCTATCTTCATATTGGTATTAACTCTTTGCATGTATCCACCATGCTCGTAGGAGCTCGGTTGGGTTATTTCTTCTTGTTTGTGCCTTCTGGGCTTATGGAGGCTCAGTTAGGTTATAGTTAGCTTTATTTCCTCTTTTGGGTTGGCTATAAATATATATATATATATATATATATATATATATATATATATATATCAAACGTATGACATGATCTACTATTTCAGTTTCTACCTCTTTATTTCTGAATTTAGTTTACACCTCATACTTTATTTATTCTTTTACTATAATTTAGCTCAATCGGCCTATGATGCCTACTGAATACCCATTATTTTGGTACTCATAATGCACTTTTGAATATTTTACCTGGCATAAATTCAAGTACGAGTCACCATTGCTGATGGGTATCCTCAAATCATGTTGTTACTTAGAGTTTGGGTGAGCTTTTAAAGTTTAGAGTTGATCCTCTTCCTTCTTCTATCTTTGATAGTCTTTTTTGTATATTCTGAGACTATGATGTATATTTATCATCTAGTACTCTCTTTTGGTATAGTGGCTTTTTTACTAACCTTACCAGGTCATGAGGAAAACTTATTTTATATATTTTGTCCTTCTCCCTCTGTTGTATAGTATGTTCATATTTATATATATCGCTACTTTTCAATGCTTAGTATTTCCATTGTATGCCTATTTTCTTTATTTTCTTATCTTTTATTTTTGTTAACCTGTTACTTGTTGTTTTGGGCTATAGTTTGTCTTACCTACTGGTAGGATAAAGTAGGTTTCATCATGACTCAAGAAATTGGGTTGCGCTATTCATTCTTCAAAATATCTAAGTTTTGAAGAGACTGTAAACTATGATACTTTTCTTTTTTTATATGCAATTTAAAATCACTTGAATCAAATGAAATTGAGATTAGGAAGAATTTGCATACTTGGGGTAAAAAAACTTTGAATGTAATAATTTTGTGATACTTTCTGAAAACATTGGCGTGAATATGAAAAAATACCTTCGTTGAACTCTTACATACCTGAATGATATGTGGATTCTAGTGAGGAAACTTGAGTTGAGTGGTTGGAATCTTAGGCTTGCTTTTAATGAGGCTTGTTCTTACTTCTAACGTTAGATCATAGAATAACAGAGAGTTCATTGGAATAAATTGATATATCCAATTCTTACAGGTGTAAACATTGTAGTATAGGCTTAGAAAGTAAGGAACTGATGAAATTTCCCCTATTAAAATGTTCTACAACTTTTGATAATTTTGACCTATAGACCAGTTCACAAATCATGAACTGATTCCACAATTCCTAAATCTAGTCATTATTTTCTGATAAAATTTGACAAATCTCTAGATCACTTCATGAGTCGTGGACTGCTTCTATGACTCGTGTTGGCAGTCATGGTTTTGAGAGAATTTATGGACTCTCAGTCTAGATTTTAGGTGTCACTTTATGACTTCTGAACCCATTCCACAAATTATACTGTATATCATGGAACCTGGGAATTGGAACTAATTAGAGACTAGTTCTACAAGTGGACTCATGACTCGTAGTTTAGTTCCATGGGTTGTGGACCTATTTGTGATTAACTAAGCAGATATGGAATGTTTTCTATATGATGTTCTATGTTGTGGACCTAGTTCACCACTCATTAACCTTTTCGTGATATTTGGAAAATTTAAAGGTATTAGTATAATTTACTATGCTGTATTCTAAATACTTGGGTGCTAAATTTGAGGTGTTACTACAAATCCATATCAGTATTTTGGCTATTCTTGCAGGTCTTTAGCATTTTTTATAATCAATTTACATATATGATTTATATACCAAGTGTTTCAAGAGAGTTTCAAGGGTTATTTCCATAAATTGAACTATTTTAAGAATTGTTAATGTTCATTACTGGGGCAATGGCACCTGACAAAGGTGGGCCTCATGTGTGAATAGAGGTGATATGGTAGAGTTTTTTCATATATGCAAATCTCTATTCACAAATAAGATGGTGTGTTGATGAGTATTATATTGCACTTGCGAAGTCTAGTGTAATTAGGTATCCTACGTCTGCGATGTCCTTTACACATGTGTGATGTTGCAAATATGGAGAAGTTCTGCAAATGTGATGGTACCTGACATTCTTATTACCATATATGTGATAATTCTTCCACATATGTGACATCATTAAAGTGAGTTATTTTTGCACCTGTGAAGATCGCTAATAAATTGGGATTTAAATCCCTAATTTAATGGGACAATTTATAATATGAGTTTGAGAGCTATCAACCATGTGTTATGGATATTTTGAAGGTGTTCTCGAGATATGGCGGGGATAAGGATCTGACCTCTCTATTATCATTTAATCATAAATTCATACGATTTTTAATTGATTTAACATATGTATGGATTGAAAAATTAAGGTTTTAATCCTTCAAGTTGGATTATTTGAAGGTCAAGTTATGAATGCAATTGGGTTATTTTTTGGATTTAGGACCTTTAGAGAATGGTAAAATCGATTATGCAATAAAATTTTGGTTTTGACCTCAGAGACTCGGGGTGGACTTTATACCTTTTGACTAGAAATTAATGTGTATATGTGTGTGTGTATGTATTTATGTATATATATTGAATATGAATATCAGAATATTCATGTACTCATGTAGACTATGCTTTTGATATATGAGGAATGTTTAGAGGCTCGAAGGAAAGGAAATGCTATTATAAAGGCATATAGTGCTTCTAATTGACTTCAGTGAAGATTTGTTAGACTCTGATTGGGGTATGTTTTCTTAATTAACGCTAATAAAGGATTGAGTAATAAGGGGGTATCGTATAAGTAAGGTGACAAGCATCTATGATTACTTTCAATGCATGTGAAAGTGTACGGCGTCATACAAGTACTATAGTGATTATAAACTAGATATTTAGCATAAAATATTGCTACAAAATTAACAAGTGCTTTGTACTAAGATTTGATTTAGATGAACTACTTCTAATCTTGCTGAGAACTCAATGTCTTAAGTAATTAAATAGCTATGATTTAATAATTTTGAGAGTTTCCTTATCACAATGAGAAACAAATTCCAGGACTATGATATTTCTAGTAATCATGTTGTGTATTCACCTTCATCATCTTGTAATAATTATCAAGTTATTTTAATAATTTAATATCATGACCATGATTCTCTAGAACATCTAATCACATTGTGTTCTCTCACGCTTATATCTCGATGACCAGGATAATCACACAAACACTTTAGTAATTCTCATTAATGAATCAAGTACCTACTTAAAACTCTATTTTAGACACAAATCTATTACCTGATGTCCAGGATTATGATCCTACTCTATTTGATTTTTGAGATATCTTAATTTTCCTTCCTCGAGTTCAATTCATGAATATAAATATATTTTTCTTGTTCCAAAGCAGTAACTAATAAAATAAGGATCAAACGAATATCATATATGAGAAATATATAACTTAAATCAAGTTCATATGACAATAATCATACTATTGTCACAACCCCTGAACTAGGGCGCTTAACTTCTCATCACTAAATTACAATAATACTTCTTTGTTAGGACTGAGCATAGATTTAATAGCACAACTCTAGTCTTGAGTTTGTTAAGTCAAAAAAATAAAAACAATCTTTTAAAATTCTTCTTTTGTTTGAAATTTGGCACAAGATTTTCATTTTCTAGCATTATTTAAGTCTTGTTTGGGATTTTGAGTCAATTGGATTTGTACTGAAGAATCCACCATTGTTGAGTTGAAGAACTTGAAGAAAAGACGAATGGGTCTTCGAATTTGATGATTGTTTAATTTCAAATTGTGGTTGACTTTGTTCACTACCTTGAGGAGATCCTGAATATAAAGTTTGTGGGATATAAATTTATATTTTTCATTATAATATCCACAAGTTATGTCACACATCTTTAAAGAACTTATGTCCCGCTAGGCATAAATTCAATTTCTATAGATAAAATAAAAAAATCAACCCATTTAAAAAAATTAAAAATTAATTCACTGAAAAGCAAACCGTGCAATTATAAATTTTTGTAGAAAATTTATGTGTTTTATTTTGTTGAACAGTTGTGACTTTTTCCACACTACATAGATTGAGATTGCCTACACAACTCTCTCTCTCTCTCTCTATCTCTCTCTCTCTCTCTCTCTCTATCTATATATATATATATATATAGGATATTTGTCTAAATAATCAATATAAATTCAATAATTAAATTCAACATCTTTTGAACAATTTATTTAATTAATCCTAACCTTTACCAAAAATAATTATCAAAGCTAATCGACATTCATCTACCACCTATAAACTGCAACAAAACAATACAATGATAGAAACATCAAAACAATATAATTACACAAAATTTCTCAAAGCCGTCTGACACTCATCTACCATCTGTAAACTATAATAAAATAATACGATAATAGAGACATTAAAGTATTACAAATAAACTTAACCTTTATACTAAAAAAAATTCTCAAAATAGAGATATAAAAATAATACAATTAAACCTAATTTTTACCTAAAAAATTCCTCAAAGCTGACCGACATTCATCTACCACCTGTAAATTCATCTACGACCTGTAAACTGCAATAAAATAATACAATAGTGATCACAAAGCTTCAATTTTGATGAAAATAATTCTTGTGTGAGCGAAAATTTTGGCCCTAAAGAATGACTTGAATGAAAACAAAAAAGATATATATATATATATATATATATACACACGCGTTGAATTCTATTTTGTTGACAAAAATAGTGAAGAAGATGAGGGTTAGAAAATTAAGCATCCACCAGTCTAGACATGCAACCGAATTAAGTTAGATGAACATCAATCATATTTTCCAAATAATTAAATTAATTTCTTTGGTAGTTTAACATGCATCACAATATTTATAGAAGTATTTTCTTAATAGAGTCCTATTTTAGAACTATTTTTAATTGATCAGTACAAGAAAAAATATTAATTAATTCTCCTTGCATATATTTTAGGAGTCCCATATATTTAGGAGTCTAGTTAATATAAGAAAAATAATTAAATAATAATTAAAGAAAATAATGAAAAGACAGCTTTGTCTAAAGAATGGTCTTTTAATGAAGGACAAAAGTTCAATTCATTTTTATAAGAGTCTTCACACTTTTAATATATTATAGATATATATATGTACACACACTCTCTTGCCTGGAAGCAAACACCTTAAAATAAAAGGGGTAAAGTATGGGAAGAAGGAAAGGAAGCAAGTAAACCTTTGATATTTTGCCAAGTTCATGCCTCAATCTTTAGGTGATACTATCTTGTTAATCCACACTATGGTATGAGTAACATAAGACTATGTTTGCTTATCTTTGTGGTACTTGAACAAGCAAAACTTAGTATCTGTGACGTACTAACTCTCGAGGTCATTCAATCATTTCGTGCATTCTCTGTATCTAGAGCTTTCTTATAGCATCCTTAGGCCATTTGTGACTTATTGGGACTGATAATTTGATTATCGGGCAGTTATTTTGGTTTTTAGAGACATTTATTTATTTAGGAGTTTCTGAAGTTAAGAAATGGGTCTCGGGACAAGACCTCAAGTAAATAGCCTTGGATTCCACTAATAGTCTCAATGGCCCTAGAGCATCGATTTCAGGCTTGGGGGACCCTTGGTCTAGGTATTGAGGCTTCTAGAGTCGTTTTGGGCGGTTAGGTGGAAATTGGTAAAAATAGCTCCTTAAGGTGTGGGTCCCACTTTTTATTGAGATGACCCAAAATAAAAATTTTAATGGTGTTGTTAAGTCCAGAATGTCAAATATAGTATGATATTATAGGTTTTTGGCATATAAAGGATTCCTGAACAATGTCCACCACCCGATTAGAGTCCTTTAAGACTAGCTAAACTTGGTTGGTGCGAAGGATTTAGTGCAACCGCTTAAGCCGCCAGAGGATTACATAAGCGATGAACACTTTAGCAACCTGGATTGCTTTAGCAGCCTCCTGTGCACGTTAGCAGTAGCTGCTTAAACAGCTAACCACTTTAGGAGACCTAGCCGATTGGGGCAAGGTCGCTTTAGCGACCCTTGGGCGCTTAAGCGGTCATTATTCGCTTAAGCGGCCATCGCTGGTATGTTATATATACACTCTTCTCCCTCATTTCAAATATTTCCCCAAGTGCTAAACCTATTATAGACCCTTAAGCTCTAATTTTATATGGATTTAAGTGCACAATATTGATATTAGCGTGGTGGCGCATTGGTAGGTTTGTAATCATTTTATCTCCACAAATTTCATCTAATTTATAGCCTAATTCTTATATTTGATTCTTGATTTCTCTATTGGTATTGGGACTGATTTGGGGCAATTTAAACTCGAATTTAGTTATGGTTTTGTGGCATTTAATCAATGAGTTACATAGGATTCTGTGATGGTTTTAATTTTGTGATTTTGCAAGCAGGCCCCACATGGAATTTTTAGTCTAATTTTTGATCCAGAGCATTTATACATAATATGAATATTATTTTTCTCATCTTGATGCATAGATAGTTGTCTTAATAGCGTGGCAGCTCTCAGAGACCTCTCGTAGGCCTCTCAGAAGGGGAAAACTTTAATTTAAAGGATTTAGTAAGCGTTCGACGGTGTCTAGGTAGGCTAGGATTATCTTGATTTTAGATTGAGATTATTTTATAGCATTAGTGTGCTATTATGCTAGTTTTGAGCAAGTAATTTTAGCCCAGTTATCGATTAGTATTTTACGCCTTATTTAGCCGGTTAGGGCCCCATTTCAATAATCTTTGGGCCCATTATTCCTAAGTATAATGTAGTATCATCTTTTAGAGATAGTATTAGTACTATTAGTACCTTTAATTGGGAATGGAAATCCTTAGACTAGACTAGGTTAGTTCTGACCTAGATTTTATTTTTGGGACCTCATAATGGGCCCCACTATCCTTTTTAGCTAGTATGTTTAGCTTGAAAACTTTTAGGTTTAGTTAGACTCTTGCCTACCATTTTAGTCTATAACCTTGAGTTGGGTTTGACCTATACTTTATTTCTAGCATATTTTAGCCTTTTTCCCTGGTAGAGTAGTGTTTAACCTAGACCGCTCTTCCTTGACCTAAAAATTGGGGACCCGTCTTGTCTTAGTGGACTTAGTTGGTCGAGAGTAGTATTTATGACCTTATAGTCTAGAAATAGGCTTAGAAACCTTGGATTTCTTCTATATAGCTATTTATGCATATATTTATTTAAATGTATTTCAGCTTCAGTTCGTGATCCAAATATACTTTGTTTTTACTATTTATCATGAGTTTTGGCACGACTCTAGCATCAGTTAGATATGGTTTTAGTATCAGTTATATTTGAGATTCGCTATCTATGTATTATTGGTTTTTGATTATGGTATGGTTACCATAAGTTGAAGTTCAAATTCGAGATTTAGTTGAGATACGATAGGGGTGTTCAAGTGTTGATTATAGTTGTTCTGGGAGTATTGACATTAGTATTGAGTTCTGTTGTACATGATTTATGTGGCCTCTCATTAATAACTATTATTTATAGTGCAAACCCAACATATGAACTCTCGCTATTATCTACTATTTTTGCATGACCCATTATTTTTGTTTGAGCCCCGCATCTGCCTCTCATTATTACCCATTGATTTTTGTTCAAGCTCGGTGTACATCTAGATAGTTTTTTCATGGATTTGAGATCAGATGATTACTTGAGACCATTTTGGCTATAGTTACTTATGCTTTCTACTTTAGTTACTCCTTGTATGCACCCGCTGGCTTATGAAGGCTCGATAAGGTTAATTGTCTTCTTTTGTGCGCCTTGGACTTATAGGGGTCCAGTTAGGTTATAGTTAGCTTGTCTTACTTATTGTTGAGTTTTTTATTTCCTATATTCCTCTTATTTATTTCATTTATCTCTCTTGCATAGATTTATATTTCTACCCCCTGCATTATATCTATCTTTTTACTATATTTGAGCTCAGTTATCCAGTGATGTATATTGTATACCCATTACTTTGGTACACATACTACACTTCTGCATCTTTTCTATGATGTAGATCTGAGTATGATCCAACATTGTTGACGTTATCCTCAGGCCTTATTATTGATCTAGAGATAGGGTGAGCTTTCTAGAGTTCGAGGCTGATCCTCCTTCATCTGTTCGGTTATAGTCTTTTGCATTCCAAGACTATTGTGTATATATATATTTTAGATACTGTCTAGTACTCTGATTTTGGGTTATAGTGGCTCTAGCATCAACCATAACAAGTCTTGGGAGGGTTTTATTTTGTGTATTTTGTCCTCTTTCTTTTCCTGTACAGTTTATTATATAAGTATATTTCTTCGTATCCATCTATATTGTTGTTGTTTCTAGTTTTACTTCTTATTTCTTTTCATCTTCTACCCGTTAGCTCGTTAGTTACTATTTTGGGCTATGGCTTGGCTTACCTACTAGTAGGTTGGAGTAGGTGCCATCATGACCTAAGAAATTGAATCATGACAGCTTGGTATCTGAGCCTAGGTTTCACCAGTATTATTAGTACAAGTGCCAATGTTTAGTAGAGTCTTTTGGATCGACACAGAGACATCCATATCCTATCTTCAATAGGCTAAAGAACATTTATAGGAAAATCTCATCCTTTTGTTGCATTGTGTCTATATTGATTTCTAAATCTTTATTTGTTTCACTCTTACACAAATAGGTAGGATGCATGGTGCGGCATATAGGGATCAGGACCCCAAGATGGATTTTGAGCTCCAATAAGGGGTAGAGATTAACCCCGAGGTCAAGGGCAGTCCAAAGATACAACCCCGATTCGAGTTCAGGCTAGGGATCCATTTCCAGATCTTATTATTTTTTTGAGACTTAGATAGCTCTAGAGATTCCACTGCCACAATAGTAGGTGGGCCAGGGGGCAATCCAGGATCCACTGAGTTTATATAATCTTCAGTTCTTCTGATACATTGATTTAATTATTGAGATTAGTTTGTGGTCCATCGATCGATGAATCTCAACCAACAACATAAGGTGGTATTGATATAGAGGCGTAGCCTATAATTGCGGCCCCCAGAATAGAGTTTTCACCAGCATCGGTAGTTCCACAACCGATAGAAAACTAATAGTTATGTTTGTGAAAGAGCAGAAGATACTGGGCCGATTTATAAGGTTGAATCCACCCAAATTTGGTGGGACTTCTGGAGAGGATGCTTATGACTTCCTAACCAGTTGTAAGGAAATGTTATGTAATTTAGGGTTGTTTGAGTTACATGGAGTGGGTTTTTTTACTTATCAGCTAGAAACAACAGTGAAGAGGTGGTCGAGAGGTTACCTTGATTCTAGGCTAGCCAGATCTCCACCAATGACTTAGACTCAGTTCTCCGAGGCTTTCTTGGGAAAGTATATGCTTCACGGCATATGCGAGCACTTTAGAGATGAGTTTTTTGCATTGGGATAGGGTTCTATATCTGTAGCAGAGTATAAGGCTATTTTTCATGAGTTATCTAGACGTACTATTATGATTCTTCCTACAGAGTATGAGCAGATTTGATACTTTCTTAGTGGTTTGAGACTATTGCTTCGCAGGTCTACTTAGATTTTGATAACTTTGGGGAAGTATTTTACTGATATTACTGATCATGTTTATTCTATTGAGGATCGCGAGACCCAAGGAGGCAACAATAAGAGGCCTTATTATCAAGATAATTGCAGTCACACCCACAGCAGCTCATAGTTATAAGGCCGAGGATCTCATAGTAGGTACCACATAGGGGTATTCAGTCTGAGCCATCGGGCTGAGATGGTCATTCCACTGGACCTTCTAGACAGAGTGGAATATCTGGGGCATGTTATGATTATAGGATTGTTGGTCACTTTGCTCGAGAGTTTCCTCAATGTGGGATAGTTGAGTCTTCAGTTCATACTACACAACCAATTAGATTAGTGCAGCCTCCAGCCAGTGGTGGTGTGTAGGGTTGTAGGGGTGGTCTTCAGGGTTTGAGGGGTAGTCCTTAATAAGGTAGGATAGGTGGATAAGAAGGAACCTAGTTCAATAGCAGACAGGGCCATATATATACTATACCAAGTAGATCAAAGACTGAGGCTTCAGATGCTATGGTTATATATATGATTTTCGTATGCTCATATTTTTGTCAACCTCATTTATAAACAAGTTCTAAATAAGCTTCATTCAACCTATAAATAAATTATCAACTGACAACAACATTCATAAACTAATAGAGTGTGAAATTCTTTATTTATTGCATCCCTAGGACCTGAAGTCATCATACAAGAACATCTAAAAGAAATCAACTCTTAAAGCTAAATAATTATCCATAACAAAAAATAAATAAATAAATGTCTTAGTCCTAAAATAAGGGACATGAACAATGATAAGAAGATCAAAAGGATGTCCGATCATGGTTCTCACTCTTGAAACTGAGTCTAAAGTTGCTAGATAAAGTTGAGTTCTTATTTCAAATATTGAAAACGCTCTACATTCAACAAAAAGAAGAGCACAGGTATCATCAGTACATCAACAAGTACTAGTAAGTATCATGAATTGACTCAACCCAACACTATATAATTAAGTAAACCAAATAAATGTAAAGAGATCATCACAAAACTTATAATCAAAGACAAATACACCACTATGACATTTCACTTTGGAGGGAATACAAACTCATACTCATATATGCTCACACTTAGTCAAATCTAGTAATAAGTTATATCATAACATGAAATTATAACAGGACACTCAATGCACATGAATGAATATATGAATGTAAGGTATATGCATCATATCTTTCTCTTCTTATTCTCATCAACAACATCATCATCTAATTAACATCAAAATTATCATAAACCTCATCTAACATCATGGGTTGTATACATCATCATTATCATCACCATTATTGTCAACTCAATAACATCAACATGTATGAATATGCAATGCAGTTAACAACCACAAGTAGTGCTCGACATCCATCACAAACATTCAATTCATATAAAAGCATAGATTCAAGCAAGTCTAATAGCTATATTAAACTGTAACCTACCTCTATTCCTTGCTCAACAACATTTCTAGGCCATAAGATTTCCTTTTCCTTTCAACTTGTTCTTGATATACAACAACAAGATTATACACCCATTTTAATAAATTTATCCCTCTTTAACCACTAGGGATTACTAACTAACTATTTTAACTACAAAATTACCTTAAATCATCATCTTAGGATTTTTCCCTCCTTAAACCTCATGAACCCTATATTATTGGTCATGAACAATTTATATTCTACTCCCATTGGTGTTTACTAATATATTAGGATCAATATCTACCAATTTTACACTCATTTACACCAATTTATATCAATTCCATAAAATAAATTTAAACCTCCAAACTCTTCCATGAATAAGTTTGTAATAAATTCTATGAATTCTAAGAAAAAAGTTTAGAATGTACGAAACCTACATCCAAAGATGAAAACCTCAAGAATTCTACAAAGAGGACTATTCAGACTTTAGCACCCTTAGACGGATAGACAATCAGTGAGGACTAGTAGAGATTTTAAAAGATATGTTAAGGTCTTGTATGATTAACTTTGGTGGTAGTTGGGTTGATCACTTGCCTCTCACAAAGTTTGCATATAATAACAGCTATTACTAGAGTATTCAGATAGCCCCATTTGAGTCTTTGTATAGTAGGAGGTGTAGGTCTTTTATGGGTGGTTTAAAGTTGGTGATGCTTAATTATTTGGCCCTGATTTGGTTCACCAAGCTATGGAGAAGGTGAAGGTGATTTGGGATAGGCTTAAGACGGCCCAAAGTTGCTAACAGTCCTATGGGGATGTAAGGCGAAGGGAGTTAGAATTTGATGTTGGTGATTGGGTATTCTTGAAGGTGTCTCCCATGAAAGAGGTGATAAGGTTTGGAAAAAAGGGAAAGCTTAGTCCCCGCTATGTTATCCCATACTTGATTTGAGGAGAGTGGGAAATGTGGCTTATGAGTTGGAGTTTCCTTTGAGTTTGGATTATATCTATTCGATGTTTCAAGTTTCGGTGTTTAAAAAGTGTATGGGTGATTCTTACTTGGTTGTTCCCTTAGAGAATGTTAGTGTTTCAGATTCCTTATCTTGTGAAGAAGTCCCGGTTAAGATTTTAGATAGGCAAGTATGCTTGAGGACTAAAGATGTGGCTTTGGTGAAGGTTCTATAGAGGAACCATAAGGTCGAAGAAGCTACTTGGGAAGTTGAAGAGGACATGAAGTCTAAATATCCATTCTTGTTTCCCACTTTGGATAATCGTGCTTAAGGTATATGTATTTTTTAATATCTTTGTTTTCTGTCTTTGTTAAGGAAAAGGTTGTATTCTGTGTTAACTCGTGCTAATGGTTGCCTTGATTTATCATTCGAGGATGAATGATCCTGGGGGGAGAATGTCATAACCCAAATTTTGGTCCTTGAAAAATTCCTTGATTTTGAGCTCACAACCCAATTCACGACTTTGGTGATGAGTTGTGAAAACTCCTCATGAGTCATAGGGTATTAATCGTAGTCTGATCAATAGGTTATCCAGGATTTCCTTAAGTTTCTTTTGAGATCACAGCTATTAATGGAGATGGTGTGAGCTATCGTTTGGAATATTTTATGATTGCAAGTGACGTGCTCAAAGTATGTATTTATATACCTTATTTTCTACTTTGGTCAGTCCGCCTATGATACCTACTGAGTATAAATGGACCGTACTCAGCCCTATTATGCCCTTTCCGTATAGATTTAGGTACAAGTGTGTCGTGCAAAAACTGAGTTCGTGCGGTTGGTTATTGACATCTTTGAGATAGTAGCCGATCTATGCCTTCATAGTTGACCTTAGACCTCCTTCTATCCAGTTGATGTCTTTATTTTGTATTCAAAGACAAACTTGTAGATTTTGTATTTCCAGTTGTACTTCTAGTTTTGAATTGTATTTAGATTGCTATTACACTGTAACACCAGATTTTGGAATGATTTATGGTATCATTATTATTCAGACTTTCATTATTGTTATACATGTATGGTCTGACTTCGCTCTAGAAGTCTCACCTCAGAAATTGTGTTGTGATTTTCTTATTGCATATTAGTTTAGGTGATTGGCTTACTTGTCAAGGCTTAACCGCGATAAGTATCATCTTGGCCTTAGTTTTTGGATAGTAACAAAAACCATCTCTTATATTATATTGAAATGAAATGAAAGAAAAGAACAGAAAGAATAATATCATTGCGTTATAAACTTATAAAGTAAAGACAAGAATAATAAGGAAAAGAAGATAGGAGACTTCTTATTTCTCTTGAAGAATAAGGGATGATACAATGAAGAGAATCACTCAATTTATAGGGAAAATTCTTCCTAATTTTTCTCCAAGGGATAAATATTTTAAATCTTGATAGATACTCACTATATCTTAATAGATACTCTCTATATCCTGATATAGACATTACTATAAAATAAATATATTAACATTACCCCTTGAATATTTAATTGATAGATAATGGGTCTCATTAAAATCTTACTAGAAGAAAAATCTAGTGAAGAAAAAATAATACCCGTCTCTAAGATATCATCAATGATATAGCATTTTGTATCAATTTATAATGTGTTTTAATATTTTGAGATCTCATCACTTCATTACTTTCATGTATTTAAACCTCTGATAATGTTTCATTAATTGTTATGTTGTATGTCTTTCAAGAGCACATTACCTCTTAAATTATGATTATTTGTATTTTTTTTCTTTTTAAAAAATTATTGCATTTAGAACCGATTGATCTACCATGCTTCATGCATATTGTAGATTTTATCCTTCAGGGACACACAATATGAGGATCTGCAGCTAAATATGAAATCAATTTTGGGCAACAAATGCTCCTAATATTTTACTTGAATTATATTTTTAATTAGGATTGTACTAATGATAATTCACAATATATTTTTATCTTCTTATTATCTCCCTTTTTATGTTAGGAAAACTAACATATATATTCTCTATCTTTCTGAGTTCATCTTTGTGTATCATGATATACATCATTAATTATATATTGCATATTAAAAAATTCATTAGATGGAAGATATTTTATTCCTTATCCTGAACTAATTAAGGAGGAAGAAATTAACCATAATTTATTGATCTAATATATGCAATAGTTATTGTATGCAATATTTCATATTTCAAATCAATACATGAAGCTTTATTCTCATAAGCAATGATTCAACTTTTTCTTTGAGGTATCTACGCCAAATCAGCTTAAATATTAATCAATATTATCAAGATAAATTATCTTGATTATATAATCTTGAAATTATGTTCTTAACTCAATTTATATTGAGCAAATAACTTTATAAATATCGAGCTGCAGGTTCTCAATTAATGCAGATGTGATCATCTTATAGGTGCATCTATTTAGCATGTCACTTGATAGGTGAACATGTCTATATTCACCTTTTGTACTTTTCAAAATTTAGGGGATCTAATCCTAACGTATGTTGATCCAACCAACTTATCATGAGAAAAGGCAACACAAACAATTCTTGAAGAATCTTCTAGTTCGTCAATATATGTCTAATACTCGATATGTACATCTTCAGAATATCACAATCATTCATGTCATCTTATGAACTTATTTATAGTAGTAAACTCCAAGTTTATCATGACATGTGATTTTTTCTTTAGTAAATTTTAAATTTACTATTACATGAATAATTTTCATATTTACTACTTTAAAGTAAATTTTAAAATATTTCTTCGCAATTATTCTACCTCTTTTGGAGGTGTTACTCCTATCACATTCACCCAAGAAAAGGATATGCATTTATAACAAGCGAAATTTTCATTTGTAAAAATAAAATATAATTTGCCTTAAGCCAGCCAAATTATGATAGCTTAAAGCATCTTTAAAGATATTACTACTTTAGGAATAAACCGAAACATACATATAATGCAGAGAAATTTTATTTTATATATCTTTATTTATAATCACAATAAGTGTGTGCTATCACTTTTGATTCCTAGTTAAAGGTACGTACTTTGCACGTGTGTTGCACGTTAATTAATTACAAATATATGTAGAAATAAATTATTATGTGTGAGCATTTTAATTGAATTAGATTAATATCAATGGAATTGTTATATTATTAAGTATTGAACTTTAAAAAGATATAACAGAAAATTTTTAAGGTAGAATATGTTAAAAGGAGCATGATAACTCACCATCACACTAACACTTAAGGGGTAAAATTGACGGTAATAAATAAAATTTTATTATTGATATCAAAAGTTAAATATGTTAGTATTAATACACGAAAACACAACGAATAATATTATGCATATGCATAATAATATAACGTAACTACTTTTAACAAATTGACAATAAAAAAAAAAAAAAGAAATTATAACAAAACAGAAGATTATAGCTTGCAAGTTGTGATGCAAGAAAACTAAAATCATCGATTAAGAAGCTAACATTAGCACTACAATATCAATTTTATTTCAGAATTTATCTCCCTCTATCAAGTCATACAACTTTTAGTTTTGCCACTGAATCTTTAACACAATGTTATTTTTTATTTCAGAATCTATTTTTCATCAAATTTAAAATTTTTACAATAGACAAACGAGCCAAGACGACAATAACTTTCTTTCTACATAAATTATAATAAACTCCTATTTAATTACAAGCACTTTAATGTTATAATATTGATCATATAAATTTAACCGACATCAAAAAATGGCAGCATAATGAAAACTTATAGATAATAATACACCTAAATCTTGGTGGATAAAGTTACCTAATACCTGATGCTAATGGGAGGTGGTAAGTATTTTGTAGAATTAGTAGAGGTACACACAAGTTGATCCGAACACCATAACTATTTTAAAAATAAATAATACACTCAAACCTAAATAAACAATAAACACAATAAAAATTTTAATTATTATCATGACTAAAAATCCTACACATTAAATCTAACAACCATAAACACAAATATAGAAAATCAGAGAAAACGTTTTGCAACGAAAATTAGAATTTTGCAGTTGATTAGCAACAAAACACGAAACCTATAATGAATTAATAATTGGTAGAAAGAATTTCGAAAAAATTGAAAGAACAATTTTCTTAGATGATAAAGTGGCTTCTATAATTTTTATACCTAATAGTTGTGTGAACGTATATATATTTATAATAAATATATAAAGTAAATTCAACAAACTAAATCTAGATAAATTACAAAATAAAATTTACCTCTTAGAACTCGAAAAAAGTCTTACCAAATATTTTATAGTCATGATTTCATATATTTTAGGAGTTAATATTATTAAAAAAATTAAATAATAATTTAAGAAAAAAGGTGAAAAAGCGATTTTATCTATTGCGGATTATTTTAATGAAGGGCAAAGAGTTCAAATCACTTTTCTAAATATCTTCACACTTTTAGGACCCGTTTGGCCATAATTTTATTTTTTTTTTCAGAAAATTATTTTACTTTAGTGAAAATTGGAATATTTGGCCATGAGAATTCCAAATTTAATTTCAATTGTTTTTGAAAAAGTGAAAACAAGTTTAACTTGTTTTCACTTTTTTTTAACTTCAATTTCAACTTTATTCATTGTTACAAATTACCCTATTTAATTATTTTTATAAAAAAAAATACCCTATTAATTTCAATCAATCGCCGGAGTTAAATACATAATTACCACATTGCCACTTCTTTCTATTTCAATTGATAAAAGACCTCAAAATTTAAAGTAACTTCAATCTTTTTCTTCTTCCTCAAAATCTCCTCATGAAACAACAAAATCTTAATTCAGTTGTTCTTGTAACCCTTTATGCAATACCAACAACAAAAACAACATTATTTAATTTTGTGGGTCTAAAATTATATTTAATTTTTCTTTCAAAAGTCTAAAATAAGTTTTCCAAAAAGACATGGTCAAATACAATTTCAACTCCAATTTCAGCTTCAATTTTAATTTCAGTCCCCAAAAAATTTAATTTTCATGACCAAATATCTACTTAATATATTATTATAAATAAATATTTTATTCTTCCACACTCATATTTACACATTCAGTCATTTGTATTCTTTAAGACGCATCATACATTACTATCAAACAAGATATTAAAAATAAGACAAATTCAAGGATATAATTATTTTAGCAAATTTGATTGTAAATCAGGATTTTACCACCTAAAGCTAGAAGAAGAATCTAAAGAATTAACCGCATTTACGGTACCACAAGGATTTTATGAATGGAACGTGTTACCATTTGGATATAAAAATGCAACAGGTAGATATCAACATTTTATGGATAATTATTTTAAACAATTATCTAATTGCATAGTATACATAGATGATATATTATTATATACAAAAACTAAAGAAGAACATTTAAAATTATTAGAACAATTCACAGATATAATAGAAAAATCAGGAATAAGCCTTTGTAGGGGGGTGCGCGGATTTAATAGGTATAATAGATTCAGTAGGTTTCTAGTGAATCTATTTTTATTAGTGCGTGGATATTTTGTTTCAATATCTTTTAATAATTTACTTTTTTCGTAAGATATATTCATTAATTATTTTATCCTGTAGTAATTGCAGAGTTACAAATTCTTGTATAATAATTTATCCTATCTGTGCTATAATGTATATCTAATTCTAGATTTTCAATGTTACTTATTATCTTGTGTTGTTCTTCTCGTAGTGAGTTTTTTAAATTATATAAACTATCACATGTACTTTTATCTAAATTTTCTAATGTTGTTTCTATCCATATTAATTTTTCTTTTAGGTCTTCCATTATTTTCTTAATTCGGTTTCTATAATTAATTTCATTATTTAGATTTTTTTGATTTTCTCTTGTTTTTCTAATATATTCTATCATTTTTTAATCTGAATAATATCCTTCTGGGTAAATTTCTTCGTATAACTGTTCTAGACAATTTGCAGTTTCAGTTTCGTAGTTTATTACTTCTTCTAATATTATTTTCTTAATATCTATAATTTCTATGTTTTTAAGTATATATAATATTAAAACTTTAAGATAATCTGAATGATCTATTTTTAAAATTGGTTTTATTAAAATATTTTGTAGTTGTTTGTTTTAGCCTTAGTAGTTTTTGCATATTTTTATTAAGAAATTTTATATCTTTATTTTCTATGTATTTATCTATATTTATTTTTATCTGTTTTTTTTTTTTTTGTAACTGCGTATTTTTTATATCTTTTTCTAAAAATCTTATGTAACTTATCATCGTAAATATTTGTAAGAATAGTTAGGTAGATATGGTATATAGCTTACTCTAGTCATATAATATTCACCAAAAGCTTTTTCTAATATGATTTTTCTTATATCTGCTACTTTTATATTTCTAAGTGCATACAAAATAAGTATTTTGAATTTATCTACCATTACATCAGATATATTATCATTCATTTTGCATAAAATTGCTTTTTTCAAAATATTTCCTTCAACCATGCACATAAAATATAGTCATCTTAGCTTACTATATACTAGATTATTCTTAAATAATATGTTCTTCCGTCACTATTAACATGGTAATCCGGATACTTTTTCCCTTAAACAGCGCCTCTACTCTGGTTACTCCCCGCCACGGCTTCTTGCCTCATTGGTTTCACCTTTAGGATGGCATAGTCCTTAGGGATATTTCTCCGTTTCCTCTTTGTTAATAAACTTCTTAACATATTATTCTTCGAATAATTCTACTATAAAGTAACTAATATGAATTTATTTTATCATATCATGATTGTTGGGAATTATGAAATTAGCTATTCATAATCATAAATAGATATACCTGTTCCGGTAGCTTTGATGTTTCTGAGTTTTGTTGTTCCATAGCTTTTTCCATTGGAGTATGTTTATCTAATTAACTGAGTAGAATATTTTTTGTGGAATGTAGAGAGTAAAGTGCTTCAACGCATGAAGGCTTGCCTTTGCAAAGCCTTCTACCTCTGATATATATAGAATGAAACTTTACAATCTTTACATTCTAATTCTTCACACGCTTTTTACAATTATTAAACTTAAGGACTAAAAAGTCAAAAAGGTGGGGCTATAAGTCTACCAAAAGTTAAAAGTTACATAAATGATTTACATTATCTTATCGTAAGAATAAATATCTTCCGCTTGTTGTCGTATCTGCTCCATTATTGCTCTGCATCTGCTCTATTATTGCTCTGTATCTTATATTTCCAGCTGGCATTTTATCTTCTTTATTCTAGATGTACCTCTGGAATAATATTATCTTCTCCATTGCACCTCGAACATTGGTGGTCTGGATATTTATGTCCAATTATTTTACAGTATCTTGTTAGCAGTCCGTCTGAAATAAATCCCTTTTTTATTGCTCGCGCGGTAGATTGTTTTTCTGGGTTAAGTAGCGTCAGTATCCATTGTCTTACGTCTTCCATATCTGCTTGTCTTAGTTCTTTCGAATTTGAATATATCATTTGGTGATCTCTTGAATAGTAGCTCCATATTGGATTTCCGTTAGCGTAGTTATTTGCTAGTTCTTGTATGATCGTAGCTAGTCCAATAAGTTTTTTATTTGCATAAAAATCTGGTATCTCGATTCTAGGTATCTCCGGTTGTCGCGATATATCTTCTGGTATAATCATATCTCTTGTCAGTCCTATCTTTACAACTTGTATCCCTGGTTTTATCTCATCATATAATATCTCTGCTGGTGCAGTATAACACTTTATATAAAATAAATTTCCTTTTGTTATTCTTTTATAGGTAGTGAATATCTTATATAATTCCTCCATAGCTGTTAACTCTTCTCCGTCTTGGGTGTATATGGTATTTAGTAGTCCATAGTCAAAACAGGTTTTAACTAGGCTTGGGTTAGTTTTGGGTAGTGCTATCAGTTTATTGTATCCTTGTAATTTTTGGGTTATATAATTGGTATTTGGTTCTTTGATATCTGTAGCTCTGGGGTTATGGTTTAGAAAGGTTTGGACTCTGTATATATTTTCTATGTATTTTTGGGCTGTGTAGTTGTATATTTTCTTGTCTTGGTTTAGGCTGTCTCGGTATGTGTTAACTTGTAGGGGTATGAATAAATGGTCTTTTTGTGCTTTTGGGGTAAATGGTTTTTCAAATATTTTGTTCATATTTACATTCTATAGGGTGGTAGTCCGTCCGGCCTTGCTGTATGGAGCGGAGTGTTGGCCAGTTAAGAACTCCCACATCCAAAAAATGAAGGTGGCAGAAATGCGGATGTTGCGCTGGAAATGAGACTATCCGGGAGAAGGTTGGTGTGACTTCAGTGGAGTGTAAGATGCGGAAAGCACGATTGAGATGGTTCGGACACGTGAAGAGGAGGGGCATGGATGCCCCGGTCCGTAGGTGTGAGAGGCTAGCGTTGGATGGTTTTAGACGGGGTAGAGGTAGACCGAAGAAGTACTGGGGTGAGGTGATTAGGCGGGACATGGAACAGTTACAGCTCACCGAGGACATGACCCTAGATAGGAAGGGCTGGAAGATGCGAATTACGGCAGAGGATTAGGGCCAGTTCGGGTCGCTAGTGTAGGGAATTAATTGGTGGGGGTGTATTCCTGTTATGATTCTGTATTCAGTGTTTCGTGTTCCGTGTTCCATGTTTATTACGAATCTGTGTGCTTTCCTCTGCTTTATTATTCCTGCATTCCTGCTTTACTCTGTTTTATATTCCCTATGGGTGCCGTATCTATGTTATGTCATCTGCTGCTGTGCTGTACTATGTGTTTGTGTGATATCTCGTGACTTGAGCCGGGGGTCTTTCGGAAACAGCCTTTCTACTTCATCAGAGGTAGAGGTATGGACTGCGTACATCTTACCCCCCCCAGACCCCACTAAGTGGGAATACACTGGGTTTGTTGTTGTTGTTGTTGTTGTTCATATTTACATTCTGGTATCTTGGTCTATTAACTCCTTTGCTTGTACCTGCAGAAGTAGATTGATAAATGTTATGGGTTTTATGGAGTGTCCCAATGTCTCCTTCTAGCTCTGGATTTTTAATGTCTTCCGATCGACATAGCTCTGCACACTGCTGAGTTAGCTGACTTGTAGCTATAGACTTCAGTTTATCTTCATTAGTCTTTAGCTTTTCTATCTCATTACCCATACCGTCCACTTTCATTGAAAGCGTAGTTAGGGTGTTAAGTATTTTTTCTAGAGTATCTTCCTCTATTATTTCAGTCTGTGTAGCTTTGTCTTGATATGTAATCTGCAATAACATTTTTGTTAGTACTGATCACTTCAATTGTAAATGCGAAATTTAATATATTTAAAACTAGTCTTCGAATCTCTTTTGTTGTAACTGAATTTTGTATTTTCTTTGTTAGCCACCAACGTACCTGTGTATTATCTGTTCGTACAATAAATTTGTTATATACAATATATGGCTCAAATGCTAATAAACACTTATATAATGAACGAACATAATTCTTTCCTATTTATTTCCCATTTTATTTCTGTCTCGTTGAACGTACCTGAGTAGTATCTACAATGATGTTCTATTTTTTCTGCTTCATATCGATATTTAAGTACTCCTCCGTAACTATATTCACTTGCATCTGCTTCTACTATATATATAAATTTTCTATTTTCATCTGGAAATTGTAATTTAGGTAATTCTCTACAAAGTAATTTTATTTTTTGAACTTGTTTTTTATCTTTTTCATCATAGTTATATTCTATATCCTTTTTTAATTTTTTCTGTAGTGGTTTTAAGGTTTCTGCTAATTTTGGAATATATTCTCTTACTTGGTTTACTAATCCTAAAAATGATTGTAATTTCTTTTTTGTATCTAATTCTTCTTTCGAATTTATTATTTTTTGTACTATATGTTGTTGCATTTTTACTCCACTTTTATCTATTTGTATTCCTAAAAATTCTATCTGGTTTTTCATAATTTCAGCTTTCTTTTTGCTTAGGCTTATTCCTGATTTTTCTATTATATCTGTGAATTGTTCTAATAATTTTAAATGTTCTTCTTTGGTTTTGGTGTATAATAATATATCATCTATGTATACTATACAATTAGATAATTGTTTAAAATAATTATCCATAAAATGTTGATATCTACCTGGTGCATTTTTATATCCAAATGGTAACACGTTCCATTCATAAAATCCTTGTGGTACCGTGAATGCGGTTAATTCTTTAGATTCTTCTTCTAGCTTTAGGTGGTAAAATCCTGATTTACAATCAAATTTGCTAAAATAATTATATCCTTGAATTTGTCTTATTTTTAATATCTTGTTTGGTATCGGATAATTATATGTTATAGTTTTTGCATTTAAATTTCTATAGTCTATAACCATCCTACTTGTTCCTCTTTTTTGTTCACTATGTTTATTTACTATGAATGCTGGACTATTATGTTTACTATTACTTTTTTGTATATATTGTTTTTCTAATAATTCATCTATGTGCATTTTAAATTCTTTTAAATCATCAAAATTATATGTTAATGGTTTTTGTGTGATTATGCTATTCTTATCTATTAATTCAATTTTTATAGTAGTTTTGTGTTTTTCCCATCCTTTTAATGGATCTTCACTATATAATTGTTCTAATTTTTTCTGAATTATTTCTATTTTATTAATTGAAAATATAGTTATTTCTGTTTTATTTATTGAAAATACTACTAGTTCTACTGTATCCTCAGTATTGTTTATATTTTCTAACTTTTGTGTAATTTTTTCACTTCCTTTTATCCAATCAGTTTTCTTTCTTATTTTATTATTAACTCTTTTTGCTCTTACTTTTTGTTTGCATGGTGTTGTGAACCACCAGTCTGTTTTGGTTATTATATGTGGGTATAATTTATCTAAGAATGGCATTCCTAAAAGTATGTCTTTTGAAGTTAATTCATAATTATAAATTTCTTCTATTGTTAATATCTTATCCCATACTTGTATTTTTACATTCCTAGCTTTATAAGTAATTAAGCTTCCTTCATTATTAAATCCTTTAACTATTATTGGTGTTTTTAGTTTATCCCATTTGCTTTCTGGTAGGCAATTGTATCTACATAAATTAGCTTCTGCTCCTGTATCTATCATAGGCGTATAATATCTACTGTAATATCCTTCTACTACTATCTTCATTAATACATGTATCTTCATTTCCTGTTAAGGCTCTTTTTAAGAATAACTTTTCTTGGTTATATGTTAAGGTTAATTGTGTATGTTCTATATTATATGGTTTTACTTGTTCTAACCATTTTATTCCTAATATTATATCTGCTTTTTGCATTTCTTCTTTTACTTCGAATTCTATTTTTATTTTTCTAACTCCTAATATTATTTCTTTTTCTGCTAGATTTTTATTATTTATTAAACTTCTTGGTAAGTCTGGGCATATATTATTGTCGGTTTTTATTTCTTCATTTTTTACTAGATATTTTGCTATATAATTTTCTTCTTGTCCTGTATTCAAAAGTATTAAATATTCTTTTTCATTTATTTTTCCTGTTATGTAATATTGGTTTAAATTACTTATTGAGTTTGTTTCATAACTTGTTCTTTTTGATGAGCTTGATGATTCTGGCTTTTCATTAGCTATTCTTTTCGTTGTACTTATTCTATCATTTACTATTTCTAAATTTTCTTCTGTATTTATGTCTCTATAGGTATAATCATTATAATCTATTGTTTTTACTATTTGTTCGAATGGGCTTTCTATTTGTATTTTGTTAATCTTATTTTTTCCTGTTATTTTATGTTTTGTTGTTAATACATCTAGGTTTTTACATCTTGCTGTAAATATTTTACTTCTTGGGGTTAACTCTATTCCTGATATTTTCCAATATAATACTAACGATTTATCTATATTCCTATCTGTTACTGCTACTGAATAATTTGCACTTATTATAAATTTAAATTTTTGGTATATTAGATTTCCTTTTACGGCAGTTATTATGCTTTTTTCTATAGGTTTTATAATTCTATCGTCTGCTAAATATAATTCTATTGGTGTATCTATTCCTTCTCTAAAACATGCTTTTATTAATATCTCTGTACCTCCAAGGTGTACATATTTTATTGGATCTCCTTTACTTTTTATATCATTTATTTCTTTATTAATTATTCTTTTTGTTACCAGTGGTATACTAGCTTTTCCTTTTGCATATCTGCAGTCTATTACATGTTCTTTTTGGCACACTACATAATATTCATCTTTTTTCCTAGTAAAAATATTTTTTATTGTTGGTATTTTAAATATTTTTTCTACACTTAAATCTAATTCTTTTCCTTTTATTTCATCAAATATATTACTATCAAATATTATTTTTTGTTCCGTTCCTTCATCATTTAAATATTCTTCCTTTGTTATTATTTTTATATCTTCTTCAGTCATTTGATTCATCTATTTCGCTATCTGTTTCATTATCTGTTTTGTTTTCTGAAATTTCATATATACTATCTTCACTTTCTAATTCATAATCTATATAATCTATCTGCATGTATTCGGTATTTTCTATTTTTATTTCTGATATTTGTTTATTTTTTGGATTTTTTGGTAATTTACAATCTCTAGCTAAATGTCCTAATTTTCCACAATTATAACAAGTACATTCTTTTATAGATTTCTTTTTTCTATATGGTCTTTTATGTTTATAATTTTTTACATAATATCTTTTTCTTGGTTTTTTATATTTATATTTTGATTTTTTATATTTCTTATATTTCTTATGTCTTTTTCTTTTCTTATAATATCTTTCTGTGCATCCAAATTGGGGTGCTATTTTATTTTTGCAACAAGCTAAATTTCTTATTAATGTTTTTTCCATTTTTAATTCTTCTCTATATTTTTCACATAAGTTTCTATACCATTGCTGTTAATTTATCTTCTAATTTTAATTCTTCTTTTTCTAACATTAGATATAAATGTTCACCTATTTTCTTATATCTTCGTCCTAGATTAGAAAATACTATTTTTATTTTTGATCCTTCGTAGTTTTCATATATTTTTTCATCTATTATAAATTCTTCTTTATTCATTTTATTGTGAATAGTTCATGTTGATATATATATTCTAAGCTATCTATTTGTGATTCTAATTTTGATATTTCATCTTTTTGTGTATTTATTGAATTTTTACTAACTCCGGCAAATATATTATAATTTAGTCTTTCTATTCTTATTTTTAATTCTTTTCGTTTTTCAGAGATAATTTGTTTTAATTCTTTATATTGTTGTATTTTATTCATTTTAAATTATATTTATAATATCTCGGTGGATATCTAAATCTAATTTTATTATAATTAGGCGGTATATGTTTCATTCTTCTAGATTTTAAATGTGTTATTAATTTTGATTCAATACTAGATATTAATGTAATTAAATAGGCTAGTTTTTGTGGATTTTCTTTTGTTTTATTTAGACTTATATATTCTGAATAATTACTAATTAACGATTCTTTAATTTTTCTAAAAGCTTCTCTATTTTTAAATGGTCTTCGCATAATTAATTTATTATAAATCTAAATCTAACTCTAACATATATCTCTTCCGTACTTTTTAAATTACTGAGCTTTGATACCATTTGTAGGGGGTGCGCGGATTTAATAGGTATAATAGATTCAGTAGAAAGCAAATTTAATGGGATAATTTCATGAGTCTTCATAAAAAACATATTAATTTTTTTTAGTCATCACTATATCATGAATATAATGTGTTAAAATTTAAATTCAATATCTTATTTATATAAAGACATTTTAAATCATAAATTAATAAAATTTGATTCTAACATCTTATCATTACGATGCATCCACATTTTAATCTGATATCTTATTCTTTTTATGCCATAGAACTTAAAGTTGGCGCCTGACCCTCAATCAACTTGTAATTGAAAGTGCAATAGGACTCGTCAATTCATGTTCTTAAAAATATTAGTATCACTTTTCAGTTTTTATAAACTTAAGCATGGATAAATATAATGTGCGTGATGCATTATTATCCGCTTCGAAAAAAATAATCTAATTTGACTTGATACGGAATATAAGAAAATAAAGAAGATATTTTATTTTTATGATCCTAAATTAAAGTTGTATCTATATATTAAAATATTTTTCAAATTTATTGTCTTAAGTATACCACGCGTAAGGTTGGAATTAAAATATACTCAAAAGGAAAAAGGTCATTTATTTTGAAATGAACTAAAAAAATAAGTCATTATTTTTTAAACAGGGAGTATCTTATAAGAGGAGTCCCCATGACAAAGCAAACAGTTCCTGCTTTTACATTTAGGGGGTCATTTTAGTCAATTCATGTAAGGATAAGTAATATGGTTGGTTGGAAAAAAATATTATTGTAGCTGATTCAAATTTTTAAAGGTTCTTTGACTAATTTGTCCTTCTATTTATGTCATTTTTATCTTCTTTTTATTAAATATGTCATCTTTATCGTTACTTCAAAAGCCATAATGCTTTTTTCTCCTGCAACGTGTCCTGGTTGGGGCTTCTTTGTGCTCAGCTGTTATATTTCACCAAACGTGTGATATTTATTTATATTTAGGGTGGTTTGGTAGAGTGTGTTAACAAAAATAATGTATACATTGTTAGATATAATTTTTATTTATGTATAACTAATGTCTTGTATTAGTTATACATAATATTTAATATTAGACTATATATTACTAATTCTTCTCTTTTCTATGTATTAGTAATACAACATATTTCAATATATGCATTACATTATTAAACTATAAATTTACCCTCCAAAATAACAACTACTTTCTCACCATTTCTCCACATCCTTCTTAATCAATCATCATTGTCCCGACATATTGAAGATTGAATAGAAATCTGGAATGACTACGCTGACGGGGTTGTCGTGGTTAAGAGTAAGGTTAATCTCGAATGGGCAGTCACTATTATATTGTCGCAAGCGGCAAAGGCACTGATCCCGGAGAAAGAAAAGTTTCTCAGTTTTTTCTTTAGCAGGGGATGAAGGAGATGTCCGAGATCGTTTTGCATCATCTCCTACCGGAACAAAAGGTACAAAACTCGCTTGTATATTTTGGTTCACTACAGAGAGCTTCAAAAGCAAAAAACATTGTGCTCAAGTAAATTATCAGTAGTGGAGAAGAAGAAGAAGAAAGGGTGACAAGGCAAATATGAGTAGCATAGGTTCCACTAGTGCTAACAGCTATTCCTTTTTAAAAAAAAAATTATGTTAGAAAATTATTTGTTTTTATGTAGAATTGAAATAGACAAATGTGTGTAAAAAAGGTGTTTTGAAAAATCTACACTTTTTTATAAAAATTAAATAAATATACATTAATTTTAATATATCAAATTAAATATTGTATAAGAAATAATACCAACATTATTAATATTTGTGTTATTAATGCAAATATTATTAATACACTTTATTCAGTATTATTCTTATACACTCTACCAAATGACCCGTTAATGATTACACACAAAGCTTTAAAATGGAAGCCCTTAAATTATGTAAATCTTCGTTGTTCTATGGTTTTTTTCCCCTACAACTAAAAGTATCAGCAACCTTTATAATATTGGAGAAATGTTAAATTCACGTTCCTACATCAACATAATATATAATTAAATAATTTTTGGTTAGGTTATTATTATTATTAATAATAATGTGGAGATCTGATTTTTCCCCAAGTTAAAAAAGGTGCATAAAGAAGGAGAAGGAGAAGGAGAAGGAGAAGGAGAAGGAGAAGAAGAAGAAGGGTGAGTATTTGTAACACAACAATGCAAGACTTTTTTATAATTATCTCTTCTTTTCTTCGACATAGTATATCTTCAATAAGAGGGGAGAGGAAAGTTTATTGTTCTATGTCAAAGTAATTCACAACAAAGTAGGAGGAGAATAAGGAGATGTTTATTTTGCTCCGTCTGTTAATTTCTTTCTTCTGCTTGGAACAAAAACTTCTAAATGAATTCACATCTAAGATTCAGAAAAAATTATCTGCTTTTAATTGAATGCACTCTCTTGTACTCGAATATTAGAATAATAGTAGTAGTGAAGAAGAAGAAGGAGGAGGAGGAGGATGAGTATTTGTAACACAACAATGCAGGACTTTTTCATAATTGTCTCTTCTTTTTCTTCGACATGGTATATCTTCAATAAGAGAGGAGAGAAAAGTTTATTGTTCTATGTCAAAGTAATTCACAACAAAGTAGGAGGAGAATAACGAGATGTTTATTTTGCTCCGTCTGTTAATTTCTTTCTTCTGCTTGGAACAAAAACTTCTAAATTCACATCTAAGATTCAGAAAAAATTATCTGCTTTAATTGAATGCACTCTCTTGTACTCGAATATTAGAATAATAATAATAATCATAATAATAATAATAATTAAAAAAAAAGATGATGATGATGATGAAGAAGAAGAAGAAGTAGAAGAAGAAGACGAAGAAGAAGAAGAAGAAGAAGAAGAAGAAGAAGAAGACGAAGAAGAAGAAGACGAAGACGAAGAAAACGAAGAAGACGATGAAGAAGAAGACGAAGACGAAAAAAAAGACTAAGAAGAAGAAGAAGAAGAAGAAGATGATGATGATGATGACGATGACAACGACGACGACGATGATGCTGATGATGACGATGATGATGATGATGCTTATGGTGATGATGATGATGATGGTGGTGGTGGTGGTGATGATGATGATGATAACAATAATAACAATAAGACGAAGAAGAAGAAGAAGAAGAAGACGAATAAGAAGACGAAGAAGACGAAGAAGAAGACAAAAACGAAGAAGAAGAAGGAGAAGAAGAAGAAGACGAAGAAGAATTATTAATAATAATTATTATTATTACTAATAATAATAATAATAATAAGAAGAAGAAGAAGAAGAAGAAGAAGTAGACGAAGAAGAAGAAGAAGCCGAAGAAGACAAAGAAGAAGAAGAAGAAGAAGAAGAAGAAGACGAAGGCGAAGAAGACGACGAAGAAGAAGAAGACTAAGAAGACGAAGAAGAAGAAGAAGAAGAAGAAGAAGAAGAAGAAGAAGAAGAAGAAGAAGAAGAAGGAAGAAGAAGAAGAAGAAGAAGAAGAAGAAGAAGATAAGAAGAAGACGAAGAAGAAGAAGAAAAAGACGAAGACGAAGACGAAGAAGAAGAAGACGAAGTCGAAGAAGACGAAGACGAAGACGAAGACGAAGACGAAGAAGAAGAAGAAGAAAAAGAAGAAAAAGAAGACGAAAAAGAAGATAACGACGACGACGACGACGACGACGACGACGAAGAAGAAGAAGAAGAAGAAGAAGAAGAAGAAGAAGAAGAATTATGGACATAACATGAAATAAAATTAATGTATTAGTAATTACAAATGAATAAATGAACATTGAGCATATAAATTACACTAATGAGTGTTGCAACATGGGCCACCTTCCATTTCAAAGGTGTAATTTACTACCATATATATTTAATGTAGGAAAGAAAATTTAAGAATATAGTAAATGATAATTATAATAAAGGAAGAGATTTTCTATTCTTTTTGAAAAATTTCAGAATAAAAAAATAAGAAAAAATGCTCAAAATTCTAAAGAAAAAATATAGTAAATACTAATGCTCGCCAATGAAGCATGCAAAATATTACATATTAGTGTTAGTAATAATTAATATAATTAATTACTTTTTTAATATCCTTTTTGATCCTTCAATTATGTTAATATACTATTACTTTTCCTCCCCCTAATTAACCTAATATTATTCTTTTTATAAGATTCCTTATATTTCTCTCTTCTCTTTCTTTGTATATATCAAGTTCTCATTTACCTTACTTTTTTCTCTTTTCTCCAAATTTTTTTAGCATTCTATTTTAAATAATTTTTCTTACAATTAATTAATGCACTTAATGTACTCATTCAATTATAATTATTTTAATTATGTGTTTGAATGAGAAACGACTTTTTTTTTTAAAGTTTTTGTGTGTTTTAGGCTTTTGTAAAGTAAAATTTGGTGAGACTTTTAATGCTTTTAAAATTACTGGTGTTATAAATAACGTAAGGAGGTGAAGAGTTTTATTATTTCAATCACCATGAAATAATAATTGAGGCATTTAAATATCAATTAATACACTTCATTGGAATAAAGTGAGTAAAGGTGAAGATTACATTTATTAAGGTTGTAAAGACTTTTCACTGTTAATATAGTTTTGTCAATTTTAATAGGTCATTTAGATTGATTTATTTTAAATGTTTTTACGTTAAAAATAACTTTGAAGTGTTTTTGAAGGGTAAATTTAAAAATTGCTTATAAGCACATATAAGTTCTGATTCTAACTTATGATGTTTTGCTTATAATTCGCAAGTCAAAAGCCGATTGGAATGGATACTTTTCGTTCTGTATCAAAAATAAATTTTTAATTAGTAAAGATTTATTTCTTTTAATGTTATTAATTATTTATTAAAAATATTTACATTTTTTATCATCGCGCGAAGCGCGAGTGATTTCTATATTATATAATAATAAATGAGAAATATAGGAACGGTGACATGGCACTCTCCTAGGCCTAGAATCATATTTATCTTATTTCTCTTTTTTTTTTTTAACTTTTTCCTTTTTTTTTTCTCATTTAAATTTTATGTAAAAAAAACTCATAAATCATATTATCTCATAAAGTATTTATTGGATTTCATTACATGCTGCCACAACCGTATTAATTCATTTTGTATGAGTTACTATATTAGTTATTTTACTATATTAGTTGTTATGTACACTATTGAGAATTGATTTTGAAACTTTATCAATTCCTAGTGTCTCTTTATTTTCTTCAATTTCAGTTTTTCATCATAAAATGAATTAAATATCACAATTGAAAATATTAATGCACGAGTCTTTTTCTTCTATTCTTTGCTTATAAATAAAAATCACAGATGTCTTTTCCTTCTTACAAATATTGGTTCCTCTTCTCTTTTTCTTTTAATTTCCTTTGTCACTTTTGTCTTAAATTTTAATTTCACAATTTTTTCTTTTTAATTTTCGAAGTAGCAACAAGAGGGTTTACTACTCTTATCAAGTAAGTTTCATTACCTTCTCTGCAATTTTACCCATATGTTACATGATTATTAGTTTTGAGTTTTAATGTAGGCCTTTTCAATTTAAATGCAAATCAATAGTAACCAAATATATTCTTTTTCTCATATTTTTTGTTTATATTTTATAAGAAAAACTTATTACAATCATAAAATCTTAATAAAAATTTCTTTCTATAACTCTTAGTTGCAGATTTATGCTTCAAAATTTTGTGATTCTCACAAGTAATTCTCAAGGTAAGCAAATTTATTATTTTCTCATATTTTTTATTTTTATTTTGTAAGAAAAACTTATCACATTCATAAAATCTTAATAAAAAATTATTTTTATATTGTGATTGAATAATTTAATATATTTTTATTTATATTTTGTAAAAAAATTAAAACCTATCTTTCGTAATTGCAGATTCATGCTTCGAAATTTTGTGATTCTCACAAGCAATTCTCAAGGTAAGAAAATGCATTCTTTTCTCATGTTTTTTATTTATATTTTGTAAGAAAAACTTATTACAGTCATAAAATCTTAATAAAAATTTCTTTCTATATTGTGAATGACTTAAATCAAAGGAGCAAAAGAGTTACTTTTCATAATTATAAATCTTCCATGAAGAATTGAGATTATAATGTTCATCTAATATTATTTTTTGTTACAGAATTACGCTCAACACTTTATATGATTCTCATAAGCAATTTTCAAGGTAAGCAAAATATTAAATACAATTGTAAATTTTTTTTTCTAAGGTAAAATTTTGATTGTTTTTTATCCCTTTTTGGGGAGTTGTCCATCAGACGACTCTACGTGCACACGGGCAAGTGAAGAGTTATCTTATTTTGCATTTCAACAAATGATTAAAAAAAAATTAAAATTGTTTCAACACTAAATAAAAACTTCATTAAGAATGAAAGTAGTGCAACTAAAACTATGACCGACATAATGCTTTTAAACTCTCAATAAAAGTTATGATATTATAAAAAATATAACTCATAAATTAATTTTTTTCTTAATCTTTTATCATAGTTCGTGACCTCCCTATACCTTCATATCTGATATACCTGTATAAAAAAAACACAAATTTTTGAAAATAAATATATCATGGACATGCAACATTATTAAAAAAAGTTGCGACATTATGAAAAATTTAATTCATAAATTAAAAAGAATTTAACATTTTACCTTAATTTGTGACCTCTATACCACATTTAATGCACCTGCATGTATAAATAAGAATCACAAATCCTACCTCAAAAATAACGAAAAAATTGGATATATAACAAACAAAAAATAGATAATAATAATTTGCACTTCTTTATGAGAAAACTATAGAAGTTAAGAAAGAAGTGACAAAATATGAAGAAGAGGAAGAAGCACTAAGAAAAAACAAGGAGTTTTATTGTTTCTGAATAACATATACACACCGTATATATTCAAAATAATTTTATCTTATATAGGATTTGAATATGTTATTTGGCCCTAAATTATTATATAGTATTTTAGTTATACAAGAAATTCGTTTGATCCTAAATTTTACCATAGTACTTTAATAATACAAGAAATTTTGGACAAAATCGATAGTTTGATTTTTGCGTCTTTATTATTGGCACATAGAAATACTATTATATTTGATTCTCAATGTTATTATTATACAAAGAATTTGTAGTTGATTTATTTTATTTTTTTGAAAAAAAATAAAACTATCATATTTTTTCTTTTTTCTTACTATTTTAGAAAAATAAATGTGAGTTGCCATAGAATTTCTTTTCCTTGTAGGAACCTTATACTAATATTATTTTTTAATCAAGAAAATAATTAATTAATAGTTAAAAAATATAAAAAGATAATTTTGTCTATTGCAGATTGTTTTAATCAGGGTAAAAAGTTCGAATCACTTTTCTAAGAGTCTTCACACTTTTAATATATTATAAATAATATAATGTAATTTTAGTTAATTTAAATAGTTATGAACAAATTATTGATACTTTAATTTTTTTTATTTTAGATTTCATGATATATATGTATTTTGGTAGGAATGAAAAAACAAGAGTTACAAATCAAAAAATATATTCCATATTATAGTCCTTTAGAGACATAGTAAAAATCTATTTTTATTTTTCTTAATTTAAAGATAGCAAGACGTTTTAAAAATATTCAGATTAGTCTTTTAAGTTGTTATGATTTTGATACTAATGATATTCATGCTTGGAGTTTGACTTGAAGAACAAGATGGAGAGTACTGAATGATGATCGACTTGTGGGAGTGGATGTCGACAATATCTCAAATGATTGTGCATTGATTTTGTACATTTTACTTTTAGATTATGCTACATTATTTATCTTTCTATACGTTCTCGATACTATTTCTTCTAATATTATATTTTATACAAATTATTATTATATCAAGTTTATAATATTTGTTGGTTCGAAGTAATAACTTATGACTTTGTTGGAAGTCTTGCTAACTACTTATTAGACGTTTTTCTATATGAAACCAATATATATATATGTATATATATATGTGTGTATATATATGTGGGCGGATCTATGTTGAATCTTGTGGTGATTCGGCACCTATTAAAATATAACTATATAAGAAATATATAAAAGTAGATATAAGATTTAAAAAAACAACTAGAAAATCAAAAAGATAGGTGAACGCTTTGATTTTTAACCTTAAAGTTTTGGACATCAATATATGTGTTTGAACCTCCCGAATACCCACAACCCTAAAATTTTGGATCCGCCATAGTAATAATAGTAGTAGTAGTATGTGATATATATATATATTGCAAATACCTCTTTTATCTATATTATATTTAATAAAATTATTAATATCTTTAGTCATTAGTAATCGCGCGAAGCGCGAATAATTTTACTAGTCTATTATAAAAATAAATATTTTAGGTAAAAACTTACACGCACTCGGCTTATACACCAAACTAATGTTCTTTATCATGATTAAGTAATTAAATAAAATAAAATACTTGTTATTTATTCATGGTTATATAACCTGAACTCTAAATTCAAACATATGGCATACATGAATTGGCTTGGTGTATACACCAGATGCGTGTAAGTTTTAACCGATATTTTATGTGCTATATCTGACAACCAACTAATATGGCTATTTATATATAATAATTTTTTTAAAATGACTATTTATGTTGTTTTTCTTTTTATTTATCATATCAATTTAGAATGACCAAAAATTGATATTGTGCACTATTTATTTAGTTAATATTAATAAAAATAATAGAAATTTTATGTAATTTAATAAAGATAAATTGTGACATTATATAATTTTTTTCTTAAATAAAAGGGCAAAATAACCTTAATCGGTAGACGAAAAGGGCATTTTTCCAGTAGGTAGACAAAAAGACCATTTTAGCCTAATAGGTAAACTGAGGACATTTTTGCATCATTTCACATAGTTGAAGGGCATTTTAGGCCCTTTTCTGTTCTACATATTAGTTAAAGAATTATTAGAAAATTAATATCATAATCCTTTATACTTTTTAAGATAAAAATATTAAGTAATATTTAATTGAGGCTACTTAAAGTTCGAGATGTAAAAAAAAGTGTTCCTAAATTATTGTAACTATATTTGGACATGAATTTTACTTGAAAACGAAAAGATTGAAAATTGTAAATATTTAAAAACTCAAACAAAAAAATTGGTTACTCTCAAAATTATTTCAATGTAGCATAAATTGGGAAAGGAATAACTTATGGTATTTGAAATTACGTAAAAAATGTTAGAAAACTTTAAATAATTCACCCAAGAACACAAGTAAATCATTAAACAATGATGAATAGAATAGAAAAATGATTGAGGAACACTAACCTTGTTCTGTTACATGAATTGATTGAAGAAAACTTGATCTTTTAAACGTTGAAGAGTGCTTTTTCTTGGTGTCTTTTTTGAGATGGAGAGAAAAGAGAGAATGTTGTATTATGATTTAGGAACCATGTCTATTTAAGACTTTGAACTCTCTTTTCACGTCAAAAGATACCCTTTTCAATAAGTCTCCATTAGACTTTGCAAAAGGTCCATAAATTTTCTATAATTTCAATTAAATTCATACTAATAGATACTTACTTTTATACTCAAAAATTTTAATATTTTATTAGATCATAAATTGAGCTTCTTTAGAAATATCATATCTATGTATAATATATCAATATGTGAGTTCACAAAATAGAAATTATTTAAAAAAGGTACTTCAAATCATAATGATTAACAATTTAAAGTATTTAAAAATCATATCAGATCAATTGACTCTCTAAATTTTATTTGTGCACATAATTGGATAGGAAAAGTTTATATACTAAGTAGGAGTATTATAAATTACAATAACTAAAAACTTGAGATGTTTAAAAAAAACATATACAAATGTGATTAACTCCCTTAATTTCATCTCGTCATATAAATTTTGACCAAAAAAAATATATATTTATTAAATCTGTGCTGACATGTCTAATTGAACAAATAGGTTACAAGACCGTTAGCAACTTTCACATATCATAAACTACTTTAATATGAAAATCTAGATGAAAGCAAACAAAATGACCTTTTATTGCAAGAAGGAAAGCAACCACCAAAGAAAACTATTAGCCTCTTTTAAAGCTGTATTGTTGCTCTTTGAGCATGTGAGCAAACATTATTCAACGACCAAGAACACATAAAATAATAAATACACTTATCTTAATGAAAAGGATTTCATTCTTGATACCTGCATCGACTGGGTCTTGGTCTTATAGGAAAGAAAATAAATTAGAGACTTGTACCGATAAGAAAAGAAGAAAGAAAATTTTTTATTTCTCTTCAGGAATAATATACAATAAAAAGTACTCTTTTATTTATAGAAAAAATTACTCCTAATTTTTCTTCAAAAGATAGACATTAAACATTTATATCACATTATAATTTATAGGGTGAAAATCATTTCCTCCCTTAACTTTGCTTTAAAAATCAAACTCCCCCCTCAACTTTAAACAATAAGCATTCTCCCTCCTTTTTCCTATTTATCTTTTTTAAATATCGATTTTACCCTTACACTATTAATCTTTATTTTTCTTTACCTCTTTAAAATCATTATATTTTTTTATGTTTTAATATATATATATATATAGTAAATTTCTTTAAATAAAAAAATATTATTTTCTAGACGAAATACAAGTGAGAAATATATATTAAATATATAAGTTAATGACGTTCTAAATGAAATAAACGACCAAGATAAGGAAATTAATTTATTTATAATAAATAAAACTGTAATATCTATTTATACTAGTGAAAATAATAAATAAAAATAAGTTTGTAAATATATTCCAATGAATGTAATATAATAATATATAATTAAATGAAAATATTTTTTATAATAAATTAATTCCAAAGTTTATTTATATTGTAAATATATACTCCCTTTATTCACTTTTACTTGTCACTATTATGCTTTTTAAGATCAAACTGCATGAACTTTGACCTACATTTTAAATGGATAATTTAATATTTTAAATTTAAAGTTTAGATGATCGAAAACTATATGAAAAATGTTATTAAGTTGCAATCCTTCTTCATATAAATAAAATTAAAAAATATATCTTAAACTATTGGTCAAAGTTTATATAGGTTGACCTAGAAAAATGAAACAACGACAAGTAAAAATGAGCAGAGGGAGTCATGTGTGCGCGCGCACACACACATATATATCTATAATATATTAAAAGTGTGAAGACTCTTAGAAAAGTGATTTGAACTGTTTGTCCTTCATTAAAAGTCTTCTCTTTAGACATAATCGTCTTTTCACTATTTTCCTCAAATTATTATTTAGTTATTATTAATATTAGAACCTTGAAATTAATTAAAATCCTTATTTGAGTTAGGAAAGAAAGTTCTAAATCAATTCAAATCTTATCTTATAAGTAATTTATTAATAAATTAAATAAATAAAAAATAATGTTGATTTGAATTGGAAAGGACAAGTAAAAAAAACATCCAAAGAAAAAAGAAAAAAAAAGAAAATACATATGTGAAAAGAAAACTAAATTGAATTGAAAAGGAAGAAAGAAAACATGTGGAGGACAAAAGGAAAAAAGGAAAAAACAAAGAATGAAGAAAAAAAGAAAAACAAAACAAAACATAGAAAAAAAAAAAAGACCATAAAGGCTTATTTATCTATAATTAAAAGTGTGAAGATCCATAAAAAAGTGATTTGAAGAAAAATAATCCTAAAATAGAATAGAAAAATACTCCTAAAATAGGACTCTATTAAGAAAATACTTCTATAAATATTAAGATGCACGTTAAGCTACGGAAGAAATCGATTTACTTATTGGGAAAATACGATTGATGTTCATCTAACTTGATTCGGCTACATGTGTAGATTGGTGGATGCTTAATTTTCTAACCCTCAACTTCTTCACTATTTTTGTCAACATAATAGAATTCAACGTGCGTGTATATATATGTTTTCTTTGTTTTTATTCAAGTCATTCTTTAGGGTAAAAATTTTCACTCAGACAAGAATTATTTTCATCAAAACTAAAGCTTTGTGATCACTATTGTATTATTTTGTTGTAGTTTACAGTTCGTAGATGAATTTAGAGGTGGTAGATGAATGCCGGTTGGCTTTGAGGATTTTTTTTAGGTAAAGGTTAGGTTAATTGTATTATTTTTATATCTCTGTTTAGAGAAATTTTTTTTGTGTAAAGGTAAAGTTTAGTGGTATTATTTTGATATTTCTATTATTGTATTATTTTATTATAGTTTACAGGTGGTAGATGAGTGCCAGACGGCTTTGAAAATTTTTTTGTGTAAAAGTTAGATTTAATTATATTGTTTTGATGTTTATATTATTTTGTTGCAGTTTACAAGTGGTAAATAAATGTTGATTGACTTTGATAAATTTTTTTGGTAAAAGTTAGGTTTAATAAAATAAATTCTCCAAAAGATGTTGAATTTAATTATTGTATTCATCTTTATTATTTAAACAAGTATCATATTTAGTGTAACATTTGAACTCAATAAAGTGAGGTACACGCGCGAGGCGCATACACCTAAACTAATATATATATATATATATATATATATATATATATATATATATTATATACCTGAAGTTGTTATAACACACTTAAACTTTAAGGGGACCTTATTATCACCTAAACTCATTTTTTTAGTATTTATGTGCTTCTTTTTGTTGATCTGGCTGCCAAGTATCAGAATATTTTTATACTCATTTTGACAAGTCAGCACAAAAAAGTATAAAAGATTCTGATACTTGGTCGTGGCATCAGTAAAAAGAAGCACAAAATACAGAAAAATAAGTTTAGGGGGTAATAGAACACCCGTAAAATTAAATGTGTCATAACAACTTCAAGTATAGTTTGGGGGGGGGGGGGGGGGAAGGGGGAGGGGAGGATATATGCGTTATCTCAATAAAATTACAATCATAAAAAATAGCATTATCTTTTGTGACAAGTTCATTAAAAAGTTATTCTACTTATAATACTAAAAAATTTAAATAAAAAAATATAAATTCTTGACCAAAATAAATTACTACTATATATAAGGGAGAATCTTAAATTTTGGTAGTCCTCACAAGGGCATTTTAAGTATTTCACGTCTTTAGTTAAGTAAATTAAGTTATCACACATGGCAATTGATTGTGTCTTTTTGTTAAATATTTCCATTTTTTCCTTATTATTTTTGTTAGAATTATTTCTACTTGTCTGCTTGTAATTGATCTCTTCTTGCTACCTAATAGATGACCTTTTAATTAAAACTCTATTTTAAATTAACAATCACTTTAGCTCAAAAAAATTATTTTCAAAATAACTTTAATAAAAAAATAAAGTTTGCAATAATTTTCAATTAAAACCTTTATAGTTCTTTAATATTGTTCAATTCTTAAAAATCATGTAATAAATAAGATAACGTAATAAATAACACATTATTTTTATTATTTTTTTGATCAATAGGGGATGAAAAAGGATAATCAATAGTTAAAAGAGGATGAATAAAATATTCCTTTATAGTGAATGTAAAAGACGACAAGTAAATGGATCGAATGAAATGATTTATTAATTTAATTTAATTATTATTTAATATCCTTATAGATCATCATTAAATTAATTTGAGTAAAGGCTCTAAATTAAGGTCGTAATTATTTTACTATTATATATAGGGGAGAATCTCAAATTTTGGTAGTCCTCACAAGAGCATTTTAGGTATTTCACTTATTTGATTAAGTAAATTAAGTTATCACACATGGCAATTGATGGTGTCCTTTTGTTAAATATTTCTATTTTTGCCCTTATTATTTTTGTTAGAATCATTTCCATTTGTGTGCTTGTAGGTCTCTTCTTGCTGCCTAATTGATGTATATCAAGGTGACGGTACTTTAAGAAGGCCTTTCACAAGAAGTCAAGCTAAGGACCTTCAAGCATATCAAACTTTATGGATGAAGATGGAATCTTTGGAAGACTCCAATATGGATGACTTGAAGATATTTAATATACTAAGTGTGTCTACCATTTAAATTAGCTTGTAATTTAAATGAAGGGCAATTTGGTCTTTCCTTACTTCTTTTAACCCTTAGTATAAATAGTTAGGTATTAGGGTTGAACCATTAGTTTTGGAATAGTGAATATTTGTGCCTCCTTTGAGAGCTTGAAAACCCCTTGTTGATTTTTCAACAATTGTCCTAGGATTTGTAAGTAAGGTTGCTACCTTCTTGAGGATTCTAATAGATTAGGTGCTTTTTGGTTCCCAATTAAGGGGTGTTTTGGTTAGTTTCACCATTACAACTTTGATTATTTGAATATAATTGTGTCTACCATTACAACTTTGATTATTTGAATATAATTGTGTCTATCTTTCTTTATTTTCTATCTTTAATTACTATCTTGCTCCTATAATCTTGTTTCACATCAAATTGGTATCCAGAGTTTGGATTAGATTTGTTTTCACAAACCTAAGTCTTGGGGTTTTGATATTTAAAAAAAAAAAATCAAATTTGATTGAATGTTGTTTGATATTATTCCTTGAGTTACATATTGTTGTTTCCTAGTTGAATTTTTTTAAAAAAAATACATGACCAAAAAAAAAATTGAAAGATATGTTAAAGAATAAACTTGAAAATGGGTTTTGTTGATTTGGTGTTTAGTTGAAGAAATTGTGGGTTAGAAGTTGTTGGTAAAGTTGTGGGAAAGTTATGTCTCAAATTTGAGCTCATTTATTTGGGTATTGAAGAGGATGAATTTGAGAATTATAAAATACTCCAAATCTTTCAAACTTGTTTCTTCTTTTCTTGTTAATTCTAGCTAGTTTGCTTTGAGTATTAATTCATACTTAATGTTAAACTAGTTTGTGTCCGTTTAATTTATTCGTGTCAATTTTTTTTCGTGCTTTTTTTCTTTCATTTCATTGTATGCTTATTTGTTTCATTTTTCGTTAGTTTTAATTGTCCGTTCTTGATTACATAAACTCCACTCCATTCCGAAGAAGTGGTACTACAGGTGAACTATTTGACGGTGTTGACTCTCAACCTTGGGTTATTCAAGAATGGTAACAAGCAAGAGTGAGGTGAGTTCATTTGAGAATTGTCTTAGAGTGATACACGAGTGTGAGTGATAAAAAAGGAAAACATGATGTAAGTGGGTGGTGAGGAACTCTTTCTACTAATTTTTTATTTATTTTGTAGGTACAATGACTCAATTGGAGGGAGAATCCACTAGCAAAATAGAAATTTTGCTTCAAAAGCTATTGAAAGAAATGAAGGAAATAAAGGAAAAATTGAAAGATATGGATAGAAGGGTGAGAAATCAAGAAATAGCAAAGCAACCACTTGAGGTTTTCAATCTCATTGATCAACATGATGAGGGATCAAGTAAGACTCCTCTTGATACAATTCCATCCCACATGGTAGTGCAAGATACCCTCTCTTCTAATGCTACTTTACTAAAAGTTTGCAATCAAGCAACACTTCCAAAGGGGGGGAGGAATCAATAAAGAAATCTTCCACCATAAGCAAATAGAACTCGAATGAGAGCCCAACATAACTTGAAGAGCATAATTCTTTTGATGGTGATAATTATTAAATGAATCCAATGATTAAGTTCAACAAGAAACGTTAGGTGGGAGAGGAAGAAGAGGGGCGAATGAAGTGTGGTATCCGATTGATGGTAGAGAATACAATAGAAAAATAATGATGAAGATCGAGGATTCAACAACATTAAAGTTACCCTTCCATTCTTCAAAGGAAGTAGTGACCCGAATAAATATCTTGATTGGATTCTGAAACTTAAAAGACAATATAATCTCAACAATGTGAGTGATGTTAAAAAGATGAATAATGCTATAAGTCACCTTGAGGGTTTTGCTTCTACATAGTGGGAGAAAGTTGAAAGAGATGCTTTGGTGAATAGAGACTTTGTTACAAGTTGGAATGACATGAAAATGCGTATGAGAGAAAGGTTTGTGGGTCAAGATTATGAGCAAAATACACTCAATAAATATTACAATCTTCAACAAAAAAGTAAGAGTGTGGAAGAGTATTATGAGGAGCTAGAGCATACTAGGATTCGAGCTAATGTCAATGATGAAAAGGTAAAACTTGTGGCAATATTTATCTTGAGATTAAATAAAGAGGTAAGGCAACTATTGGAATTGCATCATCTTTCTACTTTATATGAGGCTTATCAAATGACATTCAAGGTGGAGGGTCATCAAAAGGAAAACAAGTCAAGAGTGCAGTCTTCTTCTTCTTCATGGGCTAAAAATAAGAAAATTTAAAAATCATCTCCACTTGGGACAAATCCAAAGGTGCAACGCAAGAATTGAAGTCCAACTTAGACAAAGACAAATCAAAGGTGGACTACAAGGATGGAGGTAACAAAGATAAATTTGAAACTCCATCTAAAATAAAGTATTTTAAATGTCAAAGATATAGTCATAAAGTAAATGAGTGTCCTAATAGAAGAGCTATCATTGCATTGAATGATGGTGGTTATGAAATCGAAGATGAACCTAAAGATGACCACATGGAGGATGATAGTAGTGATGAGTTTATGGGAGAAGGTGATGAAGAAGAAATTAATGATGATGTAAAACTTATTCTTATTGTGAGGAGGAGTATGAGTGCTCTAGTGAGGGAAGATCTTAATCAAAGAGAGAACTTATTTCATAATTAGTGTAGAGTGCAAGAGCAATTATGTTTCTTTATCATTGATAGTGGAAGTTGTGTCAATTTTGCTAGTGTATCTATGGTAGAACAATTGAAACTTCCAACAAGAAGGCATCCAAAAACTTATAGATTTCAATGGCTCAATGAATGTGGTGAACTCAAGGTAACCATGAGAGTGTTGATAAAATTCAAGGTTGGAAGTTATCATGATGAAATGCTTTGTGATGTTGTACCAATACAAGCTTATCATTTATTGTTGGAAAGACCATAAGAATTTGATGTGGGGGCTAAACATGATGGAAGGTCAAATAAATATGCATTTGTTAAGAATCGTAAAAATCACATTCTTAATCTACTTTCTCCCTTTCAAGTGAGTGAGAAATATAGAAAAATGGGAGAGTTGAAAGAAAAACTTGAGAGAGAAAAGAAAGAGATGAGTAGGGGAGTGAAAAATGATAACTCAAGAGAGGAAAAAGGAGAGGTTGAGAGCTCAAGTGAGAATGAGTTATCACAAAAAAAAGAGGTGAGCAAGAAAAATAAAAATATCAAAAAAAAATGTGCATGATTTTGCAAAATCAAGAGAGCATTAAAGAGCTAAACATTGAGGATGCTACTCAAACCATATTTATTAAACCTAAAGGTTATTCTTTGATTTTTAACAATGAACTAATCTCTTTATCTTTGCCAAGTGTTGTTTCTTCGTTGTTGCACGATTATGAAGATCTATTTTTGGAAGAAATATCAAATGAGTTGCCTTCTTTGAGAGGAATAGAGCATGAAATTGGCTTTTTGCCGGGTTTTCAAATACCCAACAAAGCGGATTATAGGAGCAATCCTCAAGAGACCAAAGAAATGCAAAGACAAGTGAAAGAACTTGTGAATAAAGGTTTGGTAAGAGAAAGTTTAAGTCTACGTGCGGTGCCTGTAATTCTAGCACCCAAGAAGGATGGGACATGGAGGATGTGTGTAATTGTCGTGCCATTAATAAAATTACGTTAAAATATCAATATCCCATCCCTAGACTTGATGATATGCTAGATGAATTATATGGTTCTACCTTATTCTCTAAAATTGATTTGAGAAGCGGATACCATCAAATCCGAATGAAATCCGGAGATGAATGGAAAATCGCTTTCAAAACTAAGTTTGAATTATATAAGTGGATGGTGATGCCTTTTGGGCTAACCAATGCACCAAACACTTTTACGTGATTAATGAACCATGTGCTTAAGTCATTTATTAATAATTTTATTGTGGTTTATTTTGATGATATTTTGGTTTATAGCAAGTGTTTGGATGATCATGTGCAATATTTGAGAATAATATTTGATGTGTTGAGAAATGAAAAGTTGTATGTGAATTTTAAAAAGTGTTGTTTTTGTGTGGACCGTATTATTTTTCTTGGCTTTGTTGTAAGTTCAAGAGGAGTTGAGGTGGATGATGAAAATGTAGAGGCTATTAGAAGTTGACCAACTCCTACGTCCATTAATGATTTTAGAAGCTTTCATGGGTTGGCAAGTTTTTATAAGAGATTTGTGAAGGGTTTTAGTTCTTTAACCGCTCCTCTAACCGAGGTCATTAAGAAGGATAAGCCTTTCATTTGGGGTAGAAATAAGAGGAAGCCTTTAGAATCTTGAAAGAGAATCTTAGTTCCACTCCATTACTTTAACTTCCCAACTTTGAGAAGATGTTTGAAATTGAGTGTGATGCTAGTGGAGTAGGCATTGGTGCTGTCTTGATACAAAAAGGGAAACCTATAGCTTACTTTAGTGAGAAATTAAGAGGATCTTCATTGCAATATTCAACCTATGAAAAGGAACTCTATGCCTTAGTAAGAGCTTTAGCAAATTGGCAACATTATTTGTGGCATAAGGAGTTTGTGATTAGAACCGATCATGAGGCTTTGAAGCATATTAGGGTCCAAAATAAGCTTAATAAGAGGCATGCCAAGTGGATAGAGTTCATTGAGTTTTTTCCATATGTGATTAATTATAAGCAAGGTAAAGAGAATATTGTGGCGGATGCTTTATCTAGAAGATATGCATTGATGAATACCTTGACATCTAGGTTGATGGGTTTTGAGAGTTTGAAGGAGTTATATTTTAATGATGATGATTTTGAAAAAGTCTTTGGAGAGTGTCAAGTGAGCTTGAATAGGTGTGTGCAAGTTCTTAAGGAGGGAAATGAAGTTAAAACTCCTAGATTTGAATTGAAGGAGGGCTACTTGTTTAGAAATGAAAAACTTTGTGTGCCTATGTCTTCATGGAAAGGGGTGTTGGTAAAAGAGGCACACAATGGAGGTTTGATAGGTCATTTTGAAGTATCAAAAACCTTAGCTATTCTTAGTGAATATTTCTTTTGGCCTAAAATGATAAGAGATATGGAAAGAATTTATGCCAATTGTTTGGATTGTAAGCATGCTAAATCTTGTACCCAACCTCAAGGCTTGTATACCCCTTTGCCTATTCCTATCGGTCATTGGCTATATATTTCCGTGGATTTTGTTATTGGGCTCCCTAAGACTAGGAATGGTAAGGATAACATCTTTGTTGTTGTGGATAGATTTTTCAAAAATGGCCCACTTTATTGCTTGTCATAAAAATGATGATGCATCTCATATTGCTACTTTATTTGTTCATAATGTGATGAAATTGCATGGTGTTCCCCAAATAATTATTAGTGATAGAGATTCAAAATTTCTTGGTCATTTTTGGAGGTGTTTGTGGGGAAATTTGGGACCAAATTGTCATTTTCTACATCTTGTCATCCTCAAACGGATGGTCAAACCGAGGTGGTTAATAGAATTTTAGGTAACATGCTTAGAGCTATGATTAAAGGAAAGTTAACTTCTTGGGAGGATCAATTTCCATTAATTGAGTTCGCCTATAATAGAACTATTCATAGATCTATTGGTATAACCTCTTTTGAGTGTGTTTATGACTTTAATCCTTTGACTCCATTGGATTTAACTCTTTTGTCCAAAGATGTTATTGTGAGTGTAAATGCAAAACCTAAGGCAAAAGCTATGAAGAACATCCATGAGAAAGAAAGTAAGATTACAAATTGAGAAGGCTAACAATGATGCAACCAAAAGAGCCAACAAAGGACGAAAAAAAGGCACTTTTGTACCCGATTATTTAGTATGGGTTCACTTTAGAAAGGAGAGATTTCCAAGCAAAAGGAAGAACAAGCTCATGCCAAGAGGAGATGGACTTTTTCACGTGCTTGAGAAGATTGGAGATAATGCTTACAAAGTGGACTTACCAAGTGAGTATTTGATTCATAATGTTTTCAATGTTAGTGATTTATCTCTTTTTGATGTAGGATTGACGAATTCGAGGACGAATTCTTTCGAAGAAGAGGAGAGTGATGTACATCAAAGTGACGCTACTTTAAGAAGGTCTTTCACAAGAAGTCAAGCTAAGGACCTTCAAGCATATCAAACTTCATGGATGAAGATGGAATCTTTGGAAGGCTCCAATATGGATGACTTGAAGATATTTAATGTACTAAGTGTGTCTACCATTTAAATTAGCTTGTAATTTAAATGAAGGCCAGTTTGGTCTTTCCTTACTTCTTTTAACCTTTAGTATAAATAGTTAGGTATTAGGGTTGAACCACTAGTTTTGGAATATTGAATATTTGTGCCTCCTTTGAGAGCTTGAAAACCCTTTGTTGATTTTTCAACAATTTTCCTAGGATTTGCAAGTAAGGTTGCTGCCTTCTTGAAGATTCTAATAGATTAGGTGCTTTTTGGTCCCAATTAAGGGGTGTTTTGGTTAGTTTCACCATTACATCTTTTGATTGTTTGAATCTAATTGTGTCTATCTTTCTTTATTTTCTATCTTTAATTACTATCTTGCTTCTATAATCTTCTTTCACGTCACTAATAGATGACCTTTTAATTAAAATTCTATTTAAAATTATCAATCACTTTAGCTCAAAAAAAATTATTTTCAAAATAACTTTAATAAAAAAATAAAGTTTGCAACAATTTTCAATTGGAACCTTTATAGTTCTTTTAGTATTGTTCAATTCTTAAAAATCATGTAATAAATAAGATAGTGTAATAAATAATAAATAACATATTGTTTTTTATTATTTTTCTGATCAGTGGGCATGAGAAAGGATAATCAATAGTTAAAAAGGGATAAATAAAATATTCTTTTATAGTGAGTGCAAAATATAAACACGACAAGTAAATAGGCCGACGAAATAATTTATTAATTTAATTTAATTATTATTTAATATTCTTATAGATCATCACTAAGTTAATTTGAGTAAAGGCTCTAAATTAAGGTCGTAACTATTCTTATATATACTTGAAGTCATTGAAATATTTTGTTATATAAGACAAGAAATTAAATTTTTCAAAAAGTCTTGCCACATTAGACTATGAATGAATTAAAACTCAATAAATACTAAAATAAATTTATTTCTATCTATAAAAAAGAAGTTAAATATTCACATATTCATAAAAATATCAATATTTTATATTTATAATCTTCACCGAATTGTAATTATTAACATACTTTAAATCATGTTATTTTAAAAAAATATTGAATTAATTGTGGTCTTTTCATTTATTCTAATTCTTCGGTAATACTTCGTTCCGCACAAATCAAAATTTTATTTAAAAATATACAATTATTTGATTAATAACTTTAGTAATCCATACAGACTAAATTAGGAAATTTTAAAATTTTTTAAAAATTAGAATAGAAAGTAATTAGGTTCGGGATTGAAATTTATGCAACTTTTTCTCATTTTTTTTTTGTTATGGTTTTACTTTTTTGGCCCATCTTGTTACGTAAAGCATTAACATGCAGCCATTGTGCAATATGGTTTTATGGGGTGAATCTCAAAAATAGATCCAAATTGGGGTGATTTTCAAATTTTAGCCCCAAATAAAAAAAGTTTTTAAAATAGCCTTTACTTATTAATTAATATTCTTTTGGACAAAATTGCCCCTGATCAATGGAGTAAATTACATAAATGATCCTCATAATGGATAACAACTCCATATTTATATCTTTCAACTTTTATTTTTTTCTTGTTAAGTTTGTTTTGATTTTAATTTTTTATTTTATCTTTTTATTTTTAATTTTCTCAACCCTTACTTTTTTCCTTTTTTTCCTCTTTTTTTTTTTTGTTCTTTTTAGTTTTTCTCAACCCTTACTTTTTTTCTTTACACCTTTCAACGTCTACTTTTATTTTAAAAAAAAAAAAACTTTTTTTATTTTTCTTTGATTTTTTTCTTTTTAATTTTTTCTCGACCTTTATTTTTATTTAATTTTTTTTTTTAATTTTTATCAACCTTTATTTTTTCCCTATTCTCTCTCAACTTCTACATTTTCTTTGATTTTTATTTTTTTAATATTTTTCTTCATTTTGTTCTTTTTCCGTAATTTTTATTATTTTTGTTGTTTTCTTCGATTTCTTCCATTCAAGTTATATCTCATGAGCAAGAGTTGACACTATCACACTATAAAGGCAAGACTTACGACTTTCGAACAATAAGCTACGTTTCATGGGCAAGAGTTGACACTACAACATTGTAGAGGCAAGACTTATGACTTTCAAACAACAAGTTATGTTTCATAGGCAAGAGTCGATACTAACACATTGTATTTTGATTTATGAGATGTTTTATAACTCTTACCTTAGAGGAAAGACTTAGCTCAGGGACTTTCAAACAACAAATTCTACCCCACGGGCAAAAGTTAACTCTACCACGTTATGTTTTTATTTATGAGATGTTCTACAACTATTGCCTTAGAGGCAAGACTTAGCTCAAGGACTTTCAAACAACAAGTTATGTTTCATGGGCAAGAGTCGACACTACCACATTGTATTTTAATTTATGAGATATTCTACAACTATTGTCTTAAAGACAAGACTTAGCTTAGGAACTTTCAAACAACAAATTATGCCACACGGGCAAGAGTTGACTCTACCACATTATGTTTTCATTTATAAGATATTCTACAACTATTACGTTAGAGGGAAGACTTAGCTCAAGGACTTTCAAACAATAAATTATGCGCCACGGGCAAGAGTTGACTCTACCACGTTATATTTTCATTTATAAGATGTTCTACAACTATTGCCTTAGAGGCAAGACTTAGCTCAAGGACTTTCAAACAACAAATTATGCCCCACGGGCAAAAGTTGACTCTACCAAATTATGTTTTCATTTATGAGATGTTCTACAACTCTTGCCTTAGAGAAAAGACTTGACTCAAGGACTTTCAAACTACAAATTATGCCCCACGGGCAAGAGTTAACTCTACCATGTTATGTTTTCATTTATGAGATGTTCTACAACTATTGCCTTAGAGGCAAAACTTGGCTCAAGGACTTTCAAACTTCAAATTATGCCCCACGAGCAAGAGTTGATTTTACCACGTTATGTTTTCATTTATGATATGTTCTACAACTATTGCCTTAGAGGCAAAACTTAATTAGCTCAAGGACTTTCAAACTACAAATTATGCCTCATGGGCAAGATTTGACCCTACCACGTTATTTTTTTATTTATGAGATGTTCTACAACTATTGCCTTAGAGGCAAGACTTACCTCAGGACTTTCAAACAACAAATTATGACCCACGAGCAAGAGTTGACTCTACCATGTTATGTTTTCATTTATGAGATGTTCTACAACTATTGCCTTAGAGGCAAGACTTAGCTCAAGGACTTTCAAACTACAAATTATGCCCCACGGGTAAGAATTGGCACTACCATGTTATGTCTTCATTTATGAGATGTTATACAACTCTTGCCTTAGAGGCAAGACTTATCTCACAGACTTTCAAACTACAAATTATGCTCTACGGGCAAGAGTTGACACTACCATATTATATCTTCATTTATGGAATGTTCTACAACTTTTGCCTTAGAGGCAAGACTTAGTTCAAGGACTTTCAAATAATAAACTATGTCCCACGGGCAAGAGTTAACACTACCATATTAAGCCTTTATTTATGAGATATTCTACAACTCATGCGGTAGAGATATGACTTATCTCAAGAATTTTTAAAGAACTTCGTAACAACAATTCATGCCCTTAAATTTATTTTTTTGTCAAAAAAAGAAGATATCTTGGCGGATTATTTAATTTTTTATTTATTAGCAAAATATAATAGAAGTTGAGAAAAAAGAGATCAAACAAAAATAGAGAAATAAAAAAAGATTGAGAAAAAAAGGAAATAAAAAAAAACATAAAGACCAAGAAAAAAGCGAAGAATTAAAAAAATTGAGAAAAATAAAAATGGGAAGAAAATAAAAATAAAGTTTAAGAAAAATGAAGAAAAAAAGAGAACTGAGAAAAGAAAAAAACGATCAAACAAAATAGAAAAATATATATAAAAAAAAAAAAAAAGAGGGAGAAAAAAAAGGGAGGAAAAAACTGATAAAAACCAAAATAAAAGAAAAATAAAAGTTAAAGACAAATTAATTAAAAAATAATAATAAAAAAAGAAATAGATAATGCTTGAGAAAAAAGAAAAAAATAAAAGTTGAGACAAATGAATTAAAATATGAAAATAAAATTAAAGGAGAAAATAAAAAGTGAAAATAATAAAAAATAGAATAATAAAATTAAAAAAATAATAAAAAAATGAATATAATAAAAAATAGAATAATAAAATTAAAGGAAAAAGCAAAAAGTGAAAATAAGAAAAAATAATATTTGAGAGATAAATAAGTATGAAAAGTTTAAAAAATATATTTGAGGTGTAGAAGGACAAAATGATAATTGTATTATATTTGAAAAGTTAAAAAAGTTATTTTTTAAAAATATTTTTTATTGGGATCAAATATGTAAAGGCATTTAGGTTTATGACACGCAATTTCTTTCGTGGTACCCCCAAGAGGCATAGTTGACCACTGACAATGTCCATTAATTTCTTTGTCTAATTACTTCTCTTATGGCTATTCAACTTTATTTTATCACATAGGAATAGAATATTTTATACTGTAACTGCTATTGACTTTGCCCACTGAATCCTCCTAGATTATAAATTGACACAAAGAAAACATGTTTGGCATGTTCGTCACTAGATTATGTTAACTATAAAGTAAAAAATAGTATGATATGAATTATATTTTAAGATTTTAATTATTATTTATATATTTTGAGTTTGAATTCGGGCTTAGCACAAACCTCGTGAAATTAATAATATATAATATAAGAAAATATTGCAAATGTCAAGGTTAAAATATACATTATCAAGGTAAATGGAGGAGAATGCTTATTACTCAGACTTGAGGAGAGAGTTTAATTTTTAAAGTAAATTTGAGGGGGAAAGTGATTTTCACTCCGTAATTTCTATACTACTCTATTAAGTATCACTTTATTATCTATAATATAATTTGTATATTTATTTCACGTATATATTTTTTAATTATACACTATTGTTAACGTTAATGCATAATCTAAATACAAAATAAATATCACTATTATACCATGTATGTATGCATTTATACCTAATTATAATAAATTGATATAAGGATTTAATTGGTCAGTGTTATTATATCATTTAAATAGTTATTCTACACGTATATGTGATTCTACCATATATAAATTTATTTATTATAATATTGTCACTGTATATATATACTAGATATCTGGGGGGGGGGGGGGGGTGATATATGTTTTTTACTTCAATTTATGTGACACGAATAGAATTTAAATAATTAATTATATTTTTAATATATTTTTAGATATTTTAAACTGATAACTATAGTAATTTATAATTCTTTTATGTAATTTTCAAATAATATATGCTACTCTTCCTGTCTAAACTTTTATGACATTGATAGTCAATTATATTTTAAAAATTATTTAAGTTTTAAATTAAGTATTGTGATTTATAATACTTTTCTTTTATTCTAATTTAGGTGCACTGATGTAACTTTGAGAGCCAACCAAATATTTATATCTTTAAATTTTTTTAAATTGTTAAGTATTGTGACTTACAATATTTTTACTTTTTTTTTAAATATATAATAGATTAATTATTTTTTAGATTTTAAGTTGTTAACTATAGTTATTTATAATATTTTTTATGTAATTTTCAAATAATATATATTCTTCTCCTTATCCAACCTTTTGTGGCATTGATAGTCAATTATATTTTAAAAATATTTAAGATTTTAATTATTGTGATTCATAATACTTTTTTTTATTCCATTAAAGTGGCACAATGGTTAGATGTCAATAACAATTAATTAGGGGTAATATAGTAAAATCACGATTGAAGCAGCTGAAGAAGTTAATTTATCATTTTATGTCTATTTTATCCTTTTTAATTAAATATTATTACTTTTAAATACTTAGATGACTTATATAAATTAATTAAGGATAATATAGTAAAATCATGATTGCAGCAGCTAAAGCATACATATCAGAAATGTCTATTTAAATTTATTATTAAATATTATTAATTTTTTAATATGTAAATAACTTATAATAATTAATTAGCAATTATATAGTAAAATCACCAATTGAAACAGCTGAAGCAGGCAACACAAGCAGCCAGAAAATTAAATTTAACATTACAAGTTATGCGTCAATTAATTTTACTAATGAAATCAAATATTTACCTTAATTAACAATTGGAATTTTATATTAGTATTATGACAACAATTAAACAGAAATTTAATTTCTCTTTCTAAATACTCCCTTCATTCCACAATAAGTGAATTATTAAATTTTGGCATACATGTTAAGAAAAAAAAGTTAAGACATAAATTTATCATGTTTACCCTCTACACACATGCTAAGCTGCTACTCCATAAAGTTCTTGAAACTCACCAAAATTTTAATTAATGGAGGATAATTTTTTTTTAAAAATTCAACATCTATCTTGAAATGTGAACAAAAAATTTCCAATATCTATCATGAATTGTGAATAATTCAATTATTTTAAACACTAAAAAAATACTCAAACAATTCACTTATTATGGAATGAAGGAAGTATAATTTTTTTTACGGAAAAGGTACGAATATACCCCTGAACTTTAATAAATGGTACAAATATATCCTCCGTTATATTTTAGGTACAAATATATCCTTACTATTAATGAAAAGGTACATATGTACCCCTAAACTTTAATAAATGGTACAAATATATTCCCTGTCAATGAAAAGGTATATATATTCCTGAACTTTGATAAATGGTACAAATATACCCTTGCCGTTAATGAAAAAGTACACATATAACTTTCTCACTAACGACAGAACACATGTCACAATCTTGTTCATTTGCCCTTTTTAAATTTAATTTATCACCATCCTATCCGAAAATAATTCTAATTTAACCCACAAATCAATCCAAAAAATAATCCAAATTCGAGCCGGTCTAATAAAACCTTCAAGACACATCTTTATTCACGCATGTTCATTCTCTTTTTAAATTTCTATTAGATCAGATCGGGTTTGGGTTATTATTTGAATTGGATTATGGGTTAAATTAGAATTATTTTGGGGTGGAGTTGGAATAAATTAAATTTAAAAAGGTCAAATGAATATGATTGTGGCATGTGTCCTGCGGTTAGTGAGAAAGGTGTATGTGTACCTTTTCATTAACGACAAGTGTATATTTGTACCTAAAGTATGACGGAGGGTATATCTGTACCATTTATCAAAGTTCAGGGGTATATTTTACCTAATGTACGATGAAGGGTATATCTGTACCATTCATCAAAGTTCAGGGGTATATATGTACCTTTTCATTAACGGCAAAGATATATTTGTACCTAAAGTATGACGGAAGGTATATCTGTACTATTTATCAAAGTTCAGGAATATATTCGTACATTTTTCATTTTTTTTATATAATAAATATCACCGAGAAAAATAGCCACGTGACTTTGAAAGAGAAATTGAAAAAGTGATGACAAAGCTACAAGTCGAAATAGTCGAGGTGATGATAACATAAGCAAAGGTTAAACATGGTCAAGGGTTGGTGTGGTGGTTCAGCACCTCACCCCTTAAACAAGAGGTTGGGGGTTCGATCCCCACCTCTGGTGAATAGAGAAAACTCTATGGCCAGTTTCCTACCGCTTAATGCGCTGATCGTGGAACGGAGGATTAGTCTTACGGCTGTCGGCTGTGGGGACACCTTGAGAAATCTAAAAAAAAAAAACATGGTCAAGACACAAACATTTATGCAATAGCTACAACAACCATTTTTCTGAGCCAAGAATATTATTGCCTTTTGACTTGAAATGACGATAATGCCCTTAAAATTCTAAGCAAGCATGTTGACCACCTGTTAGCTTATTGCCTCTTAATATTAGTTAGAATATTTATTTCACATAGATATCTGTCTATATCACTAATAACATTAATACACGATTAGGAAAGATTGCGCTTCGCACAATGATAAAAAAGTCTATTAAATTTACTCGATCTTGCCTAATATCAAAAATATTAAAATTATACAATTAAAGATAAATTTTAGTGAGATTAACAAATATCAAGAATATTTCAACCTTAATTAAATAAAATAAAAATACATTATACGAGAAGTGAATGAACAATTGAAAGAGACCAAGTTTTCCTTTATCAATTAATAAGGAGAGGGAGAAGTCTAATACGAATAATCTAGTCTTTTAGTCTTCTCTTAATAACTTTTTGGAGTACAAACCAATCTCATTAATTGATATTTAATACTCTCTTTCGATAAAGGATTTTATGATAGAACATCACATTTTACCACTTAATTTCATATTCTGCAAATATATATTTTCTATAATCTCACAAATGGTAATTAAAAAAATAAATAAAAGATACGAAACAAAACTAATTAATCACATAGTGCCACCTTAAACACACAACACAAGACACATTCGTATACACTACACACTAATATCCACATTATTGACAGGGGTGAAAATCGTTTTCCCCGAAGTTTGTCTTAAAAATCAACCTCCCCCGAACTCTCAACAATAATCAACCTCTTCCTTTGTCCCATGCAATGTTCTATATTTATGTAATAGCTTTTTATATTATATGTAATGAATATTTTTTTAACATGAATATTTATAGTATTTTATTTAAGTTTATTAACTTTATACACAAATTAATACTTTTTATAAATTTATCACAAAATTTAATGTTATTTTTTAAGATCGTTATTTTAGTATTATATTTATTAAAGAGTCGTTAGGTGTGAGGTATAATTATAATAATTCATAGATTATTATAAATGTATTTACATTATAGTGAATCTCTATCAAGATCTATCAAAATCTACTTTTATATCTATTAGGATTTGAAACATGCATCTTTTACTCAGACTAGGAGTAAATTTCCCCTATAAATAGAGGGGTTTTGTTCATTGTATTTACAATCATATAATCTCTCATCTTCAAGAGAAGAAATAAGAATTACTCTCTCTTCTCTCTCTACTCTTATTCTTTATTCTTTCTTGCTTTATAATATGTTATCAGCACGAGACTCTGCCAAACAATTCGACAATTAAATCATGACAACAGCTTTTGAAAAACACTTGAGACCTTCAATTCATAATAAGAATACATATCCCGTAGTACAACTCAAATCACGACTTTTATGTCGAAAGCCTTTAGAAATATCAATTCATTGTAGTAGTATGCAATTCATAGCATAACTTCTCAATTTAAGAAGTAGATTAATGAAGTAATCATGTATATCCATATTGGAAAAAAATTCAAAGTCCTATAAATCCCTCATAAGGTAATTTGAGTGTATACCCATTTTCGAATATCATGAAATTTCAATAATAGAATTCAAGCTTTTTAAATGTCAAAATGTAACAATTTATCAAGTCATGACAACATCTATATTTTTGAGAAAATATCAAGACTCATGGTAACATCTCAAACGTTATATCTCAATATGCTCAATGATTCAATTTCGTCATAAAGAAGTTTTAAGCTTATCATAAATCTCAAAATCATTCCAAAATACCATTTCAACATATATCTCGAAATCATTCAAAATAAAAATATGAAATTTACAATTATAGATATCAAGACATCTCATGTCTCAAATATATATTTAATAATTCAAATCGTCATTGGGAAGCATAAAGCTTGACACATATCTCAAAATATTATTTCAAAATACCATCTCGACATACGTCCCAAAATCATTCAAAATACCACATCGTGGTAAAAGTGTGTAATTCGCAATGATAATTATTAAATTATATCATGAAAACATTGAGATAATCATATAAATCAAAGTTTATTCATTCAACCATCATAATCTCATAATCGAATTATTTAGACATAATCTCACTTGCTAAATCATGTAAAACCATAATAAAATTAAAGCTTTGGGCACAAGAACGGAAGATTGTTCTTGTTCAAAACCCCACATACCTTGAAATTGACTTCTTGATTATGGAATCCTGTTCGGACAAATAATGGGTGCTCCTCGAAGGTCTTGAAATGAGGAGTTCATTTATCGGATTAATTTTGAATTTCTACGGTGAAATTGAAAGATATTTGTAGCTCAAAATGGACCTAGGGTTTAGTTCTCTCAATATTTTTGATGGAAGAACATGAATTTTATGGCTCAATATAGGTATAAATGGACAATTTTCGTCCATGAAGTGAAGGCATAATGAACAAAATGCCCTTAAAAATCAAATTATTCTCGAATCTGTCCTTTGGTGGACTATTTTGATAGTATGAAGTAGATCAACCATAACGTTTTACTTCGATATTCAAATTGGATGAAACCAATTTCATTAGAAAGAGGACTCTCATATCTTTCCGTTGATATATAGTATCTCACCCAGATCATTGTGTACGAGGAGTTATGATCGTTTGAAGTTGACCCAAAAATTCTCTTTTGATAGGCTGAAGTAGATCGACCATAACTTTTTGCTCCGATAGACAAATTGGATGAAACCAATTTCATCAGAAAGAGGACTCGCAGAGCTTTCCGTTGATATATAGTAGATCATCCATATCATTATGTAAAAGGAGTTATGGTTGTTTGAAGTTGACCCTGAAATTCGCCTGGCTGCAGTAATTTTTAATTTCCTGCACGTTTTACTGTTCACAGTTCGATCGGAATGGTCGTAGTTCGATCGGAATGGTCGTAACTCATCGCTCGAGTGTCCGTTTTCGATAATCAACATATCGTTGGAAAGCTTATTCGATACTCTATGCAATGGTAGGTCAACGTCTTAGAAATACTACACAAAATTTATGGATCGCTCTAAAGCGTAGAACTCGATACGTTTCTCACGAAATCTTTACAAAGAAAATTTTTCGGGGTATTACAATAACAGAGATAAAGTTCATGATTATTTATCCTGTGTTTAATTAGATGTATTAGGTAGTGTCAAAATTATTTGTCGCACCATTTATACCACAGTGATGAGATAAATTATCACACATACATGTTAGTATAACTTATTTTGTAATAACTTGTTTCCAAACAACCCACTCCTAAATGTGTATATATACATATGTATGTACATGCATATGCGTATATTTTCATGTTTTATCACTCTCTTACTAAATTTGTTTCGTATTACTTAACTTTTTGTTGATATAACACAATCCTTAAGAAAATTTTACTTAGAGGTATATTTTGCTAAATTAACCTTATTAATAATAATTTGAAACTTTAAATTTGTCTATATTGTTACTTTATATAGTTATTTAACACTAAATGGTAGAAAAAAATATAATACAATTCTTTTGATTTCACAAATTGAGCAGAAAGATTAAAACTTCTATTTTTAGTATGAGGATCAAGTGATAAGAAACGATATTATCTATTGTCTATATCAGTAAATAAGTTGTGATTGTCATTAATAGAGTATTACATATTTTATAATTTATATAAATAATATAATCTTTAAAATTTGACCTTATTTTTATTCGAAAAAAACATCTAGTGCCCCCGAACTATGATCAGATTTGCTACGACACACGTCAACTACACGGGGGTCCTATTACCCCTTAAACTAAATTTTAGCGTATTTTTGTCAAACTTTTTAGCTAACATGATACCCTTTGTCAATTATTTTAGATGGCGTAACACCTTTGACGTGGGCTCCATTTTATGTAATAAAGGTTTTACTAGAGACTAATCTCTTTCATTTATTGTTCGTATTTTTTGCATTGAAATATGTTTATAAAATTAGTATTACTTATTATTTTCACTTGTAAAATAAATATTATATTTTTGATTATTATTAATAAAACTTATTTTCTTATATCATGCTAATTTACTTCATAAAGATCATCATTAGCTTATATACTTAATTAGTTATTTTTTTCTTAGAAGATAATGTTTATGTTTTTATGAAGATTTTGTTATATGATTTTTTTTTAAAAATGAAGATAAATGTTTATGTTTTTATGCAATGTCCATAAACATTATCATATTACAAGGAAAAAATGGATATTGCATGGGATAAAGGGGGGAGGTTGATTATTGTTGATAGTTGGAGATTGATTTTTAAGACAAACTTCAGGGAAAACGATTTTCGCTCTTTTTGACAGACATACTTGGCACAATTTCAATTACATATACCGAAGTGAATAGTCACTTTTTTCGTTACAGTGCAATTTTAACTTACCACAAATATTCACACACTCATCTCATTGATATGTATATTTGAAATTACTTGCACAAATCAAATCTGAAAAGAGGCTACACAATACCACATTATGTTAATTAAACTCTTTAAAAATATCAACGCCTATATATGAATTCTTCAGAAATAGTACACTTTGGAGGATACATCAATAATTTTAAAAGGTTCAAGCAATATAGGTACCACACAGAAATGATACATTTCAAACGCAATTTCACACTTCCAGACTTATAAATAAAGATCAACAGTACTTTTAGATATGTGCTCACCATGTTAAAGAATAATTCACCAAAATAAAAGTCAAAAAAGAAAAGCCCGGTGATACTGAATAATTGATGCTTCATGTGGATCACTTATTGGTTTGTCGATGCCAACCTGCAACTTCGCCTTCACAACACCAATCATTTGTTTCTTTGTTCACTTCTTCAATCTTTTTATTGTATCATAATATAATTTGCAAAATCATCATTTTTCTTTCATTTAGTATCCGAAAATGAGGGGTTTTTGAAACTGAAATTTTATTATTCAATTCAATTCTTTTCTGAATGTATAATTCTAATGAATTTAGAATAGTTTTAATGCAGGAAAATAACAATTTCTTTACCTTAAAATTCAACACAGAGATATTTTTTTCTTTAACAATCAATGCATACAAGAAGCCTTTATTTAAATAATATTTGAAGGAAGAAATTGACGAAAACTATCAAAAATTTCACAAAAAAATAAATAGTAACGTTAGTCGTAGAAAAGTGTCATATATCACTTTATTTATGTCCAGCTTTATACATAATAACAATATTTTATTCTAAGACAGATTATGTATTTTAAATGCAAATCCTAATTAGCATTTACAATTGTGAAAAAAGGTGAATGATGAAAAAAATTCTATTAGTAGAAAATTTGTGGAAGAAGGTGAATGACGAAAAATTCTATTTGGAGTAGTAGAAAAATAATAACTCCCTGCAAAGACCCCGTCATTCATAGTTGAAGCACCTATACTAAGATCATTTAATTATTTATCACTCAAAGCATAATTTAAAGCACAAAATACTGATAGTAACAAAATCAATTCACGATCTCAAGGACAGTATGAACTTATTCATCCATCTATTTTTTCCTAGCAGATGGCCAATCCCGTACGCTATCTGTAGATAAGCGCAACAAATAAATGTTGTCTATTGACACCATGAATTAATGATAAAATGTTGATAACTTGCGGGCGATAACGTTCTAATTCATCAAAAACTTAAGAAAAATCACAATAAAATTTTCTTTCGAAAAAAAAAGATAGATAAACGAAGTTAAAAACATTTCGAAAATAAAATAATGAACAAAGAAGAAATAAAAACAAAAAAATAAAAAGAATACTTGCACGATGCATTAAATACCATTCAACTACCTAAATTATAAGAGAAATAAGATATCTTTTCCATGTGCTAATAAATTCCAACAAATCATTTTAGATAATTAGACCTATGTTCAATTTGTTCTCATTTACCTGGTATATAAAAAATTCTATCTGAAACAGATTCAGAGAAAAGGAAAAGGTGTAATTAATAGAATAAAGTGGTATGCTTAAGATTATTAAAGATGACGGTTGATTTTTCTGAGTATGTAATAAAATTAATATTCTCAAAATTAATAAAGGGGAGATGGCACGATGGACAGCAGACTATATAGTTGATGGGGACTTTTCAATTTCATTAGCTTAATTACAATAATTATTAATTACACTCAATGAATGGATAGTATATTGTTTAAACCTTTTGAGTAGAAAACAAAGAAAAAAATTAAAAAAATTGTCAAAAAAAGAGAAAAAAGATAAATGTGAACGGAGGGACATGCCACATCACAACTGTCTTAATTCTCCTTTATATATATCTATATTTATAATATATTAAAAGTGTAAAAACCCTTGAAAAAAATAATTTAAACTTTTTATCCTTCATTACAAAAATATGCAATAGACGTAAATATATTTTTACATTTTAAAAAAAATTTATAACTTAAAAATTCATTAAAATTTAGTTCTTAAACCTTTCCTTATTAGAATTATATAGCTAAAATTTAGGCATTTTAAATCAATTAAAAGTTGTTTCTTAAATAAATCTTTAAAAATATTAATTAATTGGTGAGTACTATTTTGACATTTTTTATCTTCACGTAAGAATCCTTTTTGCTAAAAGTTTTGTTCCCAATTTATTTTAGGTATAACTTCTTTTGATTTGGTTATTTAATTTAAGTAAGAATTCATAATATTTAACACTTCTAAATCACTTAAAATTTTATGTTATATAAAGAAAAAAAAATCTACAATTCTATTTAATTAATATATTTTGGATCAAATTTACAAGAAACATAGCTCTACTTCTATTTTTTCTCCTTATTTCGTTATTAATTCAAGTTATCTTTTTCTTTTTCTTTTTTAGCTAAAATTTAGGAATTTTAAATCAATTAAAAATTCTATCTTAAATAAATCTTTAAAAACTTTAATTAATTGGTGAGTACTATTCTGGCATTTTTTTTCTTCACGTAAGAATCTTTTTGGCTAAATGTTTTGTTCCCAATTTATTTTAGTTATAACTTCTTTTGATTTGTTTTTTTTTTTTTTAATTTAAGTAAGAATTCGTAATATTTAACACTTCTAAATTACTTAGAATTTTACCTTAAATAAAATAAAAATTACAATTCTATTTAATTAATATATTTTGGATCAAATTTACAAGAAACATAGCTCTACTTTTATTTTTTCTCCTTATTTCGTTATTAATTCAAGTTGTCTTTTTCTTTTTTTGTGTGTGTAGTCCTAATTAATTATCATCTTCTCTGTCTTTCTTTATTCTTTTTAGTTAATAACTTTAAAGATTATACGATATAAATTATGATTAAATCATCCACAACTGACAATATAATTTTCTCTTTTGATAATTTCTCGTGTTTCTCTTTCAATAGGAAATTTTTAATCAAAAATTGAAAGAAATAAATATGTCGCCATCAAGTAAAGTGGTCAAAAATATCAAAGGTTTATCTCTTTTTTTTTTCTTCCTTTATGTAATTGTGACTTTGTTTTGATTATGTTATTTAACTATTTCATTGGTATTATACTTGGATTATTAATTAAACTTATTGGTTGAGTTCTAAATATAAGCTTATAATAAGTGTTGAATCTTGATTTGCATAACTTTTGTTTGAATGATGAACATATAAATTTAGTATTATAGCCGACTCTTTCAATTTTGGGCTTACTAATTAGGTTTGAAGACAAATCAAGTACATTATTCATTGTAAATTGAGTTAATCTATCTACCTACTATAATAAAATCCTAAATATAAATGTTAGTTGACAAAAATATTTTTCGAGGAATCTTCCCAACATATTGAATATCATACATCAGCCAATGAAGTTGAGAAATTAATTGGGTTGAACAGATTAGTTAAGGAATTTCCTGAAGAAGCTAACAAGCCTAAAGAATTCAAACAAAATAATAATTGTGTTGATATGAAATTAAATAAGTTGAAAAGAGAGATTGAGAGGATTAAAGAAAGAGACAAGAGCTAAGGAAAATGGCTCAAGGGAGGACTAAAGAGAATATACTCTTCTTTATAAATTTTCTTGTGTTTAAAGTAAGATACTTGCTTTTCGGTTGGCTAATTTCTACTTTTTTCATAGAATTGAATAATAGCTGAAAGCAGCTGTAATGTGAAGATGCTAACAAACAAAAAATGCAATACACTTTTTGAAAAATCATTATCTTGAATGATTTTATAAAATTGAATTCATTAAACTAAGATACACGCGCGAAGCGCGTACACCTAAACTAGTATATTAAAAGTGTGAAGACCCTTAGAAAAGTGATTCAACTCTTTGCCTTTCATAAAAAGACTCCGCAATAGATAAAATTATCTTTTCAGTTATTTTCTTTAATTATTAATTAATTATTAAAAAATTAAGTAATTCAAATATATATGGTAAATTGTTATTAGTAGGTTTTGTTTTATCCCTGTGTACATGAAAAAGGAGTCTTAAAATATATGGTAAGAAAAGTTTAAGAAAATTGTCCTTTAACAAGTGAAAACCACACACGTAAATTTTAAATTTTAATTAATAAAAAAGCATCACAAATTCCATGTTAATTTTTATTTGATTAAGATAAAGAAACCTAACATGAAGGAATTATACATCATATACTCAGATTTCTATATAAGGTAAAGTTTAAGTACTTTAAGTTTTTAATATAAAATATTAAAGGAGGAGTTGAATAGGATTCTACCAACCTACACCCTACAATAATTAATCTAAATGTAAAATTTACATTATTTTTAAAATTTTTGAATTTTAACATAACTCAAACAATTACAAGGAAAGATTTAGTAAGTTCAATTTTAGTTAATTCCAAAGTGAATATTAGGGCTTCTTACATTTTCCAAATATAAAAACATGTAATATCAATAACTTAAATTAATTAGGATTCTTTAGTCAACTTATTAGAATTACGTACATAGGTAAATAAGAATCAATTTGGTTAGAACTACATCTTATAATTATATTTAGAATCTATATGCAATAACCCACAAGGATTCATATTCGTCTAAATAAAAAATTAACTATTATTAAAATTTATATTGTTCTTATATCTCATCGGCCATGTTTATTGAGATGTTAAAGATACGGCTAAACTTTACTTATAATTATGAAGTTAAAAATTGTGAGTCAATTTCTTCTACTTCTACTTTTCTTCTTATTTTAGTTTTGATTCAAACCATCTTCTTGCATTCATTCATGTTTTCTTACTTTGTATTTACATTATTTATTGTTGTATGTCCTACATATCAACAACAGCATACCCAGTGTATTCCCACCTAGTATACATACATACATATATACATATATATATATATACATATATATATAAGGAAGAATCACAAGTTTGGTAGTCCTCACAAGGACTTTTTAGACATTTCACTTTTTTTTTAAGCAAAGTTATTGTACATGTCAAATTTGTAGTGCATTGATGATTTCCTTTTCTTGTATATTTTTATTTTTGCCCTCTCCTTTTTTTGTTAAGGCCATCTTCACTTGGCCTTTTATAATTGGTTTCCTCTTGTAATTTATTGGATTGCCTTTTAATTATAACTTCTTTTATTTATTAAAAACAATCACTTTAACTTGAAAAAAAATTACGTCAAAATACCTTTTAACATGAAATTAACGTTTGCAATAATTTTTTACTACACGGTTGAAATCTTTTACAAATCTTATTTAATTTTTTTTAAAAAATATAAGTACTAAATAGGACAACTTAATAGGCATTATCTTATATTTACTACTATTTTTCTTAGTGGACATCAAAAAAGTAAATTAATAATTATAATGGGAAGAAAAGTTTATTCTTTAAAGGGCGTGTAAGAAAATAAATATGACAAGTAAATGAGTAATGTATTATGTAATTTAATTACTATTTAATGTCCTTATTCGTCATTTGTGTTAAGACTCTAAATTAATGTTCTAATTATTTTAATATAAACTTGAAGTGATAAAAATATTTGTTGTAGTAAATAATTCTATAAGAAGAAAAAAAGATTTTTCATCAAAATAAATTTATTTTATCTATACTAACAAATTCATAAAAGTATCATATTTTTTGATTTATTATTTTTGGCGAATCAAAATTATTTATATACTTATCTTCAAAAATTATTTATCTTCAAGAATTATTTATATATCTAATTCTCTGACAATATATTTATTTCTCAAAAATAATATTTTAATTTAAATTATTCAATTAGATAATTATTAACTTAAATAATTATGAATACTTATCAAAAAAGCATGTTTAATATTTCATTAAATAAGATTAATTAAAAGATAAAAATATAATACCCGTCTTGGCACGCGCCTGGGTGGAACTAGTATATATATATATATATTGATTAGCACCCTTTTATTAAATTAAATATTCTGTAACGTAAATGTTAAATTGTACAATCAATTTTGATATATTATAGTATAAAGAAATATTAATTTTTTGGTTCACAAAATAGAAATTTCATAGTTTAACTGTTCTTTGATTATAATTACCTTTCAAAGACGAAATTCCCTAACGATAATATTATGGAATAATTATGCGATACGCCCGTCGGTCATTTTGTCTGCAAAGAAATTAGCCTAACTTTACTAAGATTATCCAAACTGGCCATTCATCATACTGCTTGTTCTTCTTCCTTCTGGGATTCAGCCATTAATGGCTTCTTCTACCTTCTTCTTTCTTCTTTTACTTCCTTCTTTCTATGATTGATCAACCACTAAAGCTTCAAAGCTCGATTTGAAAATTTGAAATACCGCAAACGAAAATGATTTGAAAAACGAAAATTATTTTGAGTGAATTATATATAATGAATCCAAATCGAGAGGAGCTCGTATCTAAAACTTCAGACTGAAAATCAGAAAATTTCAGCAAAAAAAAATCAATGACCCAGATAATATTTTGCAAATTTGATCCAATAACAAGCACAAGAAACATGAGTTTTAATTGGGGTTGGGTTACTAACCTAAGACGCATGCCGAAAGAAAAGGAATTCATGATTGGTTCCGCTCAGAAACAATGAGAAAGTTTGATCAGATCCAGTGAGCAAATTCTTCAATTGTTTTTTCCTCCAACTTGATCAACCCCGCACCCGTTAAAATGAGTAATTAGATGTGTTGAAAATTAATTTAGTTACTGCAGTAAATTTTAGTTAATAAGTTGTTTAGAAACAAGGTGCCATTACAGCCGGGAAAAATTATTTTTTTGAATCTGGATTGGAGAAAATAGTGAAGAGTGGAAATTGAGGGATCCGAAGAAGGAATTAGGTGGGGCTTCTCGGGAGAGGTCTGGATATGAAAACATAATGGAATGGGGAAAAGATTAAAAGAACGAGAGAAAAAAGAACTAACAAAATGAAAAATATACGGGGATAATTATTGTATGTCTTGAAATATTGAGGAGAGCTTGTATAAAATATTTGACACTATTTAGACGAGATTTTAAGTTGTTTGGAATTGAAAGAAAGAGAACATACATTGTCCTATACCGCTCGCCACACCTCTACATATACATATTCATACACCATTTGAGCAATATGGAGAGAAATTTTATTATGGTTGAGGCCCAACCAATACAAATTGTGTGAGGGTATCTTATATGTGTGGCAAGTGTTTTTTTGGGCCCACTATCAGCAAATCGGGGCCTTGAGCTCTAGGTAACAAAAGAGTTTAAAAATGAAGCGTGGGTGACGCAAGTCTTAATAATTGAGTGGAGGTGACAATTACTTTATTAAGAATTAAAAAAATAAGAAAAGTTTAAAAATAACCCATAAATTTTTTAGTTTATACTTTGATCCAATGTAAAACCTAATATAACTAGAAACGGAGGGAAAAAAGACACATTTCTCTCTTTTCTCATTTATTGGAGTTTTCTCTCTCTTCGTGATTTTTGTTGTTCATTGTTGTTGTTGCTTTATTATCATCTTCTTCTTCATTATCATTATCTTGTTCTTCATTATCATCTCTTCTTGTTCATCATCATCTTCTTGTTGTTGAACATTGTTGTTACCGTTACTATTGCTACTTGATCAAATTTTTTTAGGTCAAATTTTATTCGTATATCATTTGGGAATTACTTATAGGTGATTTTAGTAAGTAAAATTATAATTTTTAGTTGAATTTCTCATTTGGGTGTATCTGCTACTGCTGTTTTTTCAACAGTAGATAAAACATATAATGTGAATCCAACAGATGAGTAATCTGTTGCACAGATGAGTAACCTGTTGCAACATATTGACTAATCTGTTGCAACATATTGACTAATATGTTGCAACAGATCTGTTGCAACATATATGAATAATCTGTTGCAACAGATTACTCATCTGTTGGATTTGTATTATAGTGTTGCAACATGAATTCAATATATGGGTCATCTGTTGCAACAGATTACTCACTTGTTGCAATAAATGACTCATATATTGGATTCATGTTGCAGGTTTTTTCCATTGTAGCAGTAGAAAATATACCAAATAAAAAATTCAATAAAAATCATAATTATATTTACAAAATCACCTATGAAGTAATGTCCAAGTGATATACGAACAAAATTTGACTTAGATTTTTTTAAAAATTTCAACAAGGGCACAACGAATAAGTGAAACACATGAAAAATTTCATGAAACAGGTAAAGAAGATAAAAATAGTGTATCATACATCAA
>NC_061111.1:185825591-185827875 GCF_002878395.1 Capsicum annuum
ATGTGTTTCACTTATTCGTTGTGAAACACATGAAAAATTTCATGAAACAGGTAAAGAAGATAAAAATAGTGTATCATACATCAAATGCAAAAGGATCGAGGGAACAAACGTTTGAGTTCTCCTAAAAATATTGAAGTTCCCTAGTATTTTAATTGCTTTCTAATGGATAACCCATCTATTGTAACAAATTTTCTATTTGTTTGATAATTTCCAATGGATGAATCATTTGTTGCAACATGTCAGTCATCTGTTGATTCAAATTAAGTAATTATTAGTAATAACTAAATCGATTTAGCTAAAATTAAAGACAAGTCTTTAAGACAATGGGACAAGCATTTGAGTTCCCCTAAAAATGTTTGAGTTCCCTAGTATTTTAATTATTTTCCAATAGATCACCTATTTGTTGTAATAAGTTAGTCATCTGTTGCAATAAATGCTTATAACAGGTTAGTCATTTGTTGATTCAAATTAAACAATTATTAATAATAATTAAATTGATTTAACTAAAATTGAAGACAAGACCTTAGATAAGGGGGAAACATTTGAGTTCTCCTAAAAAATATTTAAGCTTTAGTATTTTAAATTACTTTTCAATACATATTTTGTCTATTTAGTAATTTTCAACAGATGAGTCATATGTTGCAACAACTTAGTCATCTGTTGCAACAAAATGTCTATATCTCTTTGATAATTTTCAATAGATGAATTAGTTGTTGCAACAAGTGAGTCATTTGTTACAACAGATGTCTATATTTGTTTGGTCATTTTCTACAGATGTTTTTATTTGTTTGGTCATTTCAACCAGATTACTCATCTGTTGTAACATGTTAGTCATCTATTGATTCACATTAAGTCATTATTAGTAATAACTGAATTGATTATTAAAATAAAATATGAATTAATAAGTTCAATTATAGTTTCAATTAATCTCATGGTAATTACACGATCAACTAAGTATGTTCGTTCTGAGTAGAGTGATCAATTGACCAATTTTATTTGAAATGATTCAAACTAAGTCATCATTAGAAATAACTATATTGATTTAACTAAAACTAAAGATGAATTAGTAAGTTCAATTGCGATTTCAATTAATTTCACAGTAATTACATGATCAATTAAGTGTTTTGTACTGAGTAGAATGATTAATTGACAAATTTTATATGAAATAATTCAAATTGAACCATTATTAGAAATAACTACATTGATTTAACTAAAATTTAAGATGAATTAGTAAGTTCAATTACGATTTTAATTAATCTCAATAATTAAATGATCAATTAAGTGTTTCATCCTTAGTAGAATAATTAATTGACCAATTTTATTTTAAATGATTCAAATTAAGTTATTTTTAGTAAAAACTATGTTGATTTAACTAAAATTAAACATGTATTAATGAGTTCACTTACAATTTCAATTAATCTCATCGCAATTACATGATTAACTAAGTGTACTCGTCCTGAGTAGAGTAATCAATCGATCAATTTTATTTCAAATAATTCAAATTAAGATATTATTAGTAATAACTAAATTTATTTAACTAAAATTAAAGATAAACTTACAATTTCAAATAATCTCATAGTAATTAAATTATCAATTAAGTGTATTCGTCATGATTAGAGTGGTCAATTGACCAATTTTATTTGAAATGAATCAAATTAAGTCATTATTCGTAATAACTAAATTGATAAAACTAAAATTAAAGATGAATTGATAAGATCACTTACAATTTCAATTAATCTCATAGTAATTACATGATCAACTATGTGTATTCGTCTCGAGGAGAGTGATCAATCGACCAATTTTATTTCAAATGATTCAAATTAAGTCATTATTAGTAATAAATAAATTGTTTTTGACTAAATTAAAGATGAATTGATAAGTCCACTTACAATTTCAATTAATGTATTCTTCCTTAATAGAATGATCAATTGATAAATTTTATTTAAAATGATTCAAATTTAAGCAATTACTAGTAATAACTAAATAAATTTAACTAAAATTAAAGACAAGACCTTAGACAAGGGGACAAACATTTGAGTTCTCTTAAAAACATCCGAGCTTTACTATTTTAAATCATTTTTCAACATATATCCTATATGTTTGATAATTTTCAACAGATGAGTCATCTGTTGCAACAAGTTAGTCATCTGTTGCAACAAATGTCTATATTTGTTTGATAATTTTCAATAGATGACTCATTTATTGCAACAAGTTAGTCATCTGTTGCAACATATGTCTATATTTGTTTGGTCATTTTCAACAAATGTCTTTATCTGTTTGGTCA
>NC_061111.1:185827975-185845801 GCF_002878395.1 Capsicum annuum
CTGTTGCAACAAATGTCTATATTTGTTTGATAATTTTCAATAGATGACTCATTTATTGCAACAAGTTAGTCATCTGTTGCAACATATGTCTATATTTGTTTGGTCATTTTCAACAGATGTCTTTATCTGTTTGGTCATTTCCAACAGATATCTTTATCTGTTTAGTCATTTTCAACAGATTACTCATCTTTTGCAACATGTTAGTCATCTATTGATTCATATTAAGCCATTATATTAGTAATAACTAAATTTATTTAACTAGAATTAAACATGAATTAATAAGTGCAATTACAGTTTCAATTAATCTCATGGTAATTATACTATCAACTAAGTGTGTTCGTCTTGAGTAGAATGATCAATTGACCAATTTTATTTGAAATGATTAAAACCAAACCGTAATTAGAAATAACTATATTGATTTAACTAAAATTAAAGGTGAATTAGTAAGTTGACTTACAATTTCAATTAAATTTATAATAATTACATCATCAACTAAGTGTTTCGTCTTAAGTAGAATGATCAATTGACCAATTTTATTTGAAATAATTTAAATCAAACAATTATTAGTAATAATTAAATTAATTTAACTAAAATTAAAGATGAATTGATAATTTAATTACGATTTCAATTAATCTCATAGGTAGTAATTACATGATCATCTAAGTGCATTCGTCTTGAGTAAAGTGTTAATTGACCAATTTTATTTGAAATGATTCAAATTAAGATATTATTAGTAATAACTACATTGATATAACTAAAATTAAAGATGAATTGATAAGTTCAATTACGATTTCAATTATTCTCATATTAATTACACGATCATCTTAGTGTGTTCGTTCTGAATAGAGTGATCAATTGACTAATTTTATTTGAAATGATTCAAATTAAACCATTATTAGTAATAGCCAAATTGATTTAATAATTATAATTTCAATTAATCTCATAGTAATTACATGATCATTTAAGTGTATAACCTATTGCAACAGATTTAATCAGTTGCAACAGATGAGTCATTTGTTGAAAATTATCAAATAGATATACACATATGTTGCAATAGATTAGTCATCTGTTGTAACAAATGTCTTTATCTGTTGGTCATTTATAACAGATGACCAATCTATTGCAACATATGACTTTATCTGTTTGTTATTTCCAACATATTACCAATCTGTTGTAATAGGTGACTAATCTGTTGCAACAAATGTCTTTATCTATTTGGTCATTTTCAACAGATTACTCATCTTTTGCAATATCTTAGTCATCTATTGAGTCATATTAAGCCATTATATTAGTAATAACTAAATTGATTTAACTAGTATTAATAAGTTCAATTTCTGTTTCAATTAATCTCATGGTAATTACACGATCAACTAAGCGTCTTCGTCCTGAGTAGAGTGATCAATTGATCAGTTTTATTTGAAATGATTCAAACCAAGCCATAATTAGAAATAACTATATTGATTTAACTAAAATTAATGATGAATTAGTAAGTTTACTTACAATTTCAATTAATTTTATAGTAATTACATGATCAACTAAGTGTTTTGTCTTAAGTAGAATGATCAATTGACCAATTTGATTTGAAATAATTAAAATTAAGTAATTATTAGTAATAACTAAATTGATTTAACTAAAATTAAAGATGAATTGATAATTTAATTACGATTTCAATTAATCTCATAGTAATTACATGATCATCTCTGTGTATTCGTCTTGAGTAAAGTGTTAATTGACCAATTTTATTTGAAATAATTAAAATTAAGACATTATTAGTAATAACAACATTGATTTAACTAAAATTAAAGATGAATTGATAAGTTCAATTACGATTTCAATTAACATGTTGCAATAGATGAGTAATCTGTTGGAAAAAACCAAACAGTTAAAGACATTTGTTGAAAATGACCAAACATATATAGACATCTGTTGCAACAGATGACTAAACTGTTGCAATAGCTAACTCATCTATTGAAAATTATCCAACAAATATAGACATCTGTTGCAACAGATGACTAAATTGTTGCAACATATGACTCATCTATTGGAAATTGTTAAATAGATAAGATATATGTGAACTCAGAACCAAAATGAGCCACAAAATTTTAAAAGTGACTAAAATAGGTCACCTATTTAAAAAGTTACTAAAATAGGCTAAACGTAATAATTTATTACGTTTTCTATTTTTTTCTTAACGATCAATTAATGGAGTTGACTTTTACAATTTCTTACGTTTTACATTTTTTTTTGTAAAATGTAAAAAATTCTTACGTTTTATAAAAAAATATAAAACGTAAGAATTTCTTACATTTTACACGTTGATCGAGGAAAAAAATGGACTGAATTATCAAATCAATTAAAAAGATACTAAAAAATGAGTCGTTCAACATAACAAAAAGTTACGTTCTTAACTTTTTATTAGCAGTGGTCCCCCACCCACAATTCCTTTTTTCCACAAATGTCCTATCACTTCTACTTTTTCCTCTTTTTACATATGATAATTATGAATTTTTTGATTAGTTAAATTTATTTATATTTTACATGTAGTTCAAATAATTTATTTTTTTCTCTATGTAATAAATTTTTACGTTTTACATAAAAAATTTAAAAAATAGAAGTATCAATTACCTCATTAACTTAACAATTTTCTTATATTTATTCTATATCAAAAAATAATCACTTTTATCCTTAATTATCCGATTTCTCTCTAAAATAAATTATACTTTTGAGTTTTTCTCTACTCCAAAATAGTGAAATATTGAATTATCGTCGATCAAATATGCTACTATATACAAGAATTATATTTTTTTGGTGTGTTAAAAATATGAAATTAATTTTTTCGGATGGTGATTCATCGTAGTTTTCAATTAGTGTTTCGATTAGGATATTGAGGAGACTCACATGCACAAATACGTTTCATATTATAATTAATGGAGTAAAAAATTACAATTTAACATCTTATATATAGTAGCATATTTGATCCACGATAATTCAACATTTCACTATTTGGAGTAGAAGAAAACTCAAAAGTATATTTTTTTTTTAAAGAAAAATCGGATAATTAAGAATAGAAGTGATTATTTTTTGATATAGAATACATATAAGAAAACTGTTAAGTTAATGAGGTAATTGATACTTCTTTTTTTAAATTTCTTTTATATAAACGTAAAAATTTATTAGAAAAATAAATTATTTGAACTACATGTAAAATATAAACAAATTTAACTAATAAAAAAATCATAATTATCATATGTAAAAAGAGGAAAAAGTAGAAGTGATGGGACATTTGTGGAAAAAGAAATTGTGGGTGGGGGACCACTGCTATAAAAAAGTTAAGAACGTACCTTTTTGTTACGTTGAACAACTCTTTTTTTTTAATACCTTTTAAATTGATTTGACACTTTATTGTATTTTTTTCCTCAGTTATCATGTAAAACGCAAGAATTTATTACGTTTTATATTTGTTTTTATAAAATTTAAGAATTTCTTACATTTTACAAAAAAAATGTAAAACGTAAGAAATTCTTAAGTTTTTGTAAAAGTCAACTCTGTTAGTTGACGGTTAAGAAAAAAGTAGAAAACATAATAAATTATTACGTTTAGCCTATTTTGATAACTTTTTAAATATGTGACCTATTTTGGTCACTTTTTTAATTCCGTTGCTCATTTTGATTTCGAGTTCGATATATGTTGAAAAGTAATTTAAAAATACTAAAGTTCAAATATTTTTAGGAGAACTCAAACATTTGTCCCCTTGTCTAAGGTCTTGCATTAAAGACTTGTCTTCAATTTTAATTAAATTAACTTAGTTATTTTTAATAATTGCTTAATTTGAATAAACAAATGACTAACCTGTTATAAACATCTATTGCAATAGATGACAAACTTGTTGCAACAAATAGATAATCTGTTGGAAAATAATTAAAATACTAGGGAACTCAAATATTTTTAGGAGAACACAAATGTTTGTCCCATTGTCGTAGAGGCGTCTTTAATTTTAGCTAAATCAGTTTAGTTATTACTAATAATTGCTTAATTTGAATCAACAGATGACTAGCATGTTGCATCAAATGATTATCTGTTGAAAATTATCAAACAGATAGAAAATCCGTTGTAACAAATGGGTCAACTATTAGAAAGCAATTAAAATATTAGGAAACTTAAACGTTTTTAGGAGAACTCAAATGTTTGTCCCCTTGATCCTTTTGCATTTGATGTATGGTATATTATTTTTGTCTTCTTTACCTGTTTCATGAAATTTTTCATGTGTTTTACTTATTCGTTGTGTCCTTGTTGAAATTTTTTTAAAATTTTTTAGGTCAAATTTTGTTCGTATATCACTTGGACATTACTTCATAGCTTATTTTGTAAGTAAAATTATATTTTTTGTTGAATTTCTTATTTGGTGTATCTGCTACTACTACAATGGATAAAACCTGCAACATGAATCCAACATATGAGTCATCTATTGCAACAAGTGAGTAATCTGTTGTAATATATGACTAATCTGTTGTAACAGATGACCCATATGTTGGATTCATATTACAACACTATAAAATGAATCCAACAGATGAGTAATCTGTTACAACAGATGGGTAATCTGTTACAACAGATTAATCATATATGTTGCAATAGATTACTCATTTATTGCAACAAATTAGTCATATATGTTGCAACAGATTAGTCATATATGTTGCAACAGATTACTAATCTGCGCAACATATTAGTCATATATGTTGCAACAGATTACTAATCTGTGCAACAGATTAGTCATATATGTTGTAACAAATACTCATCTGTTAGATTCACGTTACATGTTTTATCCATTATTAAAAAACAGCAGTAACAGATACATCCAGATGAGAAATTCAACTAAAAAATAACAACCATTAAAAAAAATAAAAAATATATAAAAATAACAAACACCAACAAATCAAGTTCCTCATTTTCATCATAACTTAAAAGCCCTAATTTTTTACTTATGAAAATCGAAAAGAAACGATGAAGAACTAGAAGTTATTGTCGCCGGAGAATGTTGTCACGTCGACTGATGGTTGAAAGTAAAAAAGGAACGGGCAAGAACTCAAAACTATTTGTTGCCAGAGGTTGAAGTTGCACAAGATTGAAGGGAGAAGTTTGAAAAGTTTTTGGTTGGGAGAAGTTAGAGAGAGCAACTATCGAGAGAAAGAGAGAAGAGAGAGAGAGATTGATTTGCAGAGGGAGGGAAGTTTTGTGGGTGTGGGTTAATTTATATTTTTGAAAAGATTAAAAATTTTAGAAAATATTAATAAAGTCTACAATTAACCTAATCAAGTTTTTTAATTATGTTTGACCCTTTAAATTGGTCAATGTCACAAATCCTTCATTCAAGACTTAAAAGACACCTTTTCTTCAATTTTCTCCAGCAACTCACTTTTTCACTTTCATTTCCTTAATTTCTCCTCTTTTTTATGTTTCATTTCTTCATTTTAATTCTTTCCAAAACTCTTCGTCCCATTTAATTATTTGATTAAATCCTTCTCTTTTTGTAATTTTATGTTTCACAAAAATTGAGTAGGTAAAAATTTTAGTTTTGCTCTATCTTTAAAGTTAATTTTTTCTAATTATAGTAAAGTGACAATTAAAATGAATTAAAAAGAAATTTGTATCACATAAAATAACCTAATTTTCACAAAAAATTGAATCGGTAAAACGAATGATACTAACTCAAACTTTATCAAAAATGAATTAATAAGAACCTATATTACACATTTTTTTCTCAATGTTTTCTAATAATAAGCCTAAAAAATCTGAACCTTTTCCTCATTTTATTTTTGGGTTAGTTTTTAGATTTCATAACTTGGGATTCCTATCAAGTACAAGTCGAGCTAATTCCTTGAATGGTCATTCATCTTATCATAATCTTATAAAATTATTTTTGAATTTTTACATCCTAAAATCTCCTTATTTCTATACCAAATCATAATCGGTCTCATTTTTAATTATTACAAGGACAACATATAAAAAAATAGACTTAAGAAAAATATTGAACAAATTTTTAATAGTTGTGTTTTATTAAGCCACCTTTTCATTTGATAACTCCTCTCTCGTTCAAGAAGGACTTTACATACAGTTATTTTTAATAATAATAATAATAATAATAATAATAATAATAATAATAATAATAATAATAGTAAATAGTAATAATAATAATAATAGTTATTTAAAGTAGTGAAAACAACTTAGTTACTAAAAGAAATATATAGCAAATTAATTTTTTACCTATTTAATTTTGTGAAACCTAGTAATACAAAAAGAGAATGATTTAATAAAATTAAAGAGAGGAGAATGAGCGTTGGAGTTAAGTAGGCCTTTGGCCATGAAAACAAAATAATTTTGGAGTTAAAATTTGAGTTAGGCTTGGAGTTGTATCTGGCCATAAATATAAATTGAAAATACTTGCTTTTCACTTTCCAAATACAATTTCAAACTGTATTTGTAATTCTTATGGCCAAACAATATTATTTTTATTAAAGTAAAATATGTTTTTTTAAAAAAATAAAAAAATTCCTCCTGGCCAAACACCCGTAAAAGAAAAAAATGAAGCCTTGAAAAGAGAAGAATTCAAGAAAATGAAAGTCGAAAAAAGAGTGTGCTATAGTAGGTCCCACAAAAACACCCGTGACACATATAAGGTGCCTCACACAACTTGTGTTGGTTGGTCCTCAACCATGATAAAATTTTTCCAATATGGATACATCACATAAATATTTATATAATACTGATATACGATTATGTACTATTATATAATATAAAAACATATTTATACACTATTTATACAATATCAATGAATTACATAACTTTTTAAAATATCAATACACATTTATATACTATTTATATTATATAATACTGATACATGTTAATACATCAGTTATATAATATTGATATATATTGACAAAATGGCTCGATGGACCATTGTACTCTGTCTGTTTTTTAATGTGGATGTTTCTACTTACATGTTTGTCATCTGGACCCTTGAACCCATTAAAAAATAACATTTTAAACCCTTTGACCGTTGACCGAATCTATGTGCCATTAAAATGGCTGAGTAGGACGAAAAACGTGTAGGCATGCGCTTGGGGTGCGAGTGAAGGTCATTTTTTGATCAATTTTATATTAAAATAATTTAAAATAATCTTTTTAAAAAATAATATTAAAAAAAAAGAGGGCAATCATCCTACAAACCACCCCTCTTCCACATATGGCACATATAGTTTCTCTCCCCCTTCCCCCACCATTCCCGTTCACCATCGCCGTCCCCGTCACTACCGTCCCATCCATTCCAGTGGCAATTTTTGGTGGGTTTGTCGCCAGAATTGACAACAGTGGTCGGGTTTAGTGGTTTGAGATCATTAATGGAGTTTTGGGTCGGATTTTGGTGGGATGGAGTAGATGGCGTATTTTTTCGGCTGGTTTTCGGTGAGAACTCATCAGAAACAGTGAGCTTTCATGCGTTTCTCTTCTCTGCCATATCTCTCCGGTCACTCTTTTTTTTCTCTGCTTTCTCTCTCAATCCTTTCCTCTTTGAATTCCTTTCTCGATTTCTCTTTACTCTCCCTCATTCTTTCTGCGTCTTCTCTAATTTCTCTACTTTTTCACTCAATTTATGTGTGTGAATCTGTGAATTCAGTGTGTGTGGATTGCTGTGTGTGTATATCAGCTTATGTGTGTGTTCTTTTTAGTGTGTGAGTGTGTGTATTTGTTCTTATTCAATGGGAACATCTTGAGGCTGCAATGGGAGATTCCCTGCAATGGTGCTTTGTGTGTATGGTGGTGGTGGTGAAACTTTACAGGTTTTGGAAGGTGTCGAGACAGGTGCAGCGTGGAGATGGAGAAGAAAACCCCATCCCCCACCATTTTAATTTTATTTTTTTAATTCTCAATTTAGTTTTTTTATTTTTAAATATTTAATTTCTTATGTGGCATTTTATGTGGTGTTTAAAATGATGTGAAGCTGATGTGGAATTTGAAATAATATTTAAAAATGACATGGAAGCTGACGTGGAGGCGGGTGTGTTACACACACCGAAATAGGTTTAAAATGTTGTTTTTTAATGGGTTCTAGGGTCCAGATGACAAATATGTAAGTAGGAGTATTCACATTATAAAACGGACATAGTACAAGGATCCACCGAGCCATTTTGCCATATATATTTATACTCTATTTATACTATATTGATATGTTAAATAACTATATACAATATTGATACATAAAATATATATTATATATACAATGCCTATTTTTATTGAAGTATTTTTTCGTCACATATATGGAAGGGGTAGAAATCTGCTCCATTACACCGTTTTCATTTTTAACGGGAGAAATACGTTGAGAAGTTATATATATACTATCAACACCCAGTACCCAAAAATGCAACTATTAGGCATGGTTTCTCTACCATTTAACCACGTGTGAACCGTGGATAAAACCTATTTGTTTTTACTTTTGATTATTTTTTGTATAAATAAAAATATGATTATATTTGTGTAAACTAATTACTTTATTGTATATATTTAAATTATCTCAAATATTATACAATGCAATTCTATATAGCTCAATTCTCTGTGACCTTCTACCGTTCATGACATCCCTTGCTTCTCGCAAGAACAACTCCCCGATGGAGGAGTAGAAGTACTGGTCCCATTCGGTCAACTTGCTTGTGCCTGCTGTTACCTACCGTAGAACCTCCGTCTCCGAAGCTAAGAAAGAGGAGAAAGAACAAGAGGTTGTCCTCTCCAACCAGTCAAGTGGCTTTCCACTCCTCTCCCGGCCCAGTATTTTTGCAACTACTACCGTAGTTATTGCCAACGGGAATCCCCTATTCCGAAAGGTTACTAGGCCGACCGTTAGGTCCAAAGTTGTATACCATTGCTTTGGTGCCGATAGATTCACTACTTCAGCGCCGTTATCGGACAAACAACATCAATCTCAACTGTTTAGTACCTACTTACGCTCTATCCCATTCTTTTAAAAATTACATAAAATTCTAGATTTGAAGTTTTGGATACATCACCAAGGGACGGATACATCACTTTTCAATACATAATTAATCAGTTAAATTCTTAAATATCAGTAACACATATCTCATTTCAATACATAAGTCTTATGTATCACTAACACAAGAAATGATTCTAATACACATTTTTGTCACATTTTTCAATGAGATACATCATTCTTATGTATCTGTACGCAAAAATTGGTATGATACATAACATTTGTACTTTTTTTAAACGGTTCCCTAATGTATATTCATGTTCTTCACCATCCCACCCTTATTCAGATACATTAGTCTATGTATCAACAACATGAAAATTTGTCAGATACGTAGATTTCGTAGAATTCTTTGAATGGGGGAAACAAATATTTTTTATTTGATCTGGTCAGATTTCCACCTACATCATTGGAGTGGAAGAGGAAGAGACTATAGGATTGTAATTGCTTTGCTGCCAGATCAGAGACCTCAATTTTTAGATTGAGAACTTCAGTTATGTTTTCATCTAACATTTTTCTAATTTTTTATTAAGCTGTGCTAGACACTGATGGAGTCTCATTGATAATTCATATTAGAAGTTAAAATTGCTTTGATTTGTTACTCTTTTCTAGGAATTTACATGAGAAATTTTAGTTCGAATTGTGAGATATGAGTTGATTGAGATTTGAAAATCTTGATTATGATGTTGTATTCAGTATTTAAAGTTTTAGTTTATGTGAGAATCTATAATCTGAATTGAGGAGAGGAGGTACGTATGGGAAGTTGGTATAGAGGAAAAAAATGAATTCACTTTGGGAGTCGGGGATAGATGTAATGTATGCGATATTTCAGAGAGAGAAAGTAAAAAAAGAAGAAGAGAAATTTATGTAATTATTTTAAAGGTTGAAATTTTAAATAATAATAAGTTAAGGTGTGATATTATGTAATTTGTACATATATATAGGTCATGGCCTCATCCCGAGATCGGGGCTCCAACAACGAGTGCTGGCTTAGCATATCTAATATCTCTGAACCTAGTTCTCACCATCTACGTAAAAAACAATAAAATATAAGTTTAGAATATTGGGTATGAATAACCTGCATGATAAAGAATCAAATTAGAGAAGTTTTTCTTAAAGACATTCTATAGCCTACCGAAGATAGATACGAACGTCAACGTATAGCGCTCTGATACCAATTTATCACGATCTAAAAATTGAGGTCGTGATGGCATGAACCTTGATCCAACTTTTGTAATTAGCAAGCCAAATGCCCAAATTGGAAAAAGAAAACTCAATTTAGAACTAAACAGATAAAAATGAGACGACTAGAATGAAGTTGGCTCATAATATATAAACAAAGCAGAAGTCTGAACAAAATACATAAATACCCAGAAATAGTGTCATAAGTAGAAAAAGTATCTAATATATAGTTTGGAAACTGAAATGTAGAAATATTGGGGGGTCGCACCACACAGTGAGGGATCAGGTCCCTTAAGATCAGTCATAGAAAATAAAATAGTAAATGAACCAGGAACACAACATAGTGCAGGAAATGTAAACAACACCAAATATAACGTGGAAACCTCCTTGCTCAAGGGAGAAAAAACCACGGCTTGTCCTCACAAGCTATCAAAATTCACTATAATCAACCTTTTGATTACAGAATCGAACTTGAAAATAACTCTAGTCTTCTCCTGCTTGTAATAACTCTACTACAAGCTCACCTTGACAACTCTTCTAAGACTCCCTCAAAACTGATTAACTCTAATCAGTATCAAGATTAGTCAACTCTACCTAAGCAATCCCAAAGTAGAAAAAAGAGCATTACTCTTATAGAATGAATAATTCAGTTACAGACTCAAGCTAGACTCAAGAACACTTGCTATTTTAACACACACAAGAAATGAGATCTTGAGCAATGTTGAATATTGAGTTTTTGACTTTTTCTCTTCAGCTTTCCGATTTGCAAAAACTATTAATTGAGAAACATCCTTACCTCTTATAGTAGAGCAATGAATAGGGTTAAAATATAATTGGATCAGGTGTCTTAAATAGTACAAGAAATACCTGCGCAGTTTGTTACACTAGATGACAAAATTGTGTAGGTGCGTGCCAGCTATACTTTAACCTTGAAGATCTAGGGACTTGATCTATTTTTGTTAGCTTCTCATTATTTAAACAAGATATAGCAATTTTTCCCTTTTTTGATGATGACAAACCAACCTTAAAGCTTTGAGCATCAATATTCATTTATCACATTGAATCAGAGTGATTACCACTTCTGAAGATGAATGTTCCCCCATCATCCAATCATTATACTTCCATCATCATGTAACTTAGGTACCTGGTCCCTTGTTGTCAATTAATATTAAAAACTCAGCTCATTGCTGTATTTCAATGTTTCCCTTGTCAATATGCACCTTCATTTCTTTCCCCAATCAACATACCATACACAGATACAATTAAATATTTACACATCTGGTACCTGGTCCCCACAACATAAAATCAGTATTTCTCCTTTTGGCATCATTGAAAAGTGAAGACAGTAAACCAAGAGTAAGATAAGCATAGATTAGTTAACTCATGGACACTGGGGCAATACTACTATGAAGAACAACTTTAAAATAAAGTAGACAGATGTAACACACAAACCAAGATTCATTCATTCATAAAATAGAGGTCAGTACCATTACAATAATACGAAAACAACACATAAAAATAACTTTCTTTAAAAACCATCATGATAACAAAGATATAAAACTGACACAAGGTTGATGAGGGAATAGGGATAACAGGGTTCAGGTAGAAGGAGACTTGGGGGAAAGGGATTTAATCAGTATCTTCATTCTTGTATTTTTAGCATCATGGGCATCCAAAAATTGTTTGGTAAGGACTTTTACTTCAGCATTCAGTCCTTGAACTTCACCAGTCAGTTCTACTACTTTGGCCGGGAGTTTTGCATTTTTTGTTGCAAGTTCCTCAGTGGCACCTGGTCCATCAGAAAGATAACCTCTGATTCTGCATCTTTAAGTGCACTATCTCAACGTCTTTAGCAGCCAACATGATTCTCAATTCCTCAATTTACCTGCCCAACTTTTCTTGGGCATCCAACAACTCAGACACTTGAGATACTGTTCCAGCCTTGCCTTCCATGCATTCATTTTCCACTAGAGTTGTCAGATTAAATATCTGCATGACTGTCCCAGGTGTTCCCTTCGTTCGAATCATACTAAAATACTCAAACACCTCATTCAAGAAATAATCGAATGGCATCCCATGTCTTTTTTTTCTTGAACCACCTTGTGCATATGCTCTATCATTAGACCTGGTAAACTTATCAGTTCGAATTTACTTAAGCATTCAATCAAAAATAAGTCAACAATAAATGCTATTGCTTTTGTTTCAGACCTTAGCAACTGGACCTTATTAGAAATTCACTTATTAGAAATTTCTATTTCATTGCAGCTATTAATGTCCCTCCAACCTTTGATTCATTAATCATAAACTCTGTTGAGGGCTATTGCTTTGCAACTATCCTTACACCTATGACAGGTACATCCAAGATCTTTCCTAGTAATTATTCATCCAATTTTCTAGGGTTTCTTTGCACCCGGGCTGATAGACTCAGCCCATCTCCTGAGAAATCTATTCAGTAATAGAATTCTCCAACTTTATGTTCAAAAACTATGGGTGCTGATTTCTAAAATAAGTGTAGCCAACCCTGGTGTCTGACATACTCAACCAGCTCAATAATCCCAGTCTTCTTATATATTTTGGGATAAAAAACTCTTCATGACAAAGCCTTCTGTGTTTTCGGGCTCCCAATCCTTCTTTCTATAGATATGTATTTTTTTCTTCCTCCTTCTTTATTCTTTTAGTCTCACTACTTGCCTCTTTCTTTTCATCAGTTTTCTCTTCTTGGGGATCAGGTCCCTCAATTACTTTTTTCCTTTTGACAACAATATGTTTTTTTTGCTTATAGCAGGGCTGCCAGACTTCGGACTGGAAGACCTGGCCCTTCCAACAACTTGAACTTCCTATCTTCTCATCTCAGTTGCAGCGACAACTTTTGAATTAACGTCCTCCCCTCTTTCAATCTCTACAACATCAATATTTTCTTTCTCTTCTACTACAACAGTTTTCTTGAGCCTTTTTTTTATGGTTGAAGACTTGCTAGCCTTCATAGCATCTTCCAATAATTTCTTTTTGGATCCTTCTGTGGAATAGGATCTAGCCACTGTCACACCAGAATCCACCGCTTTCTTTTTACCTTGGTTTTCCCCTTGCTTCTTCACAGACTATCTCAGAGGTAGTTCATCCTCATCCTCCTCATTTGGAGGTAACAATATTTCTTTACTCTTATTCACTTCATCCTTATCACCTACTTCTTATTCTTCTGTACTAACTGAGCTTTCCTTGATATCATATGCAAGCAAAAGTAAATTCTCAGCTACCCAGTTCTTATTGCAGGAAATATTAACCCTTTTTACTGATATTTTTTCACAAAATAATTGAGAAAAAATAGTGTTTGAATCTGAGGGTGTTGGAGAATCAGGTACTTTTTGTGTTTCAGAAGGTTGAAGTTTTTTAGATTTTTTGAATGAACTATGGAATTAAGAATTTTCAGATAGTTTTAAATTTTCCAGAGAAGGGGAAGTTTCAGGTTTAGAAATTTCTTGTTCTATTGGTGATCCAACCCCTTGATTTGGATTCTCTATCATGATTGGCTGTGCATATATTTCTAAGGTTAAGGAGGGTTAATGGGCACTGATTCATTTAAGGGTTTTGGACTTTCTAAAGATGACTCATTGGGTAAAGTTGACGTAGGTTTTTGTTGGAGACTCAAGATGATATTTTCTATGGCTTTGGTTGTTAGACGATCAGAGTAATCGACTTGGGATTGTTCATTTTAATTTTCTAGGGTTTTATTTACTTCAGGACTTTTTGCTGGATTTGAGAAAGTAGGATTACCATTCATTTGATTTTGAGAGTAAAAGAGATAAAATGGAACTAATTTGGCTTAGAGAGGATTGTCGATTTAGGAAGATGAGTTAAATTTATTTAAGAAGAATGGGAGAAAGTCTAATTTAACAGTTTAGAGAAGTGACAAATGTCATTTAAGAGAGGCCCTTTTTGAAATGACATGTATGAACTTAATAAGCGTGACTCTTTATTTTGTAAAGAAACTGACTCTTTTTTTTAGAGAAAGAAAGACACATTGCCTTTTTAGATATCATTTATGATTATTAGATCATCCTGTATAGGTACTAACACGAGAGATGGGGCCAAGTCCCTCTATCTTTTTGTTTTGAGTGAATTTTCAAATTTGTGCTTGTCATATTTGTCCATTTCCAAAGCTGTTCCCATGGGTGTATACCTGCAATGGTATGGTACTGATTTAGAGTAATATGTACCTACCTTATCAAGGATACTTGTCTCCTTATCATGGCCAATTTTAAGGAGAGACATTGATTCACATGTTAGGTCAGGTCAGTTTGATCAGTCCATGCTTTAGTCTTTGAACACCATTTTTTATTTCAGAACTTGTTCTCAAAGCAGGTTTGGGGACTAGGTCCTAGACTTGACTTTATTCATACTGATGAAGCTTTTCTTCTGAGATGAGTTTTCTAGGGACCAGGTCCCTGAGAATTTTGGCATGACCCTTTCTTATTGATCTTCTACTTGATCTGGGATTAGTTACTGGAATTTTGCATTATCACCATTCTCATCTGCATCTTTCATCCTTTTGCCTATCATCTTCAGCATTACCAACCCTTTATTTCATAGAGTTCTTCTTGTGTTGGAAATTTTAGCTCTATTTTTCCAAGGACCAGGTCCTTTGAAATCAACTATTTCAAATTAGGATATTTCCACCTTGACGTATCTTGAGAGAGAGAGAACAAAGTTAGATCTTCCACTATTAAGCTTTGAACATACCCTATAAATGAACTATTTCTAACTGCAATCCCCTTTCTCATACCTGGTACCATGACCACTTGTTGGATTTAGGAACCCACTTAAGTTTGAGTTCCCAGTAGGAGGACAATGATGTGATCGAATCCTTCTTGTCCCATATGGGTAGAGAGTTCTTCTTCACCCTTTTTAGAGACTTAAAACCCTTAGGATGTGAATTTTCTTGCTAAATATAGTCAGTACTGCTCATTTTAGCCTTAATCCAATGTTGACATCTCTCCTTTAGATGTCCATCTCTTCAACAATGAGTACATAGTTATTTGTGAACCTTGTTTCTAGTATCAGCAACAACCTTTCCTTGACACCCAACAGGCTGAGTTTTTCCTTGATAACCAAGGCCTTCACCATTGTTTACACCTTGATTAGTCAAATTAGAAAGGATTTGTGAAGATGTAGTCAATTTAAGAGATTTGTTAAGATCTTCTCTTAATTAGATCATGTCCCTTTATAACTCTTCATTCTTATAGAGTGCAGGCATAAGATGCTTTTGGGAGTTCTTTAGTTTCTCTTCAAGTTCAATCTGAAGCCTTGAAGCTTCTTTCTTCCCTTTACCATCTAAAGAATTTACATTCTCCAGTTGACTCATGCGACTCAGATTCTTAGAATTTAATTTAGTGACCTGGTCCTTGTTCTTTCCTCTATCACTTCCAGTATTGAGGTATTCATGGTAATCTATTTTATGCATTGGACATGCCTTAATGAAATGCTCAGGATTTTCACATTTGTGACACACTTCAACATTGCTTCCCCTTTTGCTGCCGCTTTCTCTTCTTTGGAACTGACCACTTTTCCTTATGGATTTGAAAATCCTTTTTGTCAAATAAGAAATATCAGTGTCCTCTTTTTCTGAATCATGTTTTGAGGCCTTCATTCCTAGGGATTTTCCCTTTTTACTTTATTCTTCTCCAGCCCTTGCTGCTTCTTGAGCTCATGGGTTTTTAGATTTCCAATTAGTTCATCCATAGTGAGGGTCTTCAAGTTTCTTGCCTCAGTTATAACATCTACTTTGCTTTACCAGGACTTATGAAGACCACCAAGAATCTTTCTCACTTTCTTATTCAATGGAATCACTTCTCCACAAGCAATGAAGATCATTTGTGATAGAAGTGAATAATGTATGCATGTCTTAGATTGTTTCTCCTTCTTTCACGGTGAAGGTTTCATACTGGTTGTCAGTATGTCTACTTTAGAATCCTTAACATCAGTAGTACCTTCATGAGTAGTCCTCAAGTAATCCCAGATCTCCTTGGCATTTTCACAGGAGGAAATCCTATTGTATCCAACAGGTCCTATGCCATAAACTAACAGTTTCTTGTCCTTGTAATTTTTTTCAACCTTCTTTCTATCTCCATCATTATATTCTCTCCTGTTTTTGCCAACCATCTTTGTTACTTCTCCTTCTTTAACTTCTCTAACAGGCACATGAAAACCATCAAGAATTATGTCTATCAACTTACTATCCTTATCCATAATGAAGTAATATATCCTTATTTTCCACCACTTATAATACTGTCCATTAAATCTAGGTGGTCTAGTGGTAGATTGTCCTTCTTCCAGATTAGGTGGAGCAGCCATGATAACCAAACCACTCTAGGTGTGAAACTTTTAGAATGAACCAACTCTGATACCAATTGTTGAAACCTTGGGGAGTTGCACCACATAGTGAAGGATCAGGTCCCTCAAGATCAGTCATAGGCAATAAAATAGTAAATAAAACAGAAACACAACACAAAGAAAGAAATGTAAAGAATACCAAATATAACGTGGAGACCTACCTGTTGACACCCAATTTTTTCTATTTGTGCCTAAAATTAACGTCTTCAGGCTTTTTGTTCGTTAAAGGGCACGGAGCATAATTTTCACATCTTTTTACAATTGTTTGATAAATTATTGATAGTTATCCTTTCTTTAGGATTTTAATCAATTTTTTGTCATATTTTTATTTTTTATAATTTATTAATAATTTTTCTAATTTTGAATTTTTATAATCACCCGCACACGTGCACGACATAACGTTATATATATATATATATATATATATATATATATTAATAATATATATATATATATTTACACTATTTTAAAATTAATTATATTTTAATAATTTTAATATTCTTTACATTTTTCATTCAACATCTATATTTTACAGTCCGCAAACCCTGAGTCGGATCAATTATTTTTGTGCAGTATAATAATACGATGTCTTATCACATCCGACAATGACTACAAAATAATGTCTTGTCACGTTCGAAAATGACCACTCAGTGTTGTCTTGTCACATCTGACAATGACTACTCAATGACACTACCCTTTGGACAATAACTCTATCCATTGGTCAAAAGGATGAACATCCTTTGGTCAATATATTAAGAACTAAAGGATGTGCTATTATAAAAAGAGGGGACACCCCTTTATCAATTGGATAATAAGAGTGCCCAATTTTATTATAAATAGGCAAGGATGGAAGACAATTTTATTCATCTTTTCTCTACACACATTTTCATACACCCACACATGTTTTCTCTCTCTCTCTCTCAAATACATACAAAAAAAAAAACACAAGAAAAAATCTTTCCTTATTTTTCATTTTCTCTCCCAAAAATACACAAATGCATATGCACATTTTTTAATCACACACACATTATATTTTTCTTTCTCCCCTCTCTTAAGAATAAACAAATACACATAATTTTTTTCTCCTTTTTCTTTCTCAAACACACAAAAAACACACATATACACATAAAATAAAATAAATTTTTGCTCCCTATTTTGGTGAAATTCCACCATTTTTACTAGGGATTATGTTGGTTACATATATATATATATATATATATATATATATA
>NC_061111.1:185845901-185859684 GCF_002878395.1 Capsicum annuum
ATTCATATTTTCTTACTGTTCATGGCCGAAAATTTGTGTCCCAGTGACTTTCTTTCCTTTATTCATTTCCATCAATCTTCGTTATATACACATAAAATAAAATAAATTTTTGCTCCCTATTTTGGTGAAATTCCACCATTTTTACTAGGGATTATGTTGGTTACATATATATATATATATATTTCTCGAGTGTTGTTGTTGCTATTCATATTTTCTTACTGTTCATGGCCGAAAATTTGTGTCCCAGTGAATTTCTTTCCTTTATCCATTTCCATCAATCTTCGTTATATTTTTTAAGGGTTTTGTTGATTGATATTTTATGTGAATTTATTTTCGTATTTCTTTGTTTATGGATGCTTAATGATGGTTATTGTCACTTCTCAGTGAATGTTCACATTTTTCAATCATGTTTGAACTATTATTTCTATTTTATTACATTACTCTGTTATACAATTAGGAATTTTAATCTATTTTTGTTATTTTCAATTACTTCGTCATGGCTACATCATTTTATTCATTAACATTGAATTTTTTGTCATTTTATTATTTTAATCTTTGATAATCGATTGAATTGCTATGTATGATTTTGATATGCGTTCAGTGACTTTGTTAATTTTTCGTCATTTTTTATTGTTATTAAATACCATTAATTATTTGACCGATGAAAATATCTATCCGTCGGATACTTGAGGCCACTCCATTACAAATGACGAATTTTATTTTCAAAAGATTACTATTTTATATCAAAATAAATGCTTGGCCAATGACATTATCTCTCCGTCGGATACTTGAGGCCACCCCGTGACAAAAGACGGATTTTTATTTCTCAAAGTTTACTTATTTACATCAAAAATAAATGCTTGGCCAATGAAATTATTTCTCCGTCGGATACTTGAGGCCATCCCATTACAAAGACGGACTTTATTTTTCTCAAGTTTATTTATTCATATCAAGTATCAATACAATGGCCGATGAAAAATTATTATTAATTTGAGGCCTCTGTAAATAAAAGACGAACTTTACGTGTAAAATTACGTAAAAAAATAAATATTTTGGGCGATGATGAAACTTTATAACAACACAAGATTTTACAATTCATATCTTGGCAAGACGATTTAGGACGACCAATTAATTGAGCAACTACTTCGTTGCAAGACGATTTAGGACGACCAATTAATTGAGCAACCATTTCGCAGTCATGACATTAGCTGAGCCCACTTTTTAACAAAAAATATATTTTTAAATATTTATACGCATACATACTTGTTCAATTTATTTTGATTATTTTATTTGTTACTAATATTCTTTTTTTAAGTGTTTATACAGGTTATTTTGAAATATTCGTCGGGAGTTGCAGTCAAAGGGGCCTTTAAATTTTATATTGTATTTTATATTCTCACACTTGTACAAATAACGAAAAAAATAGTGAAAATTTTACTTTTTGGGTGCCGGGCGGGGATATTCTTTATTTACATAATTTCATCAATTTTAGGCAAAACATAGGCTGTTAATATTTACATAAAATAATTAAGTTAATCAACTAATTCACATTTCACATATTACATAGCTCTCTTTTAAAAAATGAATTTATATTTTTCTTTGTGATTTTTGATTTAAAAATGCTTTTCCTTTTTAGTATATAAAAGATACTTTTCTTTTTTTTATACGTTACAAAAAATGTTTTTTCCTTTTACATGAAATCTTTATATTTTTATACATACTTTTGTACATATTTTCATAACAATAAACTTATTTATATATTTAATACACATACAACTTTATATTATTTAAATATTTATACCTCCTCCCTCTTTGATAAATTTAGTCTAGCCGGGTACCACACTTGTGGATTCTGAAGGATGCCTAACCCCTTTCCTTTGGAATAACTTGAACCCTTACCTAGAATCTAAACTGGTTTCGTAGACTAAAACACAAGTCATGTATTTTAATAAATAAAAAAGGGTTTTCCTCATTTCCCTTAAAATAAGGTGGTGACTCTGTACAATTTTTATTCTTTTAGAATCCATAAAGTCGTACTCGTTTTGACCTCAGGTAAAAATAGGGCGCGACAGAATGGCTACTCTGCTGGAGATGAGGAGACGTTCTAACCATGATCAATTCGATTTTCAATCGAGGGAGGTATTTTTACATTTTTTGTAGATGATTAAATTCTTTACCTATTACACTGCAAATTATGTGAATTTGCTCATAAATTCTTTACATTTTTTTATCATGCTTAGTTTAGGATTTTTATGCTTTATTATGTTATTTTTTTTACATATTCTTATATCATGCTATGTGTGAAAGGACGCAAGCCAAATCCAAACTTGCGTTCCTTATTTGTTTGAATAACACTACTTGTTACTGCTTTATCACTTGCATTTTTCTATCGAGTCTTTGGCCGTACACAATTCACACACTGTGGTACACGCGAGGGTTGTACCGCACTCCTCCGAACCTTCTTTGGATTCCTTAGTTTCAGTGTTGGTGCAGTTAGGTTAGTGCACCTTCTCGCAAATATTCAGTCCCACTCTTGAACATTTAGGAAAAAATCCTACTCTAGTAATAGGTCATGTTGCATATACCTTAGGCGGGATGGTCCAAGGTATCGTCTTCGCAACTAGGAAGCCACCCTTTTGTCAGAAGGTTATGAAACTTTTATGACATATTTTGTGTTAGAACTGATTCAGATAATCCAGAAATAGATCATTAATGGATTCAGAACAATCAAATTGGCCTTTTTTTACTCTTCCTTCATTCGACATTATTTTCACGTCAATAGACATAAAGTATTACCCAAACTAGCCAACATTTGACACCATTTTCATGAATACAGAGTGTTGTTAAAACTACGCTTCACAAATATCTTTCTCAAAGTCCATGAAAGTTGAGTGTTCTAAAAATGCTTTGCTTTCGTTCGACTTTCTCTTTAAGTCCGCAGATAGAAATGTCACTAAAAAATCCACCTACGTCTAACTTTTTCTTTTTTTTTGATCCAAACTAGAGTGGAATGTCGTCAAGCATTCTTCCAATGTTTGATTTTTTTTTCTAGTCAACAGACGTAGAATATTATTCAAAACTCTATAATTATTTGACACCCTTCTTCAAAACAGTGAATGTGGAATATTATTCGTCTTCACCCACTTCTAACTCTTTCCATCCAATGAGCATGAGGCATCATCGATACTTATCCTCCATTCGATATCTCTACCACAAGATCCTTATTCATTAATAACGAGACTTGAGATACTCACTCTTTTAAAGGCATCATTTTAGCCCGCTTCTATCAATTCTTATCGACTATATAGGCTTCTTTTAGCCGCCCATGTTGGATACATTCCCTCTTCAAGAAAACTTAAAATTGTTCTGAATCCAAAATGTGTCAAAATATAGATTCATCTATATCAGTTTGTTTGGACGAAGGCCTACCTCTGGCAAAATGAGGCTCCACAATATAAGATACGCTTACTCGACGTTGTCTGAATGTGCTTGTCTATCGACATGAACTAACTCTTGAACTTTCATTTGTGTTTGAATTATTCCCTGATAGAGGTTGATTATGTTGATCGATAGAACTAGCCGACTTAAGCTATATAATGAACACTAATACCGTCGACCCAACCAGAAGTGTTCCAACGCTAGTAAACGTATCAGGAATTTTCAAAAGACAAGATAATGAACGTATGCTTCTTTTGAAGCAACAACTCGAGACGTTAAGAGGAGAACTACACCAAGGAAAGGATCCCACACATCTATCCACGGCTACTCTACCGCGCCCTCCTAATTTTTTATCGCTAGAAACTCCAATACCTAAATGCTATCAATCAGTACAACCTTCCACAACGACTGTTGGTTTAACAAATCCCTCATCCCCGTTCACACTCATCACCTCCCATAAATTTCCTCATTGCACCCCACATCCAAATATTGTCACATCTGCTCATGATATTCAACGAACAAATCACGCTACCTTTCAAGAATAATATCTTTCTCCAATGTGCATGACTGAGACACCCGTTTTCACCATGCCTGCTAAAAGTAGGCTTCTGATAAGTACAAGGACAAAAAGAGGGGAATGACAAAATTATAAATGAGCTTCGTAATCTCAAGCGAGCGATGAAATACCTCCAAGAAACTTAAGTCAGTAATCATTTGGACTACAAAGATTTATATATCTATCTAGATGTTGATTTGCCAATCGGGTTCAAGCCACCTAAGTTTGACTTGTTTGATGGAACCGAGGATCCTCATACTCATTTAAGAGCGTATTGTGATAAATTGGTAAAAATTGGAAAAAATGAGAAGCTCATAATGAAGTTGTTCATTAGAAGTTTGTCTGGTAAGGCTCTCTCTTGGTACACCAAACAAGACCCTCGTCATTGGCGTAAATGGAGCGACATGACTGAAGACTTTATCAATTATTTCAAGTTTAATACAGAAATTGTACCTGATCGACTTTCCCTCATCAATATACAAAAAAAGTCCTCTGAATCTTTCCAGGAATATGCTCGGTGATAGAGGTCTGAGGCAGAAAAGGTTCAACCACCAATGGACGAAAGTGAATTAATGAAGTATTTTATCTGCAGTCAAAAGGGTGTCTATTTTGAAAGGATAATGTCCATATTGGGGTAGAAGTTTGCTGATTGTGTCAAAATGGGGAATTTTATAGAAGAGGCGATTAATTCTGGAAAGATTAAGTCGGCAAATAACTCGAGCAGGTCTACTCAGTTAGAGTCCATCGAAGGAGCCAAGGAGGAGAATGAAGAAGAAATATTTGTTATGATACCATACTATTCAATACCTGAATCATCCTAATCACTTCAAAATCCTGATAATGAACTGATGCAAATATCGAATCATACATTTCATCATTTCTATAATATCTAACAAAATTACCTTCCACCCCAAGCTCCCACATACCAAAATCCACCACAACCATGCGTACCAATCCAATTGTCAGTTTATCAAAATCTGACACCTTTTGTGCTAAGAAAAAATTCGAAGGGTAAGCGCAATCAAAGCTGCACTCAATTTATTGAACCATTGACATTTTTTGAGAGACTGAGAGCTGTAAATTTATTGCGACCGGAGTTGGTGAAGATTCCTAATCCATTACCTAAATGTTCGATAAAACAAAGCGATGTGCTTTCCACTCTGGAGTTTCAGGGCACGATATTGGAGATTGTAATAAGTTAAGGTATAGAATTGAGTGCTTGATCAAGGCCGGGGCAATCCAATGTGTCGAAGAGCAACCAAATGCAAATAATGATTCGGTGCCCAATCATGAAAATAGAGAAATGTATATGATGTGAGAGATACCATCCTCACGTCGAGCCAGCAGGGACTTCATATAAGCCACTCTACAGAGAAGTGCTAACTTTAGTGGGAATACAATATAGACGAATCTAAGTTGATCGACTCAGAGACAATAAATAGAGTCTTCTATTTGAAGGCATAGGATCTCCTCTATTTATCATGTATCAGAACTACGTTCTGACCTGACTTCTCATGGTGAGATACGTAGGCAACCCTCATCGGGTTCGGTTGTACTTAAGTAGAATCATTTCCCCTTTTGTAGTTGGAACTACGTGTGACCTGATTTCCCTCTACGGGATATGTAGGCAGCCTATATAAGGCTCAGTCCCTTTATAATACAAAATTTTCTTTTTTTCCTAACGACGAGCGAAACTTGAACGCAATGGTATCCAGAAAACCCGACACGATCCATCAAGACTATCCCAAGATACGCAACGAAGAATCATTGAGAAAGTCTCTCCAAGAGACTGGAGCAAAATTTTGAAGAACGTTTCAAAAATCAACGAAGGTTAGGCCGTTCAACTTGGAAATGTTACAATCAAGGTTGATTTGTACCAAATAATGCAAGACATCATTAGAGCTACAAGACATCAACGGGGGATGAATTGACTACAATATCGAGAGAAATACACCAAGGGTCAATACAGAAGACACTTCCACCACTTAACCAAAGATCTTCTCTACAAATATTGTTAAAAGATACTATCAATACAAATGCTTCAAAATCACATCGACGATCAGCGCAGGATCAAACACTCGTTACTTCAGTCATAAGGAGATCAAATAAATCTTCAGGAGAATTTCTAAAATATGCTTAAAAGTGTTCAAGCTTGCATTATGACTAATACATCAATCGGGGATATCAACATTCAATATCTATTGACACGTGAGATAACATATGTTGGGGTCGAGGATATCTCATCATCCTATGAATCAGCATCTGAATTCATCAAAAACACATGATTCGTCTTTAAATCGCTATCTAAAACCGAACCTCATATGAGATTTCCTTGAAATTGATAATTTGAGGATCATCTATAAGTCATATTATTTGAAATAAGATAGTGTCCAAGATTAACTCTGAGTTAATAGTCCATAGGTCATTCGTAAGCCGCAATAACGTCCTAACCGGATAGTATACAAGGTTACCCAAAAGTTGAAAGTCCGAAGGTTATCCATAAGTCGCAACTAAATCCTTACTGGAGAATATGCGAGATCATCAAATTGGTATGTCCAAGGGTTCTCTATAAGCCGCGTCATATCCAAGATCGATTATGTGCAAGATTACCTAAGGACTAACAATTTGAGAGATATCTGTAAGTCATATTGTGTCCAATGTTGAATGATGTGCAGGAACACCTGAAAGCTAGCAATTGGAGAGATATTTGTAAGTCATCTCTTATCCTAAGTTGGATAATGTTCTGGATTACCTAAAGGCTAGCAATTCAAAGGATATCTATAAGTCGCCTCGTATCCAACATCAGATAATGCACAAGATAATCCAAAGATTGACGATTCAAGAGGAATCTATAAGTTGTATTGATACAAAAGATGCGCAAGACTTATCCAAGATCATATGCAAAGAATTATTGGCAATAACCAGAGAGGTAATCATTCCACAAGCATTATGGGTGACTTAAAAGGGTTACCGCATCAACACAAGATTACATGGTCGCGGGGACCCTTCTGCATAAAGTGTCATCGGTGTCCAAAAGGGGCATCTCACTTTGAAGACATATTCAACGGACAAATAATTATGCAACAACCAAAATAGTTGTTGTGTCTGTTGTTGCAAGTTATTTCTTTTCAAATAGGTACACGAAAGGACGACTATAGTGGACCCAAAAAGAGTTCATATGCGAAGACGCCCACAAAATAAGGAGACTATCAATGAGATACCTAAGAAATATTCAGAGTTTACGCAGAGAAGACTCGCGCATGTACCCAAGCCTCTTGCTTTCATTAAAATGTAAGTCAGCGAGACTACATATGAAGATAGCTTATACAACGCGTTCAATACTCTTCCACTCAAAACCTTGAAATGAAAAACATTGAGATGCAAATCTCAATGCTTGATCGACTCCAACAACTTACAAAAGCATCACTCAAATTAAGAAATTCTTTGATGTTAATCGTTAACACAAGAAAGCCATAAGATGTTGATGACTCATACATAAGAGGCACCGCATCAGCAAATGGCCAAATAAGCTTTCCAAAGCAAGCTCATGATTATCAACCTTACCATTCTCCACATACCCACCCTTACGACTAAATTTTTCTTGATTCCCCTCACACGAAACTATGTTTTGACTTGATTCCTATTCTAGGATATGTAGGCAGCTTAAGTCAGGCTCGATCATATCAACAACATAATCTTTTACATCTTTTCAAATTTTATTTATCATCTCAAGCCACAACAACCACATCACTTTGATAGAAGTTCGAAAGCGAAGATCAAGATGGAGAAAGTTCCCACCAGAAGACATACTAGTATAAGCACATTATGTGGAGTTAGGAAGTGTCACTACTCCTAATCCCGAATAGATTACCGATTGTTGAAAGATTGAAGGACGAGATAGCTGCTAGGCCGAGTTCTCGATCAACACAAAATCAACATCCCCTCCCCAAACTAAGAAACTTTCTTTGAGCATAGGTACAACTTCGCTACAACAAAGGTTCAAACATCTTGGAAGCCTAAATACTGCCTCACCATCATAAGCTAAGAATCCAGGTGTCGTCAATTTATCTATAATTATTTCAAGACACTAAAGAATCTTCTCGAATCTTGCAGGTCATAATAATGCTCAAGGAGGCACATGTCAAGTATCTTACAACATTCCATTAGAAACTCAACATCACATCTCTATCACAAGCCAGGAAGCCAGGTTTTATCAATTCATTCGCTAATACTTTCTAACTCTAAAGTAAATTTCTTGATTTTTTGCAGGTCGCATTAAAGGGATATCCCCATTAAGACTCGGTCATCAACTACTAACAGATGTTCACAAAACTCTAAGATAACACAGGGCAGTCCGCCCCAAATAATAGGACAGAGTAGTCCACCCCAAACAACAGGACAGAGTAGTCTGTCCCAAACAATAGGACAGGGCAGTCCACCCCGAACAATAGAACAGGGCAAGTCCGCCCCGAACAATAGGATAGGGCACGCCCGTCCCCAACAATAGGGCATATAATGCAACTTTTACTTTCTCAACAAGCATTTCAGCTGACGGAGGCTATTTACATTTCAGCCGGCGAAGGCTATTTACATTTCAGCCGGCGGAGGCTATTTACATTTCAGCCGACGAAGGCTATTTACATTTCAGCCAGCGGAGGCTATTTATATTTCAGCCAACGAAGGCTATTTACATTTCAGCCAACGAAGGCTATTTACATTTCAGTAATTGCTCAGCCGCCGAAGGCTATTTAAATTTCGACCGACGGAGGCTATTTATATTTCATCCACTGCTCAGCCGACGGAGGCTATTTATATTTCAATTACTGCTTAGCCGATGGAGGCTATTTACATTTCAGTTATCACCCTGCCTGGCGGATTGCCTTCAAAAATAGAGACAATACTAGAACATGCAGTACAACGTGGAACTATCCTCTTAGCAGCAAACTGGGGCATGCTAGCGGAATGTCAGGGATCCCTAGTTACGTCAGGAATTTCGGCGAAGAAACTCAACTCAACTCGACCCAAAACTCTCATTTTTATAATCCTTATTATCATTACTCAATGTCTTCTTAATCTGATACTGGGGCAATCTTTGAAAATTTGCAATTTTTTTTGGCTCAAAGTCCCCAGCAAATATTGCTATCCGACATCTACTCATTTTCAACTACGCAAACAGTCAATTTTGGAACAAGCACCCGTATTTATTCTATTCGTGTTAAAATCTTTGCTGTTATCCTTGAAGGAACCCAGTGTCACCATAACTCCACACTGAGGTAAATTTTGATATTGCTATGATTCGAATTACGGTGTCATAACACTCGAGATATTTAGAAAGCTCTGTGTAGAGTTTGATCGTCACAACCACAATCATTCTTTCTCCCGAGCAAGTACACAATCTTGTGTCTCTAGTATCTCACAGAGGCAATTTTGAAAGTGGCATCGAAAATAGATGAATACTTTTGTTTCCAATTAGTCCTTCTCCCAATAATCATTTCGCATGATCTCTCACCCTTAACAACAGAGCGATTTGCTTAAAATTTTTGAACTACATTGACCTGATCCTCATACAACTCGAGGTATGTAGGTAACTTTAAATTGAAGTTTGATCAAATTTTCTTCAAATCATTTTTGTCGAGCAAAATTGGCTACACGTCAACGTTTTCATTTGAAGACTTCTACATCGTCCTCAAATTAAAAGGGGCAACTGTTGACACCCAATTTTTTCTCCCCGTGCCTAAAATTAACATCTTTAGCCTTTTTGTTCGTTAAAGGGCACGAAGCATAATTTTCACATCTTTTTACAATTGTTTGATAAATTATTGATAATTATACTTTCTTTAGGATTTTAATCAATTTTTTTATCATATTTTTATTTTTTTATAATTTATTAATATTTTTTATAATTTTGGGATTTTTATCAATTCATTATCGTGCTTAACATTTTACAATCACCCGCACACGTGCACGACATGACGTTATATATAAATATATTTACAGTATTTTTAAATTAATTATATTTTAATAATTTTAATATTCTTTACATTTTTTCATTCAACATCTATATTTTACAGTTCGCAAACGCTGAGCCGGATCAATTATTTTTATACAGTATAATAATTCGATGTCTTATCACATCCGACAACGACTACTCAATGACACTACCCTTTGGACAATAACTCTATCCATTGGTCAAAAGAATGAACATCCTTTGGTCAATATATTAAGAACTAAAGAATGTGCTATTATAAAAAGAGGGGACACCCCTTTATCAATTGGATAATAAGAGCGCCCAATTTTATTATAAATAGGCAAGGACGGAAGACAATTTTATTCATCTTTTCTCTCTACACACACATTTTCATACACCCACACATATTTTTTTTTTCTCTCAAATACATACACAAAAAAAAAAAACACAAGAAAAAATCTTTCCTTATTTTTTATTCTCTCCCAAAAAGACAAATGCATATGCACATTTTTTAATCACACACACATTATATTTTTCTTTCTCCCCTCTCTCAAGAATAAACAAATACACATAAATTTTTTCTTCTTCTTCTCTCTCTCAAACATACAAAAAACACACATATACACATAAAATAAAATAAATTTTTGCTCTCTATTTTGGTGAAATTCCACCATTTTTACTAGGGATTATGTTGGTTACATTTATATATATATATATATATATATATATATATATTTCTCAAGTGTTGTTGTCGCTATTCATATTTTCTTACTGTTCATGACCGAAACTTTGTGTCCCAGTGACTTTATTTCCTTTATCCATTTTCATCAATCTTCGTTATATTTTTTAAGGGTTTTGTTGATTGATATTTTATGTGAATTTATTTTCTTATTTTTTTGTTTATGGATGCTTAATGATGGTTATTGTCACTTCTCAGTGAATGTTCACATTTTTTAATCATGTTGAATTATTATTTCTATTTTATTACATTACTCTGTTATACAATTAGGAATTTTACTCTATTTTTGTTATTTTCAATTACTTTGTCATGGATACATCATTTTATTCATTAACTTTGAATTTTTTGTCATTTTATTATTTTAATCTTTGATAATCGATTGAATTGCTATGTATGATTTTGATATGCATTCAGTGACTTTGTTAATTTTTCGTCATTTTTTATTGTTATTAAATACCATTAATTATTTGGCCGATAAAAATATCTATCCGTCAAATACTTGAGGCCACTCCATTACAAATGACGGATTTTATTTTCAAAAGATTACTATTTTATATCAAAATAAATGCTTGGCCAATGACATTATCTCTCCGTCGGATACTTGAGGCCACCCCGTGACAAAAGACGGATTTTTATTTCTCAAAGTTTACTTATTTACATCAAAAATAAATGCTTGGCCAATGAAATTATTTCTCCGTCGGATACTTGAGGCCATCCCATTACAAAGACGGACTTTATTTTTCTCAAGTTTATTTATTCATATCAAGTATCAATACAATGGCCGATGAAAAATTATTATTAATTTGAGGCCTCTGTAAATAAAAGACGAACTTTACGTGTAAAATTACGTAAAAAAATAAATATTTTGGGCGATGATGAAACTTTATAACAACACAAGATTTTACAATTCATATCTTGACAAGACGATTTAGGACGGTCAATTAATTGAGCAACCACTTCATTGCAAGACGATTTAGGACGGCCAATTAATTGAGCAACCATTTCACAGTCATGATATTATCTGAGCCCACTTTTTAACAAAAAATATATTTTTAAATATTTATACGCATACATACTTGTTCAATTTATTTTGATTATCTTATTTGTTACTAATATTCTTTTTTTAAGTGTTATACAAGTTATTTTGAAATATTCGTCGGGAGTTGCAGTCAAAGGGGCCTTTAAATTTTATATTGTATTTTATATTCTCACACTTGTACAAATAACGAAAAAAATAAGCGAAAATTTTACTTTTTGGGTGCCGGGCGGGGATATTCTTTATTTACATAATTTCATCAATTTTAGGCAAAACTTAGGCCGTTAATATTTACATAAAATAATTAAGTTAATTAACTAATTCACATTCACATATTACATAGCTCTCTTTTAAAAAATGAATTTATATTTTCCTTTGTGATTTTTGATTAAAAAATACTTTTCCTTTTTAGTATATAAAAGATACTTTTCTTTTTTTTTATACTTTACAAAAAATATTTTTTCCTTTTACATGAAATCTTTATATTTTTATACATACTTTTGTATATATTTTCATAACAATAAACTTATTTATATAGTTAATACACATACAGCTTTATATTATTTAAATATTTATACCTCCTCACTCCTTGGTAAGTTTAGTCTAACCGGGTACCACACTTGTGGATTCTGAAGGATACCTAACCCTTTCCCTTCGGAATAACTTGAACCCTTACCTAGAATCTAAACTGGTTTCGTAGACTAAAACACAAGTCATACATTTTAATAAATAAAAAGGGTTTTCCTCATTTCCCTTAAAATAAGGTGGCGACTCTGTACAATTTTCATTATTTTAGAATCCATAATGTCGTGCTCGTTTTGATCTCAGGTAAAAATAGGGCGCGACACTACCTTATTTAAGGGAGGAACAACCACGGCTTACCCTCACAAGCTTTCAAAAGTTCACTATAATCAACCTCTTGATTACAGACTCAAAATTAAACCTAACTCTAGGCTCCTCCTGCTTGTAATAACTCTACTACAAGCTCACCTTGATAACTCTACCAAGACTCCCTCAAAACTGATTAACTCTAATCAGTATCAATCTTAGGCAACTCTACCTGACCCGAGCCGATCGGGGGCCTTATCGTAATGGGCATCCCAAGTTTGACCGAGACTGGAGGCCACCCCCATTACCCAACCTAACCACCAGATGCCTGCCTTAAGTTGGATAAATTTTGAGCATATAATAAGAAACTGTAATAGCTCACATGAAGATTCTGGGATAGGATCACAACCGTGATCGGCTCAACCGAGTCCAACCATCCCAATGGCCATAAACTAGGCCATAATCAAATAAGTTCCAAAATATAATATAATTAATCCTAAACTAAAATACGATAGAACAACCAACAATCTCATCAACTGGTGTCAGCTCCAATGTCAATACCAATACCAAGGCTGACACCAATACTAATCCCGCCCATTCCAACCTATAGTAGTACCACAAAGCATCTAACCAGAAGAAAAATAAAATCCAATTGGGACATGCCCCTAGCCATGGCCAAAGACAATATCCAAAATAAAATCAAAGTGTTTAGAAATATCCATAACATGAAATGTAGCCTTTCGAAAGGATGGACGCTCACCACTTTAGTCCAAATGCTGATCCCTAAGTCAATCACTACGTAGGAAGAGTAGAATGACCGGTTCCTGCATAGCGTGGGTATTCAACAGCTAGTAGATGGGTTAGTAGGTAAACGCTAGCATGATCCCACAATAATGATAAAATAATTCCATTTATAAAGCCAAGTAAAACCATCCATATACACACAACCATACACACATATATATATATATCACCATGCTAGGAAAAGGGACCGGGTTTAGCATGCATTTAAAACCTTTATCTGGATTGTATAGCTTTTACAGTCCTAGACCACCCACGGGCTATATGGATTCAGCTTCCCCTATTGAAAAGGTTCCAGTACGTGTAGCCGTATGAACAGGAAAGAAAACCTGGGATGACTAGTACATCCCCCAAACTATAGTGTGATATCATGCACACGGTCACTAATACCAATCTCACATCGGCAAATATTTTTTA
>NC_061111.1:185859714-185983857 GCF_002878395.1 Capsicum annuum
TCCACGTTTGTGCTACACATCCTTCCATTATTACCTAGTCAAAACCATTACCAAACAACCAACCAATCCATTTACCATTTATTAACCAAATTAATTTAGTGGTGGTATCCTCATACCGACCATACTTCCAAGTACTATCCATAGCCAACCATATATAGGTTTAAAGGGACTTTCAAGTGCCTTTCCATTTATCATATTAAACCACTTAGGGGATTTCATGTACCCCACAAGCATAATCATTTAGTCATTTACCTTTCCAAGCCATTTAAACCATGCATAATTCCTTTATCAAGTTTTAAAACAAGCAAGGGTTTCAGTAAAAGTACTCAATGTAATGAAAACATTATTATAGGCATTTTGTCAAACACATTGGGGGTATAGTATAACCAAAACAAATTCCAGTTATCATTAAACCATCCCATACAATCCAATTATCCAAAACCACCATTAATGCACATAAAGCAAAATTAAAACCATGGAAAATCATAACCGACCATTTAATATCAAAATTCCCAATTCATATTTGAAAACTAAAATCATACAATCAATGAAGTCATGAAAACATTCCTAAAATCATTCTTCTAATTAGAATTAATAATGAGGGAAGAGAACATGCCTTAAACCAAGATGATGATGGAAAAAAATCGCTAATACAAGCCCCAAATTAATCCTCTAGTTGAAACCTTAGCTTTTCTTGCCCAAAAGCTTTTGAGAGAACTATAGAGTGTTTTAGAAGAGTTTCTAAGTATTAATGAATGGAATAATAGGGTAAATAACCTCCCAACTAGGTTATAAGTCATGGAACCTTTTTAGGATAAGTGGGAAAATATCAAGAGTACCCCCACTTAAGTTGTACAAAATCCCATCCCAGGGGTACAATTGACTCTCACGAGTTGTACCCTCTAATAAAATTGGTACCCTCCACTTGTATCCTAGCCTCAACCTTTGGATCCAACACTATCCAGCATACGACTCATCTAACCAAGTCGTATCCAAAGCATACGATTCATACCCTTCATCCGTATCCCTAATAAGATAGAATCATAGAAAGTTTGAACATTATTTACCATACGAGACCTGGGTATGACTCGTACCCTGGCTTATGGATCACGGTGAGCCATTCGTACTTAGATTCAACCTAAGTAACTAAGTCTAAGATTAATTTAAGGAACTAAGCAATTTGTACCCACCAATACGACTCGTACCCCTAAGTCGTATCCATTCTAGTAACCAAAATCCATCTCACCAACCAACACTAGTCAGCATACTACCTAACCATACCATTTATACCCTAACATATGGCTCATACCCATGAGTCGTATTGGGTATAGAGACTAGAATTCTAAGAATTTTTCTAAAGGTCTAAACCCAAGGTGTTATACTACCTAAGAAATCTCAAAGAAAAAAGAAAAGAGCATTACTCTTATACAATAACTTTATTCAGGTACCACTAATGGATGAATCAATAATAATAGGGGTGGATTGTCATGGTCAATGGACCGAGAAGAGCAATCAATATGTATGGCATTTGAAAGAGGGTGAAATGCTAGAGACGATAGCTATGATAGTCCAAAGTAATGTTTTGTATGATAATTTTCTAAACTTAATCATCAACTATCGTGGACTGAATTATCAACCAGAAGAACTCATCATCAGCAACATGCACAGCTCATTTGAAAATCAGAGGGTACTACCTTTCAAGATAACCGATCAGGTTAGGTTGCGTGCTTATCTTAGTGATTCAGCTAGGCAAGTGTTAAGGGTCTACGTGGTTGAAAAGACGAGAGAGAATGAGAACTAGAATGTAAAAGAATAAGAACAACAAGAAATTTTTGATGATAGGTTGGATGATTTGGACATAAATATTCCAGATGATGATCAAACACTAACGCCTATTGCTGCGAGTAATACGGTGGGCAGTTCTTCTCAATTGACACAGTTTGGCAATTATTAAGACGACAAAACCAGAATTTACAAGGAAATGTCTTTCAAGGATAATAAAGAACTTTCTACTTCTTTATTTATTACTTTCTTGAAAAAAGATTTCAAAATAATGAAGGTGATTAATTCGAGCAAAGTCCTTTGCTTTAGATGTGCTAATCCGAACTGTAAGTGGTGGTTGAGAGAGGTAAAGTACTTAATTTCTAATAGATTCGTCATTCATAAATATGAAAAGTATTACCCATGTGGTTTGGAGCACATTTTGGGCCAAAAACCTCATGCCACTGCAAAGGTCTTCGGTGAATATTTCAAGAATTGATTCCCCGATGGAAAAGGCTATTCTACAAGGGTTATGGCCAATCAAATCCTTACTAGGGATGAGTTGACAGGGTCAACTATATTACATAATGTTAGTACTACGCTTTTCCTGACCCTAGTCGTCAATCGATCAGTCAGAGTTAAAATGACTCAAATTAGTTTATTATTTGTAATGCCTCAATTGATTTAGCTACAACAGGGATAAGTTGATAGGGTCAACTATTTTACATGATGTTGGTACTGGGATCCTACTAGCCCTAGTCGTCAATCAATTAGTCAGAGTTGAATTATTCATAGTAGCTTATTCTTTGAAATTCCTCAAATGATTTAGCTACAACTAGGGATGAGTCGACAGGGTCAACTATATTACATGATGTTGGTACTGCGCTTCTCCTGACTTGAGTCATCAATCGATAAGTCAAAGTTGAAATGATTCATATTATCTTATTATTTGAAATGCCTCAATTGATTTAGCTATAATAAGGGATGAGTTGATAGGGTCAATTATATTGCATGATGTTGGTACTGCGCTCCTCCTGACCCGAGTCATCAATAGATCAGTCAGAGTTGAAATGATTCATATTATCTTATTATTTGAAATTTCTCAATTGATTTAGCTATAACTAGGGATGAGTTGATAGGGTCAACTATATTGCATGATATTGGTAATGCGCTCCTTCTGACCCTAGTCGTCAATCGATTGGTTAGAGTTGAAACGATTCATATTAGCTTATTATTTAAATGCCTCAATTTATTTAGCTACAACTAGGGATGAGTTTATAGGTTCAACTATATTGCATGATGTTGGTACTGCGCTCCTCCTTACCCTAATCGTTAATCGATCAGTCAGAGTTGAAACAATTCATATTAGCTTATTAGTTGAAATTTCTACATTGATTTAGCTACAATTAGGGATGAGTTAACAGGGTCCACTATATTGCATGATATTGGTATTGCGCTTCTCCTGACCCTAGTCGTCAATCGATCAGTCAGAGTTGAAACATTCATATTAGCTTATTAGTTGAAATGCCTTAATTGATTTAGCTACAACTAGGGATGGGTTGACAGGGTCAACTACAACCTCAATTGAGTTTTTGGAATTGCATGATGTTGGTATTGGGTTCCTCCCGACCTGAGTTGTCAATCAATCATTTTGAGTTGAAATGATTCTTATTAACTTATTATTAAGCTAATACCTAAAATTCATCAGTTTTCCAGTTGAACTTAATACACTTTATTATGGTGAGATGGTTAAAAATTATATCTTTTAAAATTTTACAAAAATTATTAAGATCAATTCAGACCAAATTAACATTTTCAAAACTTGTCATTTTTTTCCAAAATATAAATCAACCTAAAAAAATCATCCATTTGCGGGAAAAATGTTTCATCGTTTTAATTCTTGAGTTCTCACTCTTTATTTCTCTCTCAATAGTACAGACAACAACTACTCAACATATTGCTCAATCCTTCACAACAAATCAATTTTCTTCCCATTTTCGACTATATAGTTGTTATTTTTGACTTCATTCTTGCTTGTATCTATCATTTTCTCTGTCTTCATAGGTAACAGAGTTCGAAAAGAGTTCTATATTTGTTCCTTTTTCTAAAAAATAGGGCTTTTAGTTAATGATTAAAAAGAAGACTTGCAGTTGTATTATCTTTGAGAATGGTTAATAATTTTAAATTTTGATGATAAAATCGTAGGAAAAACCCGAGAAAACCCCAAATTTTTTCTAGTGTTTTATTGACTATCGTGGTATTAGTGGATGGTATTTGTGGTATTATTGGTAGATGTTGGTGGTAGTGTTGGTATAGGTCACATTGGAGGTATTATTGTTGGTGTTGCTGGTATTGGTGGTTTAGTGGTGGTGTTGGTGGCATTGCTGGTGGCATTGGTGGCTATTGGTGGTGGTGTTGGTGGTCATCGTGGTGGCACTGGTGGTTTTTATGGTGGCCATTGGTGGTGTCGGTATTAATGGGTTTATGGTAGCTGTTGGTGGAATCGGTATTGGTGGTGTTTGTAATGTATTTTTTAAAATTTATGCATACATCAATTGTAATGTATTTTTTGTTTTTATGTTGTTTGTAGGTAAAAAATGTCTCCCAAAAGAAAAAAAAGTAAAAGTTGATTAACTTCTGACCACCTAACCAAAAAGGCTAGAGTATAGAGAGATTCAGAGAAGCATCATGAATAATCTTAGTCAGGGAAAAGTGAAGCTGAGGAAAGATATGAAAATGATGTTGTGGGAGATGGACAAGGGTTTGTCGATGGTGATGAGAAAAATGAAAGTGAGGGGAAGAAGAAGAAGATAAACAAAAAGAGGAGGGAGATGAAAGTGAGATAGAGGATGATGATCATCATGATGATAATGCATCACCAATGGGGCATGAATTAATATCAAAATCCCAGTAAAAGGTTGTCAAAATTATTAGTATTGACAGGTTTCAAGTTTCGATGCCGATAGATGACCCTGTAGAGCTAACTAGTGATTTTGTTCTTAAATGTTAGTTGGGGAAACTTTTTGATGACTTTAGGAAAACTATGAAGAATGAAAACATAAACGAACTTTTTAAGAAGAGCTGCTTTGAACACTTTCTTGCGCTGCCTGAGGACCACACTGCTAGTTTCCAAATGAGCATGGTATATGGTCTTATCAAGCACAGGATCAAGTACGTGGGGGATAATAAAAGTTCAAAGGAGGTGGGTAGGAAGATGGATGAAATCTAGATCAACTACTGTGGCATGCCGGTTTGTTTTGGCTTGAAAGAGTTTATCATAGTGACAGACTTGAGATGCTATTGTCCAAAAGAACCTCTCATCAATAAAACACCCCATAAAAGGTCAAAGGTAAGCACAACATTAAAACTACCACCATCAAATAGAGTAAAGGCATTATCCCTGGGACCACCCACCAAAACCAATAAATTTAAGGAAAAAATAGATAGGTTGTTGGATATTGCTGGACGTGGTTACAAAGCCAATAAGTTGATAAAGTATCTCAAGGATAAAACCATATCAATGAAGTACAAGGAGTAATTGTACTTAGTTTGGTTTTCCCATTCTGTTATATTGGCAAGAAACGTCAACAAAGTCATAGAAGATAATTTGTTGAAGCTTGCTGAGGATTTTGAGAAATCCAACAATTATCCATGGGGATATGGCAACTACAACTTGACTGTCAAATATTTAATGTCAAAGCTATCCCAAAGACAATCACATTATACGAATTTCCTTGAGCTTTCATGCTAATTTTAATCTCTATTTGTTTACTCATCCATTAATTTATATTGAATAATTATTATGACTTTTTTTGCTTGCTTCTAATTTATATTTTTTAGGCTTGGGTATTTAAAGCCATTCCTTCCCTTCGAAAGTAGGTCAAGGATTACCAGGATAAGGTTTCTCATCCAAGGATACTTAGATGGCTGGCTACCAAAAGTAACACAAGAATTAAGGAGGCTGATCTCTTTAACCCTATGGATGATGCAGTACATCTTCTTTCAAGTAAAATAATTTGACTCAAAGAAAGATATTGAAACAGATGTGCCATCTTCTGTGACAAATGGGTCATCTGTTGTAATAAATTACCTGTCTACTGCAACTGGTGCAACAAATGGGTAATCTTACAATAGGCGATTCATATTTTGCATCAGATTACCCATCTGTTGCTTTGGTTCTCTGAACTCAAATCAACAGATTACCCATCCACTATAAATTATGTAACAGATGGGTAATTTAATGCAACATATTGTTAATCTATTGCGACAGACAGATCAACTGTTGGATTACAATTACTAACCTATTTAAAATTGACTTCTTGTATCATAGTATGTTGGAAAAATTCTCTGCCTCATGAGGGGCAGACAATTAGTGTACCTGAAAGATTATGATGCTGCCGATAGGATAATGGACCTCAACTTCTACAAGAATTTCAAGGATAGGTATGATAAGCTCACTAAGCTTGCGTCAAATCCTGGTGGCCCGAGATTCAATTCATTAGTTTTTGGATTCCAATTGGGATGAAAAAATGATTAAATATGTTAGAGGGGAGAGTCCATATCCACACGACAAAAGCTAGACCAAGGCAAAGAGAATTTTTGCAATCATAAAATTGGACGTCGTAAACTTTCTAGCTATTAAGATACTACTCGAGGAGGGAAAGATTAAGGTTTATTACTGAAACTTACCTGCCTTTGACGAGGCCAATTTTTTTACCCACATTCAACCGCTGTTGGATTTGTTCCCTAACTTATTGAGGCAGAGTAAACTGATGGATGATTTACCAGTGGAAGTGTTGATAAAACAAACATGGGATTTTGAAGATCGACAAAAGGACATGGACCTTCAAAAAAATAAAACCGTTGCCGCGTGCGGGTAATAAGCACTTGCATACATAAAATGTTTGCTGACCGGCATCGAAATGGCCGAGCCAATGACCTTTCTATGCAACAACGTTATGGTACACATGCAAGAGGTCTGGGCTTATGGGGTACTAACTGGACGCTTGGAGTCTGTGTATAAATAAGAAGATGTAGAACACAAATACCCTAACAATTTTTTATTTCAAGTAACTTCACTTTACATTTAGTGACAATTCTTTTGTCTGATGAAAGTTAAATTTTGAATAATGCAATAAATTGTCTATATGTTGTAACTTCTTCTTGTAATGATAGATAGTTTATCTGTTGTAACAGTGTAACACCCTGAATCTGGTACTCAGAATGCTACACGGTGCTCACAACCCCCAAGGACCACAAGCTAACCCATGACTGATATCTGTACCTATACACTATATAACATACTAAATATAATGCGGAAATGGAGGCTGAAAGACCATAAGGTTCAAAACTGCATGACTGATAAAATATAATATTTGAGTTAGGTAATAAAATACCCAAAACTGAAATACTGTTTGAACATACTATAGTTTGAAAAACCTCTAAAACATAACTGTTGGATAAGGAGTTGATCGGACATGTCCCCAACAAACTCTAACTTATAAATTAATTAATGAGATAATAAATAAATGATCATGTCCTCAAAAGATGAGGACTCACTGCTAACTCTGACTGTTGAGACTAGAATGCTACTGATACTCTGGAGCTCATGCTTTTGAACCTATGGTATAAGACACCATAGCGCAAATGCGTCAGTACTTTGAATGTACTGGTATGCATGGAAGGTAGAAAGAATGCATGAGGTTCATATGCATGAACAATACTGGCTAACTGACTAATATAAACATGAGAATACATACATGAATACGTCGTAACTATATCTGATATTGTGATAACATAAATTTACTGATAACTAACATGACTGATTACTGAATTTTGATGACTGATATAACTGATGACTTGTGTTATTGTATCTGACAGTCCTGAATCTGATGGAACTAGCTGAGTTCCGTACTATTCTGAGTTGACTGTATTGGGCAGTCCTGAATTTTGTAGCACTATCTAAGTTCTATTACTGAGACTGAATGACTGTATCTGATAGTCCTGATTCTATAACTAAAACTGTGGGAAGTAGTTATCTAATCGATATGCCCCTAATACGCCATTATGGCTGAGTTGGGGTCCAATCTGTAACCCCAATTGGAAGGGTATCAATACCGCACCACTGGTAAGGACAACCTGTGAGTGACCCTCATCTGACAGTGTCCCCCCAAAAAAATGGTAGGGCCCTCATTCGACAGTGCTTATCCAACTCATCAACCCTCATCTGACTGTGTTGATGGCTCAACCTATGCTGGATACATAGTTCTGGAATGCAAGGATGACTTCTAAGAATCATACCCTCATCTGATAGTGTGTGTTTCCATCCTTGGGTTTACTCGGTGCTAATTCCTACTCCCATCTGAATAGACACTAATCATGGATTACTGAACTGAACTGGACTGAATTAATTGAGTTTCATTGACTGATGGAATAGTACTGAGATTATTGTATTACTGAGATTTCCTGAGTCACATGACTAACCGAGTTCTATAGATTATGGCTTGACAGAGGATATCATGAAAATATGAAATGGACTCTAGGCACACAACTATATTTTTCGGGTACAAGTACCTCCAGGACTCGATAGAAAGAAACTGATAAAGCATGACTTTCTTGAGTATAGGACCAACATCAACAATACATAATCCATTGGCTAAGACATTTCATCAAACACTTGACATACATAACTTGTACATGACTGGGGATTTCATATTATCATACTAGTATGGCACTTTTCCATCACGTAGGCATTTAATTAAACATGGGGGAGCATGCTATGGTTATACAGTCATCAGCACATCTAATAATCAAGGATACATCAGTCAACTTGTGAATTGGAGGGTTTATCATGAATGCCGCGTAATTCCTCACATACTAGAATCAATTCTTGTAATTAATAGTCTATAATATGGAATGAAACCAAATAACAACATGAACATCACTTTTCAATTCAATCAAATCATGAACATTCGTAAATATACAAATCTTTGATTTTGAAAAGAGATTCTTGAGCTTCGTGGGTGAAATAGACCCATGAATCAACACATGACATACCTTAGTTCTTGATTTAGCAAAGATTAACGGAGAGACTTTCTACAAATTGAATCCCCAATTGAAACCCTAACTTGTTTTGAGAGAAAATTGAGAGAAACTTGTATATTTTGGGTTCCAAATAGCCGAATCTCATGTTAAAGGGCTGAAATAGGATGGTAAATTGACCCTTTTAACCTTGGATGCATCTTTTAAATTGGTGAAAATTTCCCGAACTAGACCCCTCACGTGACGCGGCACTATCTCGTCGTGCCACTGGAATTTGATAATTGGGAAATAAGGAAATGGCGCGATGCAGAGCCATCGCATTGCCACTTTGTTTGCAACCTAGAAGTTTGGAGCGACACGGAGAAATCGCACTGGGACACTGGAAAAAGGACAATTGCCATTTTATCTTGTGACACGGTGTGCCACTGACCAATATGGCGCTGTTTTATGACGGAGACTTGAAATAGTCATAACTTCTTACCCGGTTATCGGATTTAGGCAAATTTTATATCGATGGAAAGCTTATTGAATTTACCACATGAAAAAAAAAATGAAAATCTTAAAAATTCGCTATGGAATAAACATTATTCTTTTTAGAAGCTAATACTTGATATTCTTGAGACAAAATTAGTTAGGAATCTTTGAGGTATTACAATATCTCCCCCTTGAAAATATTCATCCTCGAATGAGACTTACTGAGAGGGGAGAAATGATAACCCAAAGTACATAATGAACATGAACACTTAAATATGACTACATAACTGACATTTTTGAGATTCATACAGAGCATGCATATCTGATGCATAATTTTATGATTTAGCTAATACATGAATGCATGACTGAGAATACTGAAAAGCTGATCACACATATCTGATGCGTGAATACATGACTGAAATAACTCATGAATATATAACTGAGATTTCTACAAACTGAGTCTTCTCATAAGGAGAAAGCATGTCTGATGCATGAAGACATGACTAATCTGATGCATGAACATCTAATTGGATATGCAATGGTACTTAGTACCAAGTTTAAAAATGGAATCCTGAACATGAGGCTGATACCAAGTTGTAACTGAAATCTAGACATGAAAACTAAAAAGCTTAAGAAGAACTATTACTTTTAGCTTGATCTGAGTTAGCGTAGAAGAGGTGAGGGTACTTGGTATGCATGTATGCTTCTGCTTCCCAAGTAGCTCCTTCAATGGACTAATTCCGCCAAAGAAATTTGACTAAAGGGACTTCTTTGTTCCTCAATCTACAAGTCTGGTAGTCTAGAATTTCGACTGGAATCTCCTCATAAGAGAGGCTATTATGAACATCTATTCTCTGAATAGGGACTACAACTGCTGGGTCACCTATACACTTCGTGAGCAAAGAGACATGGAAAACTGGATGAACTGAGGCTAGATCTGAAGGTAATTCGAGCTCATAAGCTACCTTGCCGAAGCAACTGAGAATTTTGAAGGGACCAAAACATCGGGGACTGAGTTTTCCTTTCTTGCTGGACCTCTTCACTCCCTTTATGGGAGAGATCTTTACATAGACATAGTCAACAACCTCAGACTCGAGATCCTTTCTACGCACATCTATATAAAATTTTTGTCAGCTCTGAGCAGCCCAGAGTCTTCTCTTATCAACTGGACTTTCTCTAAAGCATCGAATACCAAGTCAGGTCTTATCACTGAGACCTCACTAACTTCAAACCAACTGACTGAGGATTTGCATATCTTACCGTAGAGAGCTTCGAATAGAGCCATCCGAATACTGGAAAGATAGCTATTATTGTATGCAAACTCAATCAAAGGCAGGTGGTTATCCCAACTACCCTTGGAATCAATTACACACGCCCTTAGAATATCTTCTAGGGTTTGAATGGTCTTTTCTTCTTGACCATCTATCTATGGATGAAAGGCTGTACTGAGATGAACTTAGGTACCAAGACCCTTTTGGAACGCTTTCTAGAAATGAGAGATGAACTGGGTACCTTTGTCTGAAATAATGGATAATGGAATACCATGTAATCTGACCAACTCCCTGATATAGAGTTTGGCATAATCCTCGGTTGAATAAGAGGTATGAACTGGAAGAAAATGGGCTAATTTTTCATTCTGTCTACAATAACCCAAACTGAATCATGCTGGCGACGAGTACAAGGCAAACCCATCACAAAGTCCATATTCACTTCTTTCCACATCTAAGTAAGAATATTGAAATCCTGCATGGACCCACTAGGCTTTTGATGCTCTATCTTAACTTGCTGACATGTAGAACACTTAGCCACAAACTTTGCAACATCTCTCTTTATCCCACTCCGCCAATAGATCTCCCGCAAGTGAAGGTACATTTTTATGGCCCCTGGATGAATAGAGTAGCATGCACCATGCACCTCTACAAGAATTCGCTGCCTTAAGTCATCTACACCTGGAACACAGAGATGACCCTAACAATGCAATACACCATCTCCCCCATAGGAGAAAACCTCTACTTTTTGGTCCTTAACTAACTCTTTCAACTTGACTAAACTGGGGTCTCTATCTTGCTTTTCTTTAACCTTGAAAACTACAGATGATTTTGAACTACTCTGGACCCATATGTCACCCTTCTCTGAATCAAATAAGCGAATACCTAATCTAGAAAGCTGATGAACTTCCTGAGATAACTTCTTCTTATTATCCTCGACATGAGTAACACTACTCATAGACAGTATACTGAGAGCGTCGGCCACTACATTGGCCTTGCTCGGATAATAAAGGACATACTGAAGGCTTTTATGATCGGTGAACACATCTACATGAACTCCGTACAAGTAATGCCTCCAAATTTTTAAGGAAAAAACCATGACTGCTAACTCAAGATCAGGAGTAGGATAATTTTTCTCATGGGGTTTAAGATGTTTGGAGGCGTAGGCTATAACCTTACCATTCTGCATGAGGACACAACCCAAACCTACTCTGGATGTATCACAGTACATAACAAACCCATCTGGACTGTTTGGAAGAGCTAAGATTAGGGTTGAGGTGAACCGAGTCTTTAACTCCTGAAAGCTCTTCTCGCAAGGATCTGACCACTGAAACTTGACTTTGTTCTGAGTCAATCTGGACATAGAGGATACAATAGACAAAAATCCTTCAAAAAACTGTCTATAATAGCCAGCCAAACCCAAGAAACTCCTGATGTCTGATGGAGAGATAGGTCTGGGCCAGTTTCTTACCGCTATGGTCTTTTGAGGATCTACTCTAATGCCATCACTGAAAATGATATGGCCAAGAAATGCTACTGACCTTAGCCAAAATTTGCACTTACTAAATTTGGTGAATAACTGATGATTTTTGAGAGTCTAAAGTATAATTTTGAGATGGTCTACATGATCACGCTCACTGCAGGAATAGACCAGAATATCATATATAAAGACTATGACAAACATATCCAAGTACTGCTTGAACACACGGTTTATCAAGTCCATGAAAGCGCTGGGGCATTGGTAAGACCAAAGAACATGACTAGGAATTCAAAGTGACCATATTGAGTACGGAAGGCTATTTTTAGAATATCACATTCTCTGACTCTGAGTTAATGATAGCTAGATCTGAGGTCTATCTTAGAGAAATAACTGGTACCTTGAAGTTGGTCAAACAATTCATCGATTCTGGGAAGTGGATACTTGTTCTTAACTATGACTTCATTGAGATGACAGTAATCAATGCACATTCTAAGAGAACCATCTTTCTTGCGAACAAATAAGATTGATGTACTCCATAGGGACACACTGGGTCTGATGAATCTCTTATTTAAGAGATCCTTCAACTTCTCTTTCAGTTCTTTGAGTTCTGCTGGCACCATTCTGTATGGTGGAATAGATATAGGCTGAGTATCTGGAAGAAGGTCAATACCAAAGTCTATTTCCCTTTCAAGAGGAATTCCTGGAAGATCTTCGGGAAAGACATCTGAATATTCACTCACTATTGTAACTAATCCAAGACTGGGAGTTTCAAAACTAGTGTTCTTAACTCGAACAAGATGATAAACACATCCTTAAGATATCATTTTTTGTGCCCAAAGGTAGGAAACAAGCTGTCCCCTAAAAGCTGAAGTACTACCCCTTCACTATAGGACGGGTTCATTCAGAAACTAAAATTGGACTATTCTGTTTCTGCAGTCGACTGTGGCATAACAGGAATGAAGCCAATCCATGCTGAGAATGACATCAAAATCAGTCATCTCTAATTTGACTAAATCTACTAAAGTGACTTTTGAAATATCATAATCGGGCAGTTCCTGTATACCCACTGGGCTATGATAGTTTTACCCATTGGGGTAGAGATTGAAAATGACCCTGTTAGAATTTTGGGACTGATTACAAAATCAACTGCTATATAAGGAGTGACAAAAGACAAAGAAGCTCCTGGATCTAACAAAGCGTAAACATGCATATGAAAGATCTATAATGTACTAGTAACCACATCAGGAGAATTTTCCTAATCTTGCCGGGACTGGAGAGCATAGAGTCTATTTAGGCGTTGCCCACTAGTTGCACTGGAAGTGGCACCCTGCTGATTTAGGCGATCAGACTGAGCTGAGGAATAATTCTGCTAACCCTAATAACCTGACTGGGGACAATCTCTAACTCTATGGCCTAGCTTACCACATCCTAAATAGACATCGCTACCAGCTCTGCAACCACCCTTATAGTTCTTACCACAAGTTTGAAAAAGGGGATTAATTTAGGCATTGCTGACACTGCCCTAAGACTTAGAGCCTGGCACCCTATCTCTATTTCCATCCCTAAACTTAGGAGCTGGAGCACTGGCTGAAGAAGGAGCTGGAACTGATGACTTAGGACAGAACTGAGAGCGGTTTGCTCCTTCTGATTTGGGCTGAGCAAAGTTAAAACTACCTGTCTTTTCTCTCTTATTCTGTTTCTCCCTCATCTTAACCTTTTGATTTTCTATCTGCTAAGCATGAGATATAAGCCTGGCTAAAGTCCTGTCACTATTCAACATCACAGACCTACACTTATTGACCATACTATCGTTCACCCCAGAAACAAACTTACTCATTTTTTCCCTACTATCTGCAACCACATTAGGATCATATCTAGATAATTGAGTAAACTTAAGAGAATACTCTTTCAATATAACATTGCCCTATCTGAGGTTGATGAATTCTAACTCCTTTGCATCTCTCAGCTCTTGGGGAAAGAATCTATCTAAGAATACAGTAAAAAACTCCTCCCACTTAATAGGGCCTGCATCATATGGCTTTTTGACTTCTAATGTTTAAACCAAGTGTGGGCAATATCCTACAAATGGTATGCAGCTAGCTTCGAACTCTTGACATGAGTAACCCCCATGATGTCTGTAACCTTTTGAACCTGATGGATGAATTCCTGAGGGTCCTCATCTGGCTTAGACCCAAGAAAGGATGGAGGATTCATTTGGGTGAAGTCCCAAATCCTGGATGCAGCTGAATTAGCCACTGAATTGGATGGAATAATGGCTGGTTGTTTATTCTGAGCAGTAACTGACTGAGCAAGAGTAGTGAATGCAACTCTGAACTATGTATAAGAAACATGTTCGCCCAAAGGTTCTTCGTGCTGAGGGGATGACTAATTTTCATTTCTTCTTTTAGAAGGCATGTTTTGTAGAAGAAAGGAATAAATGGATTAGACTGAGAGATTGAATTGAGATTATGCTCACTGGTATGACATGAATGCTGAAAGAAGGAAAAACCATTCCTAAAACATCTTATAGCCTCATGTACATAAATATGGTGCGCAACACACCCATGTACAAAACTCTACTAGATGTAGTTTTCAGACTTCTTAGGACACTATTAAAGCTTAGGCTCTGATACTAAGTTTGTAATGCCCCAAATTTGATAATCGGAATGCTACATGATGCTCACGACCCCAAAGGACCACAAGCTAACCCATGACTGATATGTGTACCTATATAATGTATAACATACTAAATATAATGCAGAAATGGAGGCTGAAATGTCATAAGGTTCAAAACTACATGATTGATAAAATATAACATCTGAGTGGGGTAATAGAATACCCAAAACTGAAATACTGTCTGAACATACTAGAGTTTGAAAAGCCTCTAAAACATAATTGTCTAGATAAGGATTTGATGGGACATGTCCCTAACTATCTCCAACTTATAAATTAATTAATGAGATAATAAATAAATGATCATGTCCTCAAAAGACGAGGACTCACTACTAACTCTTACTAGTGAGACTGGAATGCTACTGATGCTATGGACCTCGTACTTCTGACCTATGGTATAAGACACCATAGCGCAAATGCGTCAGTACTTTAAATGTATTGGTATGCATGGAAGGTAGGCTGAATGCATGGGGTTCATATGCATGAACAATACTGGCTAACTGACTAATATAAACGTGAGAATACATGCATGAATACGCCATAACTATATTTGAGATCGTGATAATATGAATTTACTGATAACTAACATAACTGATAACTGAATTCTGTTGAATGATATAACTGATGACATGAGTGACTGTATCTGATAGTCCAAAATCTAATGGAACTAGATGAGTTCTGTACTGTTCTGAGTTGACTGTATCTGACAGTCTTGAATTTTGTAGAACTATCTGAGTTCTATTACTGAGACTGAATAACTATATTTGACAGTCCTAATTCTGTAACTAAAACTATGGGAAGTAGTTATCTAATTGATATGCCCCTAATACGCCATTATGGCTGAATTGGGGTCCAGTCTATAACCCCAATTAGAAGGGTGTCAATATCGCGTCACTGATAAGGACAAGCTATAAGTGACCCTCATCTGACTGTGTCCCCAAAAGAGAATGGTGGGCCCCTCATTTGATAGTGCTTATCTACCTCATCAACCCTTATCTGACAGTGTTGATGTCTCAACCTATGTTGGCTACATAGTTCTAGAATGCAAGGATGACTTATAAGAATCACACCCTCATCTGACAGTGTGTGTTCCCATCCTTAGGCTCACTCGGTGCTAATTTCTAGTCCTATCTGAATAGACACTGATCCTGGATTACTGAAATGAACTGGACTGAATTAACTAAGTTTCGTTGACTGACGAAATAGTACTGAGCTTTCCTGAGTCACATGACTGACTGTGTTCTATGGATTATGGCTTGACTAAGGATATCGTGAAAACATGACACGGACTCTAGGCACACAACTATATTTTTTAGGTACAAGTACCCCAGGACTTGATAGAAGGAAACTGACAAAGCATGACTTTCTTGAGTATAGGACCAACATCAACAATACATAATCCATTGGCTAAGACATTTCATCAAACATTTGACATACATAACTTGTACCTGAATAGAGATTTCATATTATCATACTAGTATGACACTTTTCCTTCACATAGACATTTAATCAAACATGGGGGGAGCATGTAATGGTTATACAATGATCAACACATCTAATAATCCAGGATATATTAATCAACTTGTGAATTGAAGGGTTTATCATGAATACCGTGTAATTTCTCACATACTATAATCAATTCTTGTAATTAATAGTCTATAACATCGAATGAAACCAAACAACAATATGAACATCACTTTTCAATTCAATCAAATCATAAACATTTGTAAAAATACAAATCTTTGCTTTTGGAAAGAGATTCTTGAGCTTCATGGGTGAAAGAGACCCATGATTCAACACATGACATGCCTTAGACATGCCTTAGTTCTTGATTTAGCGAAGATTAACGGAGAGACTTTCTTGAAATTAAATCCCCAATTGAAATCCTAGCTTGTTCTTGAGAGAAAATTAAGAGAAACTAATATATTTTGGGTTTCAAATAGACGAATCTCGTGTTAAAGGGCTTAAATAGGGGTGAAAAATTGACTATTTTAACCCTGGATGCATCTTTTAAATTGGTGAAAATTTCCCGACCTGGACCCCTGGCGCGATGCAGTACTATCGTGTCGTGTCACTAGAATTTGACAATTGAGAAATAAGGAAATGGCACGATGCGGAGCCATCGCGTTGCCACTTCATTTGCAACCTAGAAGTTTGGTGCGACATGGAGAAATTGTGCTGGGACACTGAAAAAAGGACAATTGTCATTTTATCTTGTGGCGCGGCACACCACTGACCAATATGGCGTTGTTTTACGATGGGGACTTGAAATAGTCATAACTTCTTACGTAGTTATTGGATTTAGGCAAATTTTATATCGATGGAAAGCTTATTGAATTTCCCACATGACAAAAAGTGAAAATCTTGAAAATTCCTCTTGGAATAAACATCATTCAATTTAGAAGCTAATACTTGACATTCTTGAGACAAAATTAGTTTGTAAACTTCGGGGTATTACAAATAGGTTGGTCATCTGTTGGATTATGCCAATGTTTCTATATAATTCTATCTATTGCAATTGTGGAAAGACCTTTTAGATAATTTCCAACATATGACCTATATGTTACAACATATGTCTAAATCTGTTTGATATTTTCCAACAATTACGCTTGAATATCCATGTGCTCAACAATACCAAACCAGTAGAAAATACACCACCATGAAAATTTCAGCAATTAGGCTTGAAAATCCATTTGCCCAACAACACCAAACCAGTAGCAATAATGCCAACAATGTAGTATCTTCTTACTCGATTTTGTTTCTCCTCAGAAGCCTTGACTTTCTTCAACAAACCTTAGATTACACGATTTGCTTGTGAAGGGTATTGTTCTTTATACCAATCGAAGTAACCACATCCACTCAATTTCTATAAAAATAAGACCGCAATTATAAAATAATTACAAGTCAATCATTAATCAACTAATTAAATAAAAAAATATTACCTTTGAAATCTTACAAGTAAAATATCTATGACCTGAATTTTGTTGAGTCCAAGAAGTCTTCAATAAAGCTTTATCATCACATTTACAATATCAAAAATCTTTATCACAAAAAATAGTGGAAAATGAGCTCGACATTGTCAAGCTCAGTTGGAAAAAAATAAAAAAAGATGAAAAAAAACCAAATACAAACAGTTTGAAGAATTTTGATAGAGGAAAAAAGATGATGAAGAAGAAGATTTGGGAATTTAGGGTTAAATTTTAGGTAGAAGATGAATATATAAGACAATGGGGGAAAAATAATTATTGGTGACCAAATTAGATGCCAAGTCAGTAAAATAGGGGTTCAACGCGCCTTGGATGCGTGAATTACACGCGAGCTCCCAACAGGACAAAAAAGTACCAAACTGACACATTTGATGCCTACTTTAGGTGTTTAAAAGGAACACTGTCTACTTACAATGCTAAAGTGAAAGATCACTGTAGATTTAGGTGCCCGTCGGTGGATTTTGCCTATTTTATTTCAAGTCACTTCTCTTTACATATAGTGGCAATTTTTTTTGTCAAATGAAAGTTGAATTTTTGATAATGCAACAAATTGTCTATCTATTGTAATGGATATTCTATCTGTTCTGACAGATAGTTTATCTATTGAAATAAGTTGGTCATTTATTGCATTATGTCGATATTTCTATCTAAGTCTATCTATCACAACAGTGGAAAGACCAATTTGATGATTTCCAGCAGATGACCTACATGTTGCAACATATGTCTAAATCTCTTTGATATTTTCAACAACTATCTCGTCTATTGCAACATATACCTTATCTATTGCAATATTTTAATCTAGTATTCTATTTCAATTAATAAGTTCAAATCTAAGTATAAAATAAAATTCATAGACAACATAAAATAAATCAAAGCCTTCAGAAATTACATGAAATAGATCAACAAATAATCAAATGTAAAAAAATTATTATGGGTAACAAATCTCAATAAATAAATCGACAATTTAAGTTTTGATGCCAACAATTACTAAGGAGGGGGTGAGGTTATTACTTTGACAGACTCAAGCTATAAAGATCTACTCAATATGGACAAGTTGTTCTTCATCCGGTGCTATGGAATTCAACTTTGGTCGTCGTAGATTTTTAATATCGCTTGCATACGATTTCTGCACTTTTGCTTCTCCGTCTTTCCATAAAAAGAGTAGCATATTGTCAATGTTGTTCAGTAGTAGCTTCTACTATGACATCCACCTAGGAAACTAGAATTGTCAATGCTAATAACAGATATACAAGAATATGGAAAAGGATAACTCATCTGTTTTAGCAAACAGATTATCTTTCTGTTGCAACATATGGATCATCTGTTGGGAAAAATTAAAACACGAGGAAGACTTGTATTATAATTTCTAATGGATAAACCATCTGTTATAACATATGACTTATCTATTTGGAAAAACTAAAATAGTCGAAAGCCTTGATTTAATTTATCCCAATAGATGACCCATCTGTTGCAACATAGAGGTCATTTGTTGGTACAAATAAAAATTTTACGCAGAGATTTTTGATTTGCTAAAATAGACGTGACATATGTTGCAATAAATACTTCATCTGACGCAACAGGTTATTCAACTGTTGCAACAGATGTATATATCTGTTTGATAATTTTTAGCAGATGTATCATATGTTGAAATAGTATGTGTCTGTTTGTTAGTTGGAATAGATTTTATATATTCACCTTCTTTAACTCATGCTGCTCTCTTGTCGGCCTTGTACATTTCTCAATAGTGCAACACAAAGACAACGGAGTTGCAATTTTGCTTTTTTGGATGCTTGATAATGCCTTGGAAATTACTTTCCTTCTCCTCTTAGCCTTAATATCTAATGGAGTGGATGAATATGAAATCCTCTTTGATGGAATAACACCCCTCTTAAATGTTAATTCCTTTATAGAAGCAGTTAATGCATTAATAGTATTAATCACTACATCATGTTTCACCTTACAGTCTTGACATTTGCATGCAGAACATTTGCTAGGAGGGACAAAATCTGCATAGCCAATATGATTATACTCATAATGGTTTATTTTAAAAACTATAAGAGGAGCATCATTATCCCCAACAACAGAACCACTACCACCACCAACATCTCCACAACCACTACCATCATCAATAACAAGAAGCCCATCCTCCAAAATTATTTTTCTTGTGATGGTTGTTGCTCCAAACAATTCCATTTTTCTTCTGTCAATGACCTTAGGGTCCGATAAACTTTGCACAGACCGTAAAATAAAAAAAAATAGCATCTTCAACTCTCAATTGATCGGAACAACCGACAGATGTATAATCTAACATAAATCAGTACATATATTAGAATGATGATTAGATTATTCAAAAAAAATAATTAATTAAAACAAAAAAACTTAATTAGAATTATACTCACTGCATCCTTTGGGGGGTTGAACAGATCAAAGAATTTTGTATTTTTATCAGTTTTGACCGACAACCATCTCAGGATTCTTGGACAGGAAATTTCTTCCTGGCAGTTCACTTGTTGTCTCAAATAAGGAATGACTTCAAACGCCCGAGCCTACAAAATAATGTCAATAAATCAAAAGCATTATTGAATAAAAAAATAAATCATATCATAGTAAGAAATATTTATCATAAAAGCCCATGGAAAACCAAATAAGTTGACTGTCTTTGGCGTTAACAGAGTCAAAAAATATTTGACAACCATTTCAAAGCTTTCATAACTACAAGGATAGTTGGTAAATGACTCAAGATCCTCAGAGACCTTTATTAAATCAAGTGGTATGGTTTTGTAAACATCTCTCGTCCAAAGAATATTATGTACAAACCAAACCGAGCACAATGATTGCTTGTGCTTCTTTGAAAGTCTTTTACCTTTTAATGTTTTTATCAAATTTTTATTTTTGAAGCTTGGACCAACAGGGGACACCAAATATTCACGATCACTCGACTTGCATTTGCCTTTTTTGGTGTGCGGGGTGCTTTTTTTGGGGTTAGACTGATATAACTTGAGAAGAAGAAGGAGGATAATATTTTAGTCCAGTAACTCTGGCAAGCTCCTTCCAACCAAAACAAACAGGGATGCTACATTAATTTATCTACACCTCATCCATCTTATCTTTGTATTCATACTTAAACCTATGCTTGAGAAAATCATATACCATTTTCATTTGAAAACGAGCATTGTTGTCCTTCGACAAATCAAGATATTGTCCAAAGCTACTGTCCCTGAAATAAGCATCCAAATTTTATTCTCAAAATAATTTTTTGAAGACTTCGGAAGATTTTTTCATGGCTGACTTAACCACGAAATCACTCGTTAAATCTGTGGCACCATCGTACTGCATTCTCATGGGATAATCAATGCTGAAGGTTTTGACCAACTCTTCAATGGAAGGGATATTAGCATTTGGATTATTTTTTTGAGACATTCCTCATCCCCATGTTCATCATCTTATGTTCCTGATTGAGATAACGCTTGTAAAACAAACTCATAGAGTGGTTGATATAGCCTAGCTGCTTCATTTGTTCCTTTACTTGGACTTGATTCAGTTTTTTTCTTCTGGGAGCCATATTATCTAAAATTAACAGGAACATAAAATAGATTATAATTGATTAATGCATCGTTAAAATAGGATAATAGTAAATCTAATGTGCACAACAGTAAAATAACAGTTCTAACAGGTCACACATCTATTGCACCAAGTAGGTTATCTATTACAATATTTAACTGGCCTGTTGCAATGGATGTGTATCTATTAAAACAAATGAATGGTCTGTGCAACATATCACACATCTGTTGCAACATATGAGTGGTCTGTTGCAACATATAACTAACTCATTACGACAGTTGAGTAATCTATTGCAACAATAAAAATAGATCACTCATCTGATGAAATAGATGACTGGTCTGTGCAATAAATCACACATCTATTGCAATATATGAGTGATCTCTTGGAATAGTTATAAATGATCAATATTATTTAGATTTATTCCAACAAAAGGATCTTCTATCGCGACAGATGAATGATCAGTTCAAAAAATCAAGTCTTGAACATGGCCTGTTGGAATAGTTGATAGGAATTTATCCAATAGAAGGTTCATTTGTTGAATCAAATGATTAATATGTTGCATTAGATTTTTAATCCGATGGTTCCTTTGTTGCATCAAATGGTAAATCTATTGCATCAGATGGTTAATCTGTAGCATTAGATGGTTAATCTGTTGCATCAAATGGTTAATCTATTACATCAGATTTTTTATCCTATGGTTAATCTATTGTATCAAATTTTCTATCCGATGGTAAATCTATTGCATGATACAATAGATTTATTGCATTAGATGGTTAATCTATTGCATTAGATAGTTAATCTGTTGCATCAGATGGTTAATGTGTTGCATCAGATGATTAATTTGTTGCCTTAAATGGTTAATGTGTTGTATCAGATGGTTAATCTGTTGCATCAAGTGGTTAATCTGTTGCAGAAAAAATAGTTGCATGATTTTGTTTAATAGAACAACAACTATATCACCATTTTTACAAAGAATAAGAATAAATTAACCCAGCAACGGGCGCAACACCAAAAACACCAACATCATTGTTTTGTTTGTACAAACACAAATAACAAAAATAAAACTTCGAAAAATGCAACAAACAACAAAAAATCATATTGTACTCTAAAAACAGAAGAGAAGAAATACCAAGAATTATGATTTTATTCAGATCACATTTCAAATTGAAGCAACAAATATTAAAATTGTTCACCAATACTAGAAGAGAAGTTGGCTCAAGTTCCTCGTTTCTTCACAACTAAATAGACCATAATTTTTTACCTGTGAAAGAAGAAAAGGGACGATGAAGAACTTGAAGCTATTATGGTCGGAGAGCAAGGCTGTCATGTCCATGGACGGTTGAAAGTTGAAAAAGAACTCAAAGACCAACTATTTACCGTCGGAGGTTGAAGTCATCGGGGATTGAAAGGAGAAATTTGCAGAACTGTTAGTTGGGAGAAACTGTCGAGACAGAGAGGAGAGATGGTTGATTTGCAGAGGAGAGGAGTGTGGGTTGATTTGCATTCTTGAAAAGATTAAAATGTTCTGATAATATTAATCAAGTTCACAATTAACTTAATCAAGTTTCCTAATTATGTTTGACCCTTTAAGTTGGTCAATGCCACCAATCCTTAATTCAAGACTTAAATGACACCTTTTCTTCAATTTTCTCGAGTAACTACCTGGTCCTAAATTACTCTATCACAACGATCAACTAATTCGTCCTAGATTAATCTTTAGAGCTGAGCTACTGCCTCATCCTAAATTAACCTTTAGAGACGAGCAACTAACTCACCCTTGATTAACCCTTACGGACAAACAACTAACTCGTCCTAGATTAACATTTATATCAAACATTATTCATGTCTCTAATTTACCACCAATAGTACGTCCTGAAACTTCATATCCTAAAAGTTATATATTTCATTGCTAAATATAAAATTGCTGCTGAAAATGTCAAAAGGATGATAAACATAGTTTCAATATTTACAAAAAAAAAAATAAAAAAATTAACCAACTAACATCCCAAGTTAGAATATTGTCAATAGTTTCAATATTTACTAAACAAAAAAAACTTAACCAATTAACATCTCAAGCTAGAATATAATGTCAAGCTTTACATAACGTTACTACAAAAATAATAATGAGCTTGTCCATGTTCTAAAATTGCATCTTCACTTGTAACTTCAATCTTCAGAAATCTGTAAGAATGAAATTTTGCAAAGACAATTAATAACTCATATTATGCAAAATACTTCAGCTTAATTCATAAACCCTTTTAAGATTGTCAAACAAAACTGTTAAGGCAACAAAGTACACGGAGAAGTACTTGAGAAACTAAAACCAACTATTAAGTAAAATAGTCAATAGACCCAAATGTGCAAATCCAGAGCCACTATATAACACAAATCTATTAAGGCAAAGAAGATGGAAGGAGTCGGGCTTATCAGGGAGTGACACAAAACCAAGTGAGTGGGAGTCCAACTACCAGATTTTATGGTGTATAGAGCTATAGATTCAGCTGTCACAACAATAGATTCAATGCATACACATGGTAAATTATGACAGGAATAACGTCAAAAGAAATATGGCATCCATGGATGTGGAAAGTAGAATACAATCGTACCTTATTTCTCCTTCTAAAGATCATCAAAAATTACTTAAATCATAAGACAAGATAGACCAATGTTCACAAGCAGTGCTTCTTTGGCATTGAACTCAGCAGACTTTATAACAACTCATGGAATAACACATAATATTTACAATTTGTAATAGTACATTATAGATAAAGCTTCTTTTTTTAATAACCATGGTGTCCGGGCCAACTTGTACACACTTCAACTAATTTCATGGAATACCTTGCCACCTCCTACTAAAAACAGTTACTAGGTAACTCTGTCCAACAAGGCCAGGACGGATAGGAAGAAATCACCAAGTGTTTTTTTCTCTACTAGAATTTAAACTTGAGATCTCATGGGTCTCAACCCATTTTATTGACCACTAGGCAATACCCTTGGGTGCAGTGCAGCACAAGTATTTTAATGTGCTATACAACCTTTCTCATCAAGTGCATAGAGTGAAGACTTGCATTTAACATAAACTACGCTTCTGGGATTAAGTTGTTTGAAGCAAATAACCGTGTATGTTCATGGAAAGTGCATTAGTTGGCAAGATGAGTCTCGTCATCAATAAGGGGGATACCAAATTTGCCAATAGATTAAAGGACAAAATAAAGGTTAACATAAATTACTATACAAAATAAAAAGTAAAACGGTTAAGAGACGTTATGAAACCACGACTCTATACCTCTATACAAATACAGAGGTCCACAATTTATCACCCCTAGGCGGATGGATAGACTTAAGCGGTGCATAGAATATTAGAAACTTATTTGAGGTATTTTTGCTTCTACAGTCCAAGAGAATGGATATTTATCATGACTATTGAAATGAAAATTCTGAAATTGTCTCATATAAAGTTGAGTACTAATTCATATTATCCTACAAAGGAATCAAACATCATTAACAAAGTGAATTAGAAAGCCAAAAGAAATGGGAAATTTCTAGGCTGTAGATGCAGCTACACTAGTTATACAACATCTAAGTGGAAAGATAGATTGGATGTATTGGCTTATGACCGCTAGTGAAGTTATGAAAATGAACCCTGGTCACTATGTTTCTTTTGTCATCCCTCTTTATATCTCCTTGTCCGATGAAAGCTCCAATGATAAAATTGCCCGTTTCACACGTGCTAAGCTTATCTGGCCAACGGATACTTTAGTCCTTGGTAGAGCTTATAGACTTGTTACAACTTAAGGTACATACATATATATGTGATTGATTCTTTGTTCTAGTTCACAACTATTTTTTTGTGCTCAAAGATTAATTTTACTAATTTTTCATGGTTATAGAGGTGATGAAGGTATTGAGAGATAAGAAACATACAAAGATGAAGAAGAATCATACAGAGTTGCATGAAAATCGAAGGTCAAGTTGTGAACTTTACATTCTTTGATCATATGATATTTTGTTCTAAGATACATGGATAGCGTTGTTACTAGGAGAATCACCTAGGTGGTTGGAATCGTTATAAAATGGCTATCCAGCAATTGCTCATCAACTCAAAATTTTTGTTTGAAATTGGTAGATTAATTAGTTCATAAAGACATCTGAAGCAATGGTGTAACTTTTCCGACATGCCAAAGTTAGTTGGTTCATTCTACTGTGTCATTTTGGTTTTATGCTTATTCAACCACTCTTGTTGGACGTCTCAAGAAAATTCCCACTCCCAATATCTTTATGAGACATGCTTATGCCTCTAATTATCAAGCTTCCTTGCTATAAATAAAGTCTCAACTAATCTACCTACTATGGCAGACTTGTTAGCTGTTTTTGCGCTATCTCATCATTCTATATGTTTCTCCTACTAGGTGACTTGGATTCGATACCCCAACACAACTGGTTTACCCACTATTGGTTATGAAATTACTGATGCTATGGCTGACCCTCCTAACACAAAACAGAAGTAAGTGGGAAAAAGGTTTTTTCATATTTGAACTTATCAAGTTGGATCTCATGACTAACTTGTGGCTAATCTTTTGAATTGTATTGGCAAACATGTGGAAGAGTTAGTCTGATTTCCAAATAGCTTTCTTTGTTACAGACCTCCTCCCGAAGCTGGGCCAGTGTGTCCAACACCTGCTGTATCCAATGGCATTGTTACATTTGGTAGCTACAACAATCTTGCCAAGGTATTAATCAAGAACCTAGTGTCATCGAGAAGCATGCGGTGGGATCGTTTCCTGCTTTTTAAAGTTTAATTGTATTCATTGATAGCACTGAACTGTATATGTTCCAAGAATTCAATACTACTGATGGCGGAGTTGGAAACATGAAACTGACTAATATAAGATGATATTCAAGAAACTAATTACATAGAGTTGATCATTTGCAGTTTCTACCTCAAATAAGCTATCCAGTTAAAGCATCATTTTTGGAAACTTTTTTATGAACTACTGAATGACTAAACTATCTGAAGCCAATCGAATTTTTCTTTTGATTTGTCGGATGGATATTAAACCCTGTATAAATTATACCAACAACAATAATCATGCCGAGATATGTGACTAATTGCAATACGTTGAAGCTGTGCAGTGGTGACTAATGTTAAAAATAATGAAAAAATATAAAAATTAGGGTATATTATTACTTACTTGGTTAGTAAAATAAGCCACTGTGTCATTCAGTTGAAACGGGCGAGGTCGTATGAGGGATACGTGATTGTTGAGTAGCAAAGAATTCTTGATTTTTTCTTATTTTTTTTCCATCTTATCTTCTAAGGTAGACAAGCAATCATTCAAGTATTTGTTTTTCTCATTCAAAGATTTGTTTTTCTCGATCAAGGATTTATTGTCCTCTCAAGTTGACGTAGAGCCGACAGTAATTCAGTCTTTGAAAAAGTGCCCCCTTTCATATCTTTCGCCTTTAGACAACAGCCAAAGCCAAATACATGACTATGATTTTGAGGTCCACAACGTTTTTCTATAATCTCTATGCTACGTAGAGATGACTCTGCTTTCTCAATTTTGTCGATCTGAGCCTACAAAGTATATAAAATGACATTTTCTATCAGAATCCATAATAACATTAAGTAATTTACATATTCATTAACCAAACACACATGTTTTTCAATTTCTTCAGGTTCAACAAGCTTGTTGTCTTTTTTACGAGTTTCAAAAAAATTGTCGCCAAATTCGGAGGAATGCAATCTTTCCCTCCCTTTATATCAAAGAGAAACCTGTCAAATAATATCCCATAAGTATCTTCTTTAGGAAATAAATTTGTATACTATTTGCTGGCAAATTATCTCTCGAATAGGCTTGTTATTAATATGATAGATCATTGTCAAAATTAGCTCGATTTTGTTGTATTTCTTTGGCTCCTCGCCTGTATTTAAAACAATATGCTTAACATGACTATTGAAATGCAAATTCTGAAATTATGTCAAAAAAATGAAGTTTATGGGGAATCACTAGTCGGTAATATAGAGAAACATATAAAAAACCATTGAATTTTTCAGAAAAAAAAGCCACTCCATACACCATTATAAAGAAAGTAATACATAGCTACGAAATGACAGCTTAAAGACAAAAGCTGAAGTGCAAGTTTTCAAATTAAAAGTTTCATATTCTTCACCGGGAATACCTAAAAAATTTCGAAACAAAAATGTTCCTTAACTAACAACTCCCACCCCTTCTTCTCTACTCTTCCTGATTTAAACTTAACAGCCTATACCATTGACTTATTTTTCATATACTTGCTATGCAAGTGTCCTCTCCATATATTTCATAACTCATTCATTCATCCAAAGATATGATCACGATGATCATTTATGTTGTCACTCTCAAATTTATCCTACAATAATCAATACACAAAATCAGATAGAAAGAAACAAAGAAATGGTCCAAATGCCCAGTCATACCACTGACTATATTTATTACCTCAATATCTGCCCACATGTGATCCAAATTGTGTTTCTTAATATCACTCTACGATGATACTGCCAATGGACACATATTACTGTCACGAATTAATTTTTTCAAATGTCTCAAAAATAGATTGTTATTGTTTCCAACCGTTCGATTATTGTAAAAGGTTACTTTCAGCTTCTAACCGACTCCAAGTGATGCAACTTCTTTGCACTTGTTGCTCCCTCAAACTCTTTTTACCTTTTTAGTATTAGATGATCCTATAGCTGCATAATTTGGTAAAAGCTGTAGAAAAAAATTCAATTCTATAAATTTAATAATACATGAATTTTAAAATATCATACCTATTTCAACAGTTTGAGAGGGTTTCATAACTTGATCAGATGGAGACAATGAAATATTGGTTTGCATGTTCTCTTTCTAAAAAATAAGAGGATTATTATCCATTGATCACCTTTCTTGATTAGATATCAAATTATTCTTCGAAACCCATAACAAGGAGTATAAAGATCTAGGTATTAGATTCCAAATTATTCTTAGAAACTCCTAACAAGGAACTTACTTTTGTATGATTTGAGGAATGCAGAAAAATACTGAGCAGATTTGAAAAAACTATTAGAAACCCCTATACTGAGCATGATGTGATAAATGTGGATAAATACTAAGTAGAAATGGGAAAAGCTATTTTTTCAACCTCTTTGGTACATTTCTTAAATTAATTAGTATATGGAGAAAATAGAGAATGAACTTGCATATATGCTTTATCAAGAGCCATGGAGTTCTTATGTATCGCTCCCATTCCTTGACTAGAATACATGGTAAAGTTTTTAATTACTTTTTCTGGTCCTTTTCCAATAGCACATAGAGAAAGCAAATCATATTATTAATATTTAAATTATATATGCAATCAAAAACTCGACAGATTTGAAAAAACTTTCTTGTTTAAATATTTTTGGTTCTTTTATTAACTTGATTAATAGATGGAGGAAATAGAGTATGAACTTGAATATACTCATTCTCAAGAACCTTGCAGTTCTTACATATCCATTCCCATTACTTGACTAGAACACATGGTAGAGTTTATAAGTCCCTTTCCTCGCCCTTTCCCAATAGAATCTACAGAAAATAAATCACTACTTTTTGGATATGATTTCACTATGACTACTGAAAAATACCTTGCTGAAAAAAATTTCTAGGTCATTTTCAAAGACCATAAATATTTTAATAGGTTGTAACATGTTTCCTGATAAAGCAGACCTATTTTTTTTTTCACTTTTATTTAATAATCACAGATAGACATTCCCTCAATAGGAAGTTGTTTTAAAAAACTTACTTGTTTCAATTTCTTGAGTGTATTGCTTAACCTGATTATTAGATGGAGATAATGAAGTATTAACTGGCATATGCTCTTTGTTTTGATCCCATTCGTTGACTAGAAGATATGATAAAGTTTTTAAGTCCTTCTTCTGGTCCCTTCCCAATAGCACTTGAGGAAAGCAACTTATATTTATTAATACTTGAGAAATTATATGTTGTGGCACAAGAAAGGGTGATAAAAAATAAGCTAAAACAACAAGCTATTTTGGTTGACCAAAAATAAGCGTGGTGTTTAATTCAAGTTATTTATGCAATTAAAAACTCAAATAGATTTGAAAAACATTACTTGTTTCAACTTCTGGGATATATTGCTTAACTAGATCATTAGGTTGATAAAATAAACTCTTAGTTAGAGTTTTTCCCTTTGTTGTCAAATATTTGAGCCCTCGTCCTCATCCTTTTCCAATTACACCAGATGCACAAAATGTATATTTGATGCTACTCTTCATAGTTGATCCATCCTCACTTTTAGTCTCCATATTGAACCTCCAAAAAGAGCCAAAAGTAAAAAAAATAATTAAAAAACTTGTTATGCAGTGAACTAAAAAATACAGTCAAAGTCGTCTTTGCGCTTGGCAAAAACTCAAAACCTATAAAAAAGTATTATATAAAATTATAATGCTAAAAAAATAGAAGTTTTTAGTAGCAAGTAATTATCAGATACTTCATCTCATCGATTCTTTACATTTTTTTGAAGGACTTTCTAAGTCATCTACAACATCTTAAGGACTTTCAAAGTCATCTACAATATCATCATCCATTTGTTTTACAATCTTATAGGAATCACGAGGTTAAGTCTTCCTCACTACATGCCAACCTTTCTTAAAATTATCATTAGCATAAAACACTTGAGATGCATGATCTACTAAAATAAAAGGCTTATTTATTTTTAAAATTCTACTCGAATTCACACTTACATAGTCATACTCATCTCTTTTCATTCTTCTTATTTGATCATACACATCAAACTAATTACACCAAAATAAATCACTCTTCTATTTGGGACAAGTTGCTATTCAATCATATTTGTTAAAACTCCATAGTAATCAAACGTCTCACTATCTTCATCATTCTTGCTAGCTACAACAACACCATAATTTTGAGTCCTTAATATTCTATCATGATCTTCTACATGAATATATATATATCCAATTATAATGTAACTATTATAATGTGTTGAATATTTACTAGGACCACGTGAAAGTGAGAGAAGATCTTCCATGAGCCAACTATTATCTGCTTTGTGTAGTTGTCCGATCTAAAAATAAGATTACATTTAATATTTCAGTATGACTAATACAACATTAAGATGTTAAATCTAATGTTTATGTATTGCTCATATTACTCACCCTATCTTTTAACCATTTAATAAATTCTCGATCCCATTCTGTAATCGACAAGTCTTGAGCAGTATCCATATTTGCAAACGCTCTACAAAAGTAAGGTTAACTATAAATGTCATATAGAAATGATATTACCTTAAAGGTCATTATAAAAATAAGATGATACAAAAGAACTCTCCATACTCGAGATATGATAAGACTTCATCAAAATTCTTCAGAATATATATATATGCTTGTTCCAATTCATTTGCTTCAAGCTTATATGGATCTTTAGCTCCCAGATTTTTCCAAGGTTGACAAAATATATATAAACACCCATTTGAATATTTTAAACCACCATCAAAATTTTGTTCAGGCTGACTGAATTTCGTATCAATTCTATCCAGATACCCTCAACATAAGTTCATAAATTCATTTGCAAGGTAGCCCTCTATAATAGACCTTCTGTACATACGTTATTAACAATGAAAGATTTTAAAAAATATAACCATCTCTCAATAGGATACATCCACTGATAATGAATAGGCCTAACGATCTTAGCTTCACCAGCTAAATGAATAGGTAAGTTCACCATGACATAAAAAAAAGGGAAGACTTTTTCTAACTTATTATGAGAATTTTCTCTTCAATATGTTTCAACTCATCAATCCTCAACTTCTTTGATCCAAGAACATAAAAATATAAGGATAACTCAATAAGAGGTTCATACATTTTTTTCAATAACGTACCACGAAGTGCAAAGGGGGGTATATATGCTACAAAAGAACATGACAATCATGACTTTTCAACCCATATATCTTGTGTTCTTTAAAGTTCACACATAGAGAAATATTACATGAAAATCCATCGGGGACCTTTAAATTCTTCAAGAAAATAGATAATTTGTTCCTTTTTTCAAGAGACAATGTTTAGCATATAGTTGGAACTTCAACTTCATTCTCTCTTTGCATAGGGTGAAATTCTAGCCTAATGTTCATTTCTTGTAAGTCTAACCGAGTTTTAATTGTACCCTTGATCTTTCCTTTGACATTCATGAAGTTCCCCATAAAACTATCACATATATTTTTTCAATATGCATAACATTCAAATTATGTCGCAATAAGAGATATTCCAATAAGGAAGTTTAAAAAAGAAAATCTTCTTGTTCCAATTATCCTTTTGCTTTTCATATGATATCATCCTCCTCTTCTTAGAATCCTTTATTAATGTTTTCCCTTTAAGATCTTACACTTGATTAAGTATCTCAATTTCAAAATGTATTTTTAGTGGGTGCCTTTTCTCTATTGTACTATCAAATGATTTTTTTGTCATTCCTGCATTTGTGGCTCAAAATAAGGTAAGATCGATGACCCATAAAACACTTTTTCTTACAATTAGTTAATCAAATTGAGGAATTGCCTTTATTATAAGATGGACGTGCTCGTTTTCCTTTTTTACTCTATCTAGATAAATTTCCTGGAAAGTCATTGATGGTCCATAACAAAGAAGCTTGTAACTTAAAATTTTATTTAATTGATACATCAAAGATTTCAATATCAACATTGCACAATTTATTCAATTCCTCCATTAGAGGTTGAAGATACATATTAATTCATCTCCAGTACTACTTGAACCAAGAATAAGCATTGACAAAATAAAATTTTTCTATTTCATACACAACCAAGGTGGTAAATTATAAGAAATAAAAACCACAGTCCAAATGCTATATGAGGTTCTGGAATTTCGGAATGGTTGGAATCCATCACTAGTAAGTCCACGTCAAGAGTTATGAGGCTCAATTGTAACCGAGGGATATAGTTCATCAAATGACTTCCATGCTATTGAATCAAATAGGTGCCTCATTATTAGACCGTTAGTTATTTCTTCCTTATTCCATGTCATTAGAGAAGCTATCTTTGTAGACATAAACAACCTCTGAAGCCTAGGATTTGAAGAAAAATAGCGTAAAGTTTTCGAAGTTACTTTTTTTACCCTGTTTATTCTTTAATTCCCCGCTATGTGTATCTAATTTTGTAATGACCCTCCAGGTCATTTCCTTGATTTGTATGCATATCTGGTATTCAAGCATTCCTACAGTGGCTACAGGTCATTTTGACTTGCCAAAAATATCGGTTTGGTGATCGGACAGTTTGTTTAAATTTTAGGCTCATTTTTTAATTTTGAAACTTTTGCTATTTAGGATTTGGTCTCGGACCAAAACTCCTGGTAGATGAACTCAGATGAGAATTCACGACAGCACCATTGGCTCCAAAATATGGACTTTTGGCTATGTGGACTCTTGGTCCAGGTCCCGCAGCACTCGAACTCATTTTGACCTATTGGTCGGAAAGTTTAGGAATTGAAAATTGGGTGTGGGACCCACATTTCATCAAAACAATATCAGATGGAAATTTTGATTGCGCCGCTTAGTTTGATATGTCCAATAGTACGGTTACGTAGTTCATTTATGTATATGGGATTCTAAATGAATTTTGAGGGCTTGGATTTTTCAAGTCTCAACTGTCAACGATGCAACTGTTATCACAAGCAAGGGTCGTAATCATGGTACCCTTGGCAGGAAGATAGTGCGATCATGAGAAAAGGTATTGCAATTGTAACATCTTTTGCAGTCATTAAGTGGTACGACTATAAGTCAAAGGGTGCGATCATAGCTCACACGTTCAACCTTAAGAAGCTGCGATCGCAGGTCTCGAGCTGCGGTAGCGGGACTCGATCACCTAGTATGAGTAGCTTCTAGGATGAGTGATGTTTATTTTCGTTTAGAATTCTTTAGATTTAGACTTTCCATGACATAGGAAATTGAATTAGCTTTCTAGCGATACAAGATTCGTCTAAATTCGATAACCGGGTAAGAAGTTAAGGCTATTTTAAGTCCCAATCATAACACATCATCATTTAGACCCGTAGCGCGCTATGGAGTAGTGTCAAATCCCAATTGTCATTTTTAAGTGGCCCTCCACGATATTGGCGTATCACAGAGAGAGATAATTTTCCAGTTGTCAATTTTCAAAGATCCAGTGCGATAATGGCGCATCGCGCCATGTGACAAAATGGTATTCCAAAGGGGCACCGCTATGACTCTGCATTGTGGAGTCTTCCCAGTTTCCAATTATCATTTTCCAGTGATCTATCGCGATGGTGGCGCATCGCGGTGGCCACCCAGATAGAAAAAAATTATATTTTCTAGTTCTATTTAAGAATTTAAAGGGGGTATTTTGGTAAATTTCCCAACCCCAATCCATTCAAAAACATGAGATTTATCAAATTTCAAAGCACTTTATGGTTTATTCATCTTTTTTCTCAAAGCAAAACCCTAGTTCATCATACTTCCTCTCCAAGAAAATCAGAATTCCTCCATTAATCCTCCAAGACAATTCAAGAACTCCAACAAGCCATCTCCAAAACATCAATAAAAATCTAAGATTCAAGTTCTAGCATCTAGATTATCAAATTAAGGTATGTGGGGTTATAAACAAGGACAATCCTTTCATCCTTGTGCCCAAAACTTGATTTTATTACGAAAGTTATTTGATTCTATATGTTTTCCTATGAATTTGAAGTTTGGGTTTATTCCCCATATTTCTATTCATGAGATTATGAAATTTTCAATGATTTAGAAATTGAATTACATGAGTATGTTTATGTTTTTATGCACATTGCTGAAATTTCTAGATTTTAAGATGATTTATAACATGAATTTTGAGATATTTTTTATCATGAGATTAATACATGGGTCATTAAACCCTATTTAAAGATTGTTATTCAAAGAATTGTTATGCTATAAGCACCCCATGATTAAAATATTTTCAAATTATTGAGAAAGTTTTGAACTTTTGGTCCCAGAATAGATTTGAAATCCACTTTACAGATTCAAATTATAGATTTATAGTTGGTTTTCATTATAAACCATTAGATTACCTTTAAAGTGGATTTTTCTTAAGCTTTTGAGCATAAGATTGGGAGTAGTATTTGGCACCGAGTTGGGCAGGTTACTATGGTTTCATACCCTAGAACTACGTGCCACCGTAGGTATAGATTATCAGATTATTCCCATTTCTACGTGGATGACACAGATTATAATCACATAGATTAGAATGTTCTATTCCGATGGCAAGGGTAGAACAGCCCTACCTAACAGGGGCCAGTCGTGGGACTCCATAGATGCTCACATGGTGTATTGTTGGTTAGAATAACCTCCCAAAAGATGTCCCTACTCTTAAACAGTTTATTGATTTGAAGCCTTAAGCTATACAGAATAGGTTTTCAGACTTCACTTAGCCTATGTGATTTAAGAAATAGAATAGAACTACAGATTTCAACTAAGCATGATGACTCACAAGACTTGGATTACATGCTTTGTTATTCATAATTTTACTCTCAGATTTTAGATTACTCAAGCTTACGTGAGTCATTTACATTTAGCATGCATGAGTTTATAAACCGTGATAATATTCTTTACTTATTGGATACACCCCCATTACATCATCTCATAATGTAGGTTCAGGTGCTCAGTCTCAGTAGTGTGATCGATCTTCGAGCATCCAATCTACATCATTACAGTTGGTGTGTCCTCATAGTTCGAGGGCTTAGTTATTCAGATTCCCAAGTTACTAGTAGATATGTCTTTACTTATTTTTGATAGTTGAGTCAGCTGGAACCTGTCCCAGTGACTCTCTAGATTCAGATAGTAGAGGCTTGTCAGAATATTAGATTCAGATTTAGACCTTTGAGTTAGTATTCAGATTTTCAGCATTTGTTTTATCATACTTTTGAGATTTAGCATGATCCGGATAAAGGCAGAAGATTCAGACAGTTTTCTACTTATATTATGATTTTTCATCTATATTTCCCTATTTTGAGAATTAGATCTAGAAAAGGCAACCAAGGTTAGCTCAGCACTACTGTAGTTTGGAGCATCTTGTGGCATTCTGAGAACCAGATTTCAAGGCATTACAAACTTAGTATCAGAGCCTAAGGTTTAGAGAGTCCTAGGGAGTCAGACAAGCCACGTTACATAGAGTCTTGATCATCGGTGTGAAGCGCGCCACATCTTTGAGCAAGAGGCTATGGAGCGTTTTAGTAAATTATCTCTTCTCTCATGATCTATCATGCATTCATTGTCTTTATTTGCTTTTAACTCGTGCTTTCACATGATAGAAAATGCGTCCTCATCGAGCTAATGCCCATAGAAATAATAACTATCTACCTCAGCCCGTAGATCCTTTGAATGAGAATGTGTCGTATGCAGAGTTTTGAGCTACCTTTCAGGCGCTAGCCCAAGCTATGACAACTAATATTCAGGGCAACCATAAGGCTGCAGTCCCACCTCAGTAGGATGGGTATTTATCTATAGCCAGAATTTAAGATTTCATGAAATGAACCCACCAAAATTCTTTGGGTTGAAGGCAGGTGAGGACCCACAACTTTATCTTAATGAGGTAAAGAAGATCACCCAAATTATGTATGTTTCTAAGGAAGAGAGTGTAGAATTAGCATCCTATAGGCTGAAGGATGTTGCTTATGATTGGGTAGTGATGTGGAAAAAGAGTAGAAGGGAGAATGCAACTCCCATGACTTTGAAGATGTTCAATTTACAAAGTCCAAGGAATGGACTATTGATTTTCTCACTTTTACCCAAGGAGTAAAAACAAAAGTTCAATGCGAAGATAGGTAAAAGGTTTAAATTTTCAAAATGGCAAGACCGAAACTTGCTTTCCATTGCTTCACCTCTTCCAAGACTCTTCTTGGAAGATATCAATCTTTTGTCCCTCTGCCATTCATTACATATTGAGCGCAAGTTGAGACGGAGATTAAAATCTTCGAAGTGGAAGCACAATAGGAAGTGGAAGGGGCGTCTTACTAAGACTTTAAACTAAGCGCTCGATGGGAGGCAACCCATCATGCCATGAAAAGTGGCACATATCCTTTTAATTATGCATGGTAGAATGATTTTTTGTTTTATTTATGAATACATAATCCTTGAGATGGTGGTGCTCACTGAAATTTTGATCAAATTTGAAGAAAAGTATGAATTTGGCATGTTGGACTGAACAGGAAATGCAGAGGATAAAATTTCTGGTCACAGTTACGACGATCGTGGCCCATGTAAATGCGATTGCAGTGGCTACATGACTGCGATCGTGTGACTAAGACCACAATCATGGTCGAATCAATTTAAATGACCATCCAACTGCTCACTTTTCACCCGCCCCTTCTTTACTTTCTCTCAAAATTTTCTTTACTTTTTGGCACTACTGTGCGTAACCAAGGGTCATCTCATTCCAATAACATCTACTAACATGGTAAGTTGTCTAAACTCCTTTGATTTGAATGAAAATTCATGATTTGATCTTGTAATGTGTATATAGACCCTGAACTGATGTTTGTGTTATCACATTCATTCTAAATTTTTATTACTATGTGGTTCGTTGTTATAGATAGTGTACACGCTGTGTGGGGGTGTATTGAGTACCCAGAAATTAAGCCTTAAACCACATAAGTGGAAGTGTGCACCTTGTGTGAGATTGAAAGACTCTACAAATTCCATGTTCAAATTATTTAAGTTCGGGGCTGGGATCACACACTCTAGTCTTATAATTCACTATTTACAACATTATCATGCTTACTTGAAACAAAAATTTAGGGTGAAACCTAGTCTTAGGTACCGCATAGGTCTGTCAAACCTGGTCTCAGGTACTGCAGTCGCAGACCCGATGACAATGATTGCTTAATCGCGATCGCGGTGATCACTCTACGATCGTCGTACCTGAGGGCAGGTTATGGTAGACTTTGAACATTTTTGTGTATCCTTTTGTTGCCCCCAAAATCCTGATGGCACTACCACATGAGCTTATCTATTTGATCTAACATGTGTTTAGTATGAGAAAACTAATATTGGTCAGAGTTACATTGCTCATAGATCATCAGCCTTAAGGATGGAAGATTTTAACAACACCAGATTCATGAACGAACAATTCAACCAACTCTATTATGATGAATTCCATAGGACCAAGCTACTCCTAGAGAGCGGCATCATCCTGCACTAGGTGGAAGACAAGATCCCAAAATTTAATGCCAGATTCACTGCGATCGGGTGGATATGCTTTGCCCCAGAAACCTGCGAGGCCAATGAGATGTGGGTGCATGAATTCTATGCAAACCTCAGTGTAGTATCTCTCATAAACCCTATGATAAAAATTTGAGGTAAACAGGTAAACTTCAGAGTGGAGCAGGTGAATATGGTATATCTTCTCCCAAATGTCGACATGAGGTAGTTTCACGTAAGGGCATGTGAGCTTGGGTCCTGGATGACCAACATTTTATACCCTGGTATAGAAGTTCCTTAGTCCATCACCAAGAAATACATTTTAATGAAGGACTTCAAAGAGGAGGCCAAACTTTGGTTAAATACTATATGCAGCCGAGTATCACCTTGCACCCATATGACCATCGTCATGGACTTAAGAGATCGAATGGTGGCTTGCATCTTGTTTGGCATCCATCTCAATGTGGGAGAGATTATCTTATCAAAATAGAGCTATCACCAGACCCATGGAGGTATGCACTTACTTTTCCCTTCCCTTATCACTGAACATTGTAAGAGAGAAGAAATGGAGAAATATACTGGAAATACTTGGGTGCACTCGAGCTCCATCATCTGTCCACTCAAATTCAGAAGCGAGGGTGCCCCAGGCCAGAGCAAGAAAAGAAAGATAGATTCTGACAAAACAGCCCAGCAGGACCTAGCAACATGTGGAACCTCATCAGTAAATACTCTCGATGATCTTTTAGATCAAATAAGGGTGGTCAGGAAGATAGTGTCCAGATTACCTCACGGTTCGGGAGAGATCTCTACAGCCCGTCATTCATATGTAATGTAATCTAACTATGAAAAGTACATTAAGGAGCAAAAAAATAGGGAACCACCGTTACCAACCTAGAGAGAGCGTACTCAGCCTTAGCAGGAGCTCATAAGGACCTCAAGCAATCATATGAGAAGATAGTATGAAGAGAGAAGAATAGAGACAAGTTCTTCAAGAACCCGTGGAAGGGAGTAAAAGGCATCTTTAAGGTGCTCAAACCAAATGAGAAATTTTCTTCTTCAAAGCTAGATAGTGAAGATGAGACCCCTGCTGATTAGTCAGTTAACGAGACTTGTGGTGCCGGCACAGAGTCAGATAGGGTGAGCAGCTCTTGAGGCAAAATCAGGGAAACACTTCTTACTCTTGCTTTAGTATGCATTCAGTGAGGACACTACATTTTATCTAGTTGGGGGTTACCCCCAAAATCATGGTGTTTTGATGACCTGATACTAGACACTATTTCTTTTATGTTATTATTTTGGGATGATGTTTAGGATATTATTTCGTTTTATGGATTATCATTCTTTCCTCATTTTTTTTAGTTTTCTTTTGATTTATATTTATTTTAATCTTGTTGATGCATGACTAGCTTTGCCTAATGACAGATTGAGCGATTATAGTCTTAAGGGTAAAATACTATATTTGGGTTTAAGGCATAAATGCAGGGGAATTCTGAATACCCATAAAATAAATGTCAAAACATTCAAGGGAATTCTGAGTACCTGTAGCATTTTTTTTTGTAAAATTGGGATCATTTTGTTTACACCTCTGGTGAAGTCTGAGTAGCCATATAGGTAATTTGCCCGTCTTGAGCCAATTGTGAGACTAAGGTTTTGGTTGAAGCCATAGTTTAGCAAATTATGCGCGGTGCTATTGTTAAATGAACAAACTCTTCCGTCCAAATTTTTTGAAAATGTCAAAGGCATGGACGTAAGCGACATTTTAATAAAACTCCTTTATCTTTTTATGACTCCATACGTTGTTGCTTTGTAAATAATGACAGATACTCCAATTTTGTCTTGCACGAGAGGGGAAATTAAGCCTCCTTGGCAAGTTCTTACATGCCATGTGTGGTGAGCTTTTGCATTCATCTCTTGCATACTTGTGTTATCTAGAACTTGCCCCAACAGTCTTTCAAAACTTATATTGATTGTATTTGGTTGGAGAAATAATCTTAGGCCCTTTGTTATTTTGGAACCCACTATAGCCTAAAAAGCCTACCCAAGCATGAATATCAGCCCCAGTTGTCCACCTCGAGCCTTTGGACCTTTCTTTGGCAAACACATTACAAGCCATGAACTATTCTTTTTATCCCTCTTTTGAACCATACCCTTCTTGAACTTAAAATGTAATTTGTGGAAAAAATCCCAAGTTGGGGGTGGTAAAGATTGGTGGAAGTGAGTTTGGTGCCACGAAGAATGTAGTTATATGCCTAGTGTGCCTAAATTCTTTTTTTTAAAAAGAGGCTAATAGAAGAAGAAAGGACCCAATAAGGGAAAGATTGCATGAAAATAAGATAAAAGAAGTTGGGTGAATAAAGGAAGAAAAAAGTAGGCATGATAAAAGAAAGAAAGCAAGGAGAGTGATCCATAGTTATAAAATAAAGAACTTTGAAAAGTGTGATGCTGATGTTCAAGAAAGGGTGTGGCCATGTTAGTACCAAAACGATATCCTACCCTAACCGGAACCTACGTTACAAGGTTAGAAAGTCCTTCGAGATCTCCAACCACTTATTTTCCTTATAGTGGCAATTGAAAAGAGGGGCAAGCCTGTGGTATGACACTTGTTGCATGAAGATTTCTTTTGTGAGGGAGAGAGTTGTGTACTAAAAATTACTCATTGCATATTTTATAGCTTGGTGTACGAAATTCTATTACTTGTAAGGATGGCATGTGAAACTAGTTGAGGTGGGTGATTTTGTCACCTTCTGAGTGATGAGGCAAATGGAGTACACCTCAGTTTAGTCTAAAAGAGAGTCACTTCTAGAGCATTAGTGATTATTTCTAGATTGCTCTTTGAAGTCTTGTGCATCCTTTGATAGTGCATCATATAATGATGGGTATGGTGAAGATAGCTTAGCCCATGTGCAATGAGTTATTTGTGGTTTCGATTAAAGTAGAGGTCATTGTGATCTTTAAGGCATAAAGGTTGGGCTTAGGTGAGTGTGTCTCATGGTAAGAAGTAATGATTCTTGAGGACAAGCAAATGCTTTAAGTTGGGGGTGTTGATGAGTGGTGATTTTACCACTCTTTCGTGCTCATTATTCATGCACATTACTTTGTTTTGAATGAATAAATGAGACATAGTTGTGATTGAATGCACTAATATCCATATTTTACAGGCATAAGGTTGAGGAGATTAGAAGATGTGGAATAGAGCTAAAGATGATCAAAAAGGGAGAAAGCAAAGTACAACTGAAGACTTGGAAAAGAATAACCTCGGGTACCACGGTCACGGTCAGTGACCGTGATTGCGACAGTCAAGCAAAAGTCTTTCAATAATGGTTGCGGATGTTAGCCATGGTCGCGTAGCTGTAAACGCATTCAAATGCGCGCGATTGCGCCCAATCAGAGGAATCAGCCCAGGGGTAAATTTGTAACTGCACATGTTGATCCTAATTTTCACAAAATGACCCAAACCCTATTCATGCCATCATATTCCTTCTTCCCCAATTTTTTAGGTTTTGGCTTAAGACTTTGTAGCCTCTATTTTTGAAGAAGAAAATATTGTGTAAATTTTGGGTGAAGAATACATTGGAAACCTTCTAAGTGGAAGATTTTCTCACTTCTATTGTTGATATTGCGGGAGAGACATGTTTGAAGTAACATTTGCTCAGATCTTCTACAACTTATATTCAATGGATATTATGGGTATATCTATGGTTGTTTATCTTATGTGTAGCTAAATCTCCCTCTTGGGGTTATGTGTGAATAAGGGTTGAAGTGCATGTGGGTTATGATTGTTAGCATCTATTTGGTAGTTCATATTTATGGGTTCTATTATTGCTATGCTATTTTGGTTGGGATTTGATGGGTGAAAGCTCCAAATACCTACATGGGTTTGATGAGTGAAAGCTCCAAGCCCTAGAAAGTTCAATACCATCTTCTAAAAAAGGGCTTTGGGTGAACTTTAGGAATCCATATCATCTTTGAAAGAGGGATATGGGGACCAAAGCAATAATAGGCAATTATGTGTGTAGTTTACTAAATTTTCACTTTCTCTTACGTAAGGGTGAATGTGAGGTTAACTATGTCATGGGTGTCATCCTAGAAATAGGGATGCCTTGATTGAGGTTGTGGTTAATAATTGTTAAACAGACCCATTAGGTATTTGAAAGAATCAATGGGTGAAAGTTTGGTGTTTTGTTGAAAGGCTAACATCAAAACCTATAACCAAGCCTACCCATATTTGAATTACTAAAGTGATGCTGATAATTAGCTCCCTCATTTAACTCCCTTAGTAACACATAATCCCTAGATCCATGCATAATTGTTAAAAACTTTAATTATTCATAGCCCCAAATTTATACTATAAAATCCCAAAAAGAAATATTAGTGTGGGAACTCACCTCACCCATTTTATTTTTTTGTAACTTTTGTTTGAATTTAACTTGTATCTATTAGTTCAAATTAATTTGATTGCCACTCATATTATTCCTCATGGATTTAACCCCGACTCTAAAATTGGGTAAATATATTAACGACGATCGCGTTGCACTTAATTGACATGTAAGTGGAGCATTATCTGTGGGTTAGGCATATTCCTAAGCTATATTTTTTTGAGCTAAACATGGTGCATGGATTTATGATACATTTAGCATTCCCACTCCGCTTGGTGTTGCAACACTTAATAGCAGTTAGGTCATCCGTCTCTCAGGTTTTGTATTATGCGAGGCCATAGAGAAAGCATTCATTGAAACTTATAGAAGTGGTGGTAAGAGCCCATGTCATCAATTTACTTCTGTTGGTATTTCATTTAAGAGTAAGAATTCTTTCGGTGGTGGTTAGACTTACGGCTTATCAGCCCTATACAGGTAGTGTTTCAAATTATCAGTGGCTCTCAGATTAGTCATGCTGATCACAACGGGCAAAGTTCCTATCAGACCTTGTTGAGTTTTTGGTATGGGTCTTTAGGTCATGGAGGCCATTCTGGATTATGAAGGGCAGTATCTTGATGTATGCCAAGAGCTTGTTATAGTTGTGGTAAGATGAGACATTGGTTATTAGAGTGCCCCAAGTGCGAGTTAGTTGATCAGATAGAGTTAACATGTATTCCCAACAAACGTAGAGTTCTTGAGATATGCTATGACAGTGGGAAGAAAGATCATGGTAATAGAGAGTGCTCTCTGTGTTAGTTGGGCATCCATTTGGGCTTGGTTTATATATCTTGCTAGGTTAGGGCCTTAGGAGCTTGTAATGACTGTAGTGAGATTGTTCACTAGTCCAGAGAGTGCCCTCAGCACAGGATTTCTTGTCTTTCATCTCTCTTCGATCAACCTCATGTATTATGGCATCTTCAGTTAGAGATAGTACACTTGATGCCTCAGTTGATGTGTCAGTCGGTCGGTCGGTCTGAGTTTGAAACCATTTAGTTCTGTTCTCCCTTAGATCCATCGGCATGTAGTTTCGAATTTCACCATAATTGGTGTGCTTTTATTTCCCCACATTTACCTTTTTCATTATGTGTATTGGGGTCTTTGTACCCATTGATGATTATATGCCTTGATGAGTTTATATTGGCTGGTGTGTGCCTTGTAAATAAATTGGTGATTATATGACTACCCTGTAGTTTATTTATTTTAGTAGTGGATGAAGTAGATCTATATTGATATTTTCTCCCTATGGGTGTAGCATTTGGGTTCGAGTCCCATTTACCTTAGCATATAGGCCTTATTATGGCCCTTGAGTGGTACTTGCTATAGATGTTCATTTTGGTACCGTATATTCATTGTTATATTGCTGTTACTATTATTGTCATTGCTTGATGTTATTGATCCTTGCTAGGTAGCTGTCTAGACTAGTGTATCTAGTTAGAATTCTATTCCTTATGTTTTTTATTTGTTGGCCTGGGTAGCTATAGCCCGGTTTGATTATTTCTATTCTATGGCGAAGTGAGGCTGGTTGTTTCCTTTTTGTTGGCTATGCTAGATTTATTGTGGAATGGACTATGTTATTGAAGGTAAGTTGACTTTTAAAGGTTCTATTAAGATTTTAGTGTCGAAAATTGAGTTATGTCACCCATTCTCGTGTTTGGGGTTGTAGGACTTGCCTTCTGGGTTGCGAAGTCTTTCGTTTTTGATATCTTTCTCTATGTAGCCTATTTTTGAGCTTGACCAGTTTAGGGTTCATTCTTCGCTCATAGTTGTTTCATTGCCCAATAGTGGTTGTGATATTGATATCAAGATGTCCTGGATTCGTCTCTTAAATTTGTTGGACTCATCTCCTAGCAATGATTTGATCTAGGTACTAGTGTGGAGATTAGATGCACCTTTCTTGCCGTGATATGGTTTTTGTCTAAAGTGAAGTTAGAGATATAAAGGCAGGTGGTCATTCCTATGATCGCTTCTTGAGTTGGAAAAGTAAAAATTATTTATCTTGAGTTGCTTGATTCATCTTTTGGTAGTAGTCTTGACCTTGACATTGGTGTCGAGATTAGTATTGCTACATGTAGTTTTGATTATGAGCAGCTAACTGAAAGGGACCAGGTCCCTGGATTTTATTGGTACAATACAACTAGAACCTGTGTCCACACAATTTTGTCCTCTTGTGTAACAAACTTGCTGGTGCTACTTGTACTGAACAAGGCACCTGGTCCAATGAGATTTCAGCCCTAATCATCAAGCAACTATAAAAGGAAAAAGATCCCTCTTCATCAAATGGTTTTTGGCAAATACAAAGAGTGAAGAAAGGCAACAAAAACCCCATTTCAACACTGCTCAAGTTCATAGCTATTTATGTATGCTTAAATAGAAATTGTTCTTGAGTGAGGTCTGATATTTAATTGAATTACTCGTGTTATAAGAGTAATGAACTTTTCTCTTTAAGTATAGAGTTCTTAGGTATATTTGCCTAAGTTTTGATACTAATTAGAGTTAACAAGTATAGAGAGTCCTTGGCAGAGTTGTCAAGATGAGCTTGTAGTAGAGCTATTACAAGCGAAAGGACCCTAGAGTTGGCTAAAATTGATTCTGTAATCAAGATGTTGATTATAATGGATTTCTTTGAGGTGCTTGTGATGGCAAGCTATGGGTTTTCCTCCCTTGAGCTAGGGGGTTTCCATGCTAAAATCCTGTTTGGTTTTACTCTTCCTGCACTGTCTTTTTGTTCCCCTCATTTTAGTGTTTGATTGCCTGTGATTGACTTTGAGGGACCTGGTACCTCACTGTGTGGTGCAAACCCCAAGGGTTCCAATAATTGGTATCAGAGCAAGGTCACTCTAAATGGTTCACACCTATAGTGTCTTGGTTAGTATGGCTGCTCCACCTAACCTGGAAGCAGGGCAATCAACCACTAGACCTCCTAGATTCAATGGACAATACTATGAGTGGTGGAAAACAAGGATGTTTGACTTCATTATGGATGAGAACAGTGATCTAATGGACATTATTCTTGATGCTCCTCATGTAACTATAAGAGAAGTCAAAGAAAGAGATGTTACAAGGATGGTTGTTAAAAGTAGGAGGGAGTAAAATGATGAAGACAAGAAAAAGATTGAAAAGAATTACATGGCCAAGAAATCGTTAGTATGTGGCATAGGTCCTGATGAATACAATTGGATCTCAGCTTGTGAAAATGCAAAAGCAATTTGGGATCGCTTGAGGAATACTCATGAAGGTACCACTGATATGAAGGATTAAAAAGTAATGGAAGACCCTGTCAACCCAAAAGTCATCACGAAGACTCAAAGTGCCCATACCTGGTATGGAAAGTTGTCTTAGGGATATCCACCTCCCTAATCTTAATAATGATACCCATATCAAAGATCAGTCTTAGAAAAGAATTTGGAACCCTATAATTGATCAAAAAAATCATCTATCCTCGAAAGAGGATACTTGTTCTTTACCATTACCTTATTCAACTATAGGTAGTAAATACACATTTGAAGGGAACCATCCTTCTTACGCATAAACAACATCGGTGAATCCCATGGAGAAATACTAGGAAAAATGAAACCCTTATCCAAAAGATCCTTAAGTTGCTCCTTAAGCTCCTTCAACTCAGCCAGAGCCATTCTGTAAGGGGGGAGACATTGGATAAGTGTACAGAACAATATCAATCCCAAACTCAATTTCCCTAGCCGGAGGAACCCCAGGAAGGTTATCTGGGAAAACCTCAGGAAATTCATTCACCACCGGAACTGAATGCAAGGAAGGACTTTTCGAGTTAGAATCTTTAACCCGAACTAGATGATAGAGACACCCCATGTATTTTAATCTCCTAGCTCTAAGGTATGAAATAAACTTCCCCTTAGGAGCTAGGGAACCACCTTCCCACTCAATAACAGGCTCATTAGGAAATTTAAAGACAACCCTATAGGTCCAACAACCTAGGGACCATAGCACGAGTGCAACTAATCCATCCCTAGTATAACATCGAAGTCAACCATATCTAATTCATACAAATCCACCAAAGTATCCATACCACCAACAGATACCACACACCCCCTATAGACTCCCAATTGACCATGAACCTAGGTCTCTGATACAAACTTAACACGACCTAAACCTGGGCCTTGTCATAATGGGCATCCCAAGTCAAATAAGGACCGGGGACTACCCCCAATACCCAAACCACCCTCCAAACATATACCCTGAGTTGAATGAATTTCGAACAAATAACAAGATATAGTTGTGTACCACTTAAGACTCTGGAATAGGTCCATGACCATGACCAACCCAAACAAGTTAGGTCGTCCAATACCGAACCAACAACTATAACATAAATGAATCCATAACAATTCAATAACATAATAAGATGGAACAATCACAAATCAAATACAGTCAATTGATATCAACCATAATACCAATACCAATGCCAAGGCTAACACCAATGCTGACACCGCCCATACCAACCTATAGTAGTCTCACAAAATCTCAATCTAAAAGTAAAATAGTATCCGATCAGGACAAACCCCCGACCATAGCTAAAACCAAAGTACAATAAATAACCAAATTATGATGACAAGACCATAATATAAAATGGAGCCTTCCAGAGTATAGAAGCTCACCACTTTAATCCAACTCTAAGCTATTCCCGAATTTGATCACTGAGCAAAAGGAGTTGTATAGTCGGTTCCTACATCGCATGGGGATACAACGCTTGAAGATAGGTTAGAGGGTAAGCTCTAGCATGCACTCATAATTAGGATAAAATAATGCCAATATTTAAAACCAAGTAAATAACCATATACATTCACATCCATCCATAAATATATATATAATCCATGCCAACTAGGAAATCGGGTTTAGCATGCATTTAAAGCCATTAAAATGGGTATGTGTAGCTTAACCATCCTAGAACCACCCCGGGCTATATGGGTCCAGTGTTAACCCTTGAACGAGCCCCAATACATGTAGCCGTATGAAGCAGAGACACCATAGGGCCAGGGAATTCCCGTGTGCCTTTCACTCTCCAAGATACATATATACAGGTATAACTTAGAGGGTTCCTATGTACCCTACAAGTATATGGTCACCATGACCAATCCTTATATCGGCAAACATGAGTTTCCAGTGTCTGTCTATTAGACTCACACCTTTATGGTTAGCTATCACAACCCGCCATTATTTCCCAATTAAAACTATTAACACATAACCAAACCACCAGTTCCTTATATTATTAACCACAGAGATAAGAAGTGGTATCGTTATATCAACTATAGCTTACAAGAAATGTCCTTAGCCAATCATTTAGGGGATTCCCATGTACCCCATAGATACCATTATTAGTTCACTTGCGGGATTCTCGTGTACCCCACAAGTTTTTTTCAAGCCATGGCCACCAAGGCCTTATAATTTAGCCATTAAAACTATTTAAACCAATTTAGGTTCCAATCACCATATTATACCATGCAAGTTATCAATGAAAGTCCAACTATGTAATAAAAGCATTCTCATAGGTATTTTAACAAACATGTTGAGGGTATATAGTTTCCAAAACCAAAACCAATTACCAATTGACCATTATCATGCAACCACATCTTCAAACAACCATTATAGTATGAAAATCATAAGTAAAAACATGGGAAAACATAAATCAACCATTAATAACCAAAACCCTCAACATAAAATTCAAACCCAAAACTATATCACCATTGTTCTATGAAAACTATTCATAAAATGTGCCATTAGTTTAAATAACAATGAAGGAGGAGTAACATGCCTTAGATTATGAGTAAGACAAAGAGAAATCACCATTTGGAAGCCTTAATTGATACTTTTGATAAAACCCTAGCCTTTGTTTAACCTGAGATCTTGAGAGAGTTTAGAGATAGTTTCTAAGTGTTTAAGATTGAATAATAGGGTAAATGAAGTTCCAATAGAGTTTTAGGTTGTGAGGTCATAAGGATTTAAGAGGGAAAATTTCTAGAATACCCCAACTTAAACTATAAAAGAATTCCTGTCGGTGGGTATGACTTCACCTCCCAAATCATTCACAATCATACAAGTGGTACATGCCACTCATATCCTCGATCTCAATTTAGACCCTTACACTATCCAAGATATGATCACCAAGGCCTACTCGTACCAACCATACGATAATTACCCACAAACTGTACCCTAGATCACCCTCAAGAGTATGCCACATTGATCATCATACGAAATGGATTCACTCACTCGTATCATCTCCATATGGTTCTTATGGTGTCCACTCTTACCTTAGACAGTAACAACCTAAGATCATACTGAATAACATATGGACAACATCCCCTAAATTAAACCACATCATATGACTAGTACCCATAAGTCGTATGATGTTCAGAAGCTCAAAACTCAAGAAATTTCTAAGGATCAAAACCCAGGGTGTTTCAATATATTATATATATTTGCACTATCATTTGAGCTCAGTCAATAGTGGCCTACTGAGTACCATGTGTTTAGTACTAATGCCACACTTCTATAGCCTACAAATCATAGTATGGGTTATCACAAATATTGTGTGCATCGTGTAGAGCATCCATGGTTCAGAGACATAGAGTGAGCTACTGACGTTTAGAGTATTAATTTCCTTCCTCTTATATACTAGACCAGTCTCTATATTGTATTCAGGGATGGTTATATCTTTATATTTATTTAGTACCTTATTTTTATCTTTCTTATGTTATAATCTCTTATACTGATTTCACAAGGTATTAGGATTATCTTATATATTTTAGTTTTTTTATTACATCTATTATGCATTCTCTCCTTAATTCTTTTAGTAGTCCATTACTAGCAGTTTTAGACTATAGGATTATCTTACCTACTAGTGGGTTACAGTAGGCACAATCATGAATTGAGAAATTAGGTGATGACAAATTGGTATTAAAGTCTAGGTTCACCAGTGTGTATTGGTACAAGAGCTAAGTATTTAGAAGAGTCCTACGGATTAGTGCAGAGATATTTGTAACCTATCTTCAAGAGGCTACAAGACACTTATGAAATTCACTTCTTGATTTTGTGTCATATGTCTGTATTACTATTAGCCTCAAGCACATTTTTTGACTCTATTTTGTCCTAAATGGATGACATGATATGGTCGATTGGTATGAATGAGAGTTCAACATATATTTTTTGGAGCTTCATCATAGCACCTAGACTAAAAAGTTAGAGATAGATATCAAAGATCTTCAGTGTCAGCCAAAGGATTTAGGGCCAGCTCAGGCTCTAGCAGAGCTCACGACTACTTTAGCTTTTTGAGGTTCATGATTGCAAGTCTCTTTGTAGATACTTATATCCAAAGATGACATTTGGTTCATCGAGCAGTTCTTTGACCAGAGTTGGGTCTGTTGGTATTTATCAGGGTTCTTTACTAATTTCTGAGTATGAGATTGGTTTTCTCGAGTGGATTAGGCATATTCCTATGCTATATTCTTCTGAGATAGACATAGTGCATGGATTTATTAGTGGTTTAGCATTTTCACTCCACTTAGCGTTAGAGCATTTAATATTAATTTGGTCTTCCTTCTCTCAGGTTATTGATTATGCGAGGGCCTTATTGAGAGCATGCATTGAGACTTATGAAGGTGGCGGTAAGAGCCAATGCCATTAGTTTAGTGTTATTGGTATTTTATCTAGGAGTGAGGATCCTTTTGGTGGAGGTCAACTTCACTTACGGCCTATTAACCTTACACAAATACTATTTCAAATCATGAGTGGCTCTTAAATTAGTCATGGTGATCACAGTGGGCAGAGTTCCCATCAGACCTTGTGGAGTTCTTGGTGTGGGTCTTCAGGTCATGGTGGCCAATCTAAATTAGGAAGGGCAGTATCAAGGAGTATTCCAAGAGATTTTTGTGGTTGTGTTGAGATGATACATTGGTTTATAGAGTGCCCTAAATTTAAGTTTATTGATCAGACAGAGTTAGCATGTATTCCCGAACAGCCTAGAGTTCTTGATATAGGCTATGATTATGGGAAGGATGATCATGGTAGTAGAGAGTACTCTCAATGTTAGTTTGGTAGCCATTTGGGATCAATTCATATTTCTTGTGGGATTATGGCCTTAAGAGTTTGTTATGACTATAACGAGATTGATCACTGTTCTAGAGAGTGTCCTTAATATGGAATTGCTAGTCTTTCAGCTCTTTTAGATCAGTCTCGTGATGTTGTAGCACCTTTAGTTATAGATAGTGCACTTAGCACCTCAGTTGATAAGTTAGTCTGTCAGCTCGAGTTTGGACCCATTCAGATTTATTCTCCCTTAGACCCGACAGGCATGTGGTTAATGATTGGTATGCTTTTATTTCCCCACATTTACCCTTTTCATTATTTGTATTGGGGTTTTCCATCCTTTATGATTATATGCCTTGATGAGTTCATATTGGTGGTATGTGCCTTGTTCTTAAATTTGTGATTATATCACTACCCCTATGGTTTATTTCTTTTAGTAGAGGATGAAGTAGATCTATATTGATATTTTCTCCCTATAGGTGTAGCATTTGGGTAAGATTCCCATTTACCTTGGGATATTGGCCTTATTGTGGTCCTTGAGTGGTACTTTCTGTTGATGTTCATTTTGGTACCGTCTATTCATTATATTAATGTGATATTATTGTTTTTATTTCTGTAATTACTTGATGTTCTTGATCCTTAATGGGTAGCTATTTAGACTAGTGTAATCTAGTTAGAATTCCATTTCTTGCAGTTTTAATTCATTGGCCTGGGCAGCTATAGCCTGATTTGATGATTTCTATTCTATGGCGAGGTGAGGTTGGTTGTTTTCTCTTCTATTGGTTATGCTAGATTGATTATAGAATGGACTATGATATTGAAGGTAATTTGACCTTCTATGGTTCTATTAAGATTCTAGAGTCAGTAATTGAGTTATATAACACATTCTTGAGTTTAGGATTCTTGGACTTTTCTTCTGGATTGTGAAGGCTTTCATTTTGGATATCTTTGTCTATGTAGCCTATTTTTGAGCTTGACCAATTTAGGGTCCATTTTTTTATTATGGTTATTTCATCGCTCGATAGTGGTTGTGATATTAATATCGAGATATCCTAGATTCATCTCTTAGCAATGATTTTCTCTTGGTACTAGTGTAGAGATTGGATTCTTCTTTCTTGTTATGATATAGTTTTTGTCTAAAGTAAAGTTAGAGAGTTAGATCTAGGTGGTCTTTCCTATGATCACTTCTTGAGTTGGAAAAGCAAAAATCCTTTATCTTAAGTTGTTTGGTTCATTTTATGGTAGTTGTCTTAACCTTGACATTGGTGTAAAGATTAGTATTTCTTTCTTCCTCAACGAGGTAATTAATGATTTATTTGAGTTATAATTGTCTTACCTGGGTGTATTCAGGAAATTTCCATTTCTAAGTTGTTCATCCTGGAGAGATTTGGTGGAGTGCTTCTCCTCGATGATATTTACCTATAAGTATCCTTTGCCAAGATGGAGTTTTGGACTAGTTAGTTTTTGGCTATAGTTGCATTTCTCCAAATTGCTAGAGTTTTTGCCATTACAAGTGTAGTGTGTATCCTTAAGGAGTTCTTGAGTATGTTTTGATGGTTCATTCCTTCAATTGATATAGAGTTGATTCCTTGTGATTTCACACGATGATTTTTCTTATTATTTTATTCTCCAACTATGTTTTGATTTCATCTTGGCATGATTTAGTGTTGATGTGTTTGATTTGAGCAGTATGGTTGATGTGTGTACTTGACTTTAGTTTGGATTTGTTGGCTTAATTTTGATGCCTTGGAATGGATATTTGGAAGTTATGATAGATTTGGAGTATGAATGCCTACCCGTCTTCAGGTTTGGATTAGGTAGTTGAGATCGAGCGAATTAGCCTTGGTAATGAGATTTAAGCTAGGAGTTGTATAAGTTGAGTGTAACCTTCATTTTAGATTTGTCTTAATTCGGATTTTATCTATAGGCTGGTTGAGCCTACTCCGTGGTTACCTATTTGGTCTTCTTGACTTCAGATGGATTATAGTCGATAGGTGTTCAAATGATAGCCCATAGACCCGGTTGGGTCATTAATTTTCTTCGATAATTTTGGATGATAAGTTCAGTAAGTGTAGTATGCTTATTTTGCATTAAGCTTGGGTTCATTTTCTTTTGATGGGACATCCTAGAATGGATCGTTCAGTGATAAGTAGTTGTGCCTTGGACTCCTAAATTTTTTTTATTTTTGAGGATTATTTGGAATAGTTGTAGCATTAACATGTATTGCATTCCTTGATTATCTCCATTTGTGGGCCTAGATAGCATTGTATGGGCTTATTCTCATGTTTTTCATATGGAATTCCAGCAGACCGGCTTCAGTTCCTTGAGTTCTCTATGATGAGATTACGTGGATAGGACTTTGGTGATTTTCCTCCTGATTTGGAGTGGATAGTAGGTGTGAAATGGTAAAGAAAGGTTGTATTTGGATTTAGTGTCGGTTGTAAAGATCATGTCTAGGTTTGCTTTTTGTATGGATAATCCATTGCTGATTTGTGCGAGTATCAAGATGGTATCAGTGTGTTGCGATTCAGATTTGGGTGCATTCGCCTTCCTTGGTTCAGATGGAGGCTAGTTGGTGGTTGAGATTAACTTTTGGCTGTTTGGAAGTGAAGTGAACGTTGGGTGAAAAAGGGATACCTGTACAAAATCTCTTGGAGGTGTTCTCTCTTTATGGAGGCTATCTGGGAAGTCATGCTCAGAGCATGCGAGCCCAGTACCTCATTTTTTTCAAGCTTTTGAGATCTTTCTATTCATTGAAATTTGCGGATGAAAGTCTTTTTAGTAGTAGTTATTATAATGACTCTTCAGGTTATTTCCTTGATTTGCGTGCATTTCCAATGTTTTGAGCTTTCCATAACGGCTACAATGCATTTATGACATGCCAAATTGCTTGTTTGGTTATCAGATAGTTCATTTGAATTTTAGGCTTATTTCCCTATTTTGGAGCTTTTGCTATTTAGAATTTGGTCTCAGAACAAGACTCTTAGTAGATGACCTCAGATGAGTATTCTAACAGTGCCATCATCTTTGAAATATCAATTTTAGACTAGGTGGACTCCTAGTTTGGGTCCTGAGGAACCTGAGCTTATTTTATCCAATTGGTCAGAAACCTTAGAAATTGGAAATTAGGTGTGGGACCCATATTTTGTTGAAATGACCCCAAATGGAAATTGCGACTGCGCAATTTAGTCTAGAACATTGAATTTAGTGTAGTTACATAGTTTGTTTTCGTATATGGGATTTTGAATGAATCTCGAGGGCTTGAAAGAGACTTGAAATATTTTCTAAGTCTCAGCTATCAATTGGTACAGATGTTATCGCAAGCCAAGCAATCGCGGTACCCTTGGCAGGAAGATAGTGCAGTCACAGGAAAAGGTATAACAATCACAGCGTGTAATATAGTCATCAAGTGTGCGATCGTGAGTCATAGAATACAATCGCGACTCACTCATTCAGCCTCAAGAAGTTGCGATCGCAGGTCTCAAGCCACGATAGCGGGACCTGAGCACCTGGTATGGGTATAAATAGACCCCTAAGTCATGAAATTTTCCATTATCCACCCATTTCATGAGAGCTTAAACCTTAAAGAGTAAGATTAAGTGGGATTGAATCTTGTAGATTATTTGGGGAGCTTGGTTATCCATATTTCATAATTTCCCTTCGAATTCATGGTAAGATTCCTTCAATTTCTTGATGAATTCTTAGAAATTAGGGCTTTGAATTCTTAAACTTTAAGGGTCGATTTTGAGACCCAATTTGTGTTCCGGTTATGCTCAACTTTTGAGAACAACTTCCTTATCCTTTGAGGGACCTCGTGATGGGTACAATTTTTGGATTCTGTTAGCGGGCGCCACATGGTCATTCTTGACCCAAAATTTAACCCGATTCATTATAAGGCAATATAGGTCTTATTTTACTCCTAATAACATAAAGATTATGATTTTTATAGCATAGCGACATTTTAAGATCGTGGAGTGAAGATAGATGTTTTGTGTATGATTTAAGGATTTATGGTTCATCTTTGAGGTAGGATCTATCTACTCTTTTTTGTAAGATGACGTGTGTTAGTATTGCATGTGAATATGAATTCTAAGATCGATTATGTGTTGAACACCGTGACTTAGTCTTTATTATTTAAGTTTGGGGATTAAATAAGGGATTTTAAGGTGAAATACTTGTTATATTTCTAGGATCCTATTGACTTCTTCATAGATTAAGCTAATTCATAGAATGGATATGATATGATGCTAGATTTGGGATGTTGTTTAAGTTTTCGAAGTATGGTTAGTATGATTAACCTTTTTTGGGATATTTTTGTGATCTTGAAGTAGTAATTTAGGTGGAGTTGACTTAAGTGCTCATAATCTTAGGACTGATTATAGCTTATATATCATCAAGAAGTCAATTTAGATACCTTAGACTAGTCTGGGGTAGAAATTGCTTAAATATGGAACTCGAGGATTAGATGTGGATTCCTTGGCCCACCTTAGGCAAAGACTTATGTTAGCCCTAGTGGACTTATTTATGATAGTAGATATAGTTGAGACTATTAAGCCTTTAGTGTAAGGTTACTTCATAACTTGGTGAATGATGATGGTTTTCCATGATTGTTATTAATGTCTTGTAGCTAAAATATGGCTTTCGGACTTGATTTATGTTGTAATCCATAAATATGCTTATTATATAGGCACAAACATAGTTAATATATATGGCCTTTAGCTATGAGATTCCTTATAGATATGATATGCCTCATAGTGATGATCTATGGTCTATAGATATGAGATACATCATATATATGATTTATAGACTATAGAAATGATATGATTTATGGATATGATATGGCTTATAGATATGACACATCTTATAGATAAGGATGGCTTATAGATTTGAGATAGATTATGAATATGATTATTAATATGGGATCCAGACATGTATGTGGGCCTAAGGCAGTGATTATGATGTTGTAGTTATTCCGAACACATTATTGGGACCAAGGTCTTGTTATGATATTAGTTGGGCATCCGAAAAGTGTTTATCCTTTTAAAGGATGTGGTTGTAGTTTATAGATATATTGATGCTTATTGTTTCATTATTTGAATACTGGCGATGGCATTCATAGATTAGGTACATTCATGATCATTCAATTGGTAAATGATATGATTCCAACTAAAATATGATTGTATTAACATTTTTCCTAAATAGGGGTTAAAACCCACTTTTCTGCTTAAAAATGGATTTCTTCATAAGAATAATTGCCTATATTAATGAATAACCTATGTGTAAAGAGTTGGAAATTTATGTTTTAAAGATTTGACCAAGATAGATTCCGGTTAATGATTTGATACTTACTAATTACTTCGGTTGTGAGAGATTCCAACCCTTTCTACAATCTTATAATGACTTTAGCCACGACTTAAGTCCTTGCACCTGTTGTATATTTGTATACCCATCTCTCCAATATGGGATAGATGAGGATGATAGTATTAATGATATGAATTTCAGGTAAAACCCGATGAAAGATTTTATTATTAATGTGATATACATGTGTTGATGATTGTGATGATATTCTTATGTTCCCGGCAAGGTCAAAGGATGCTTATGATGTATGCTTATATGCCCGACAAAGACGGACAGGTTTATGATAATATGCTTATATACCCGGCAAGGATGGATGGTGATTATGATGATATGCTTATATACCTAGCAAGGCCGTAGGATGATTATGATGATGATTGTAATGATGGTGATGATTATGGTGATGATGATTATGATATTGATATACTTACCGATTTGAGTTCGTATATACATTATGATACTTACATCAGTTATGATATTGTGGATTCTGTTGCATTCATCTTTGCATATTGCCTATTTCGATTATGCACCAATATATATCAGCCTTATGGAGGTTAATAGGTATGAGTGCTAAGTATGGTGTGTGGCGTATTGTATGTTGATTGAACCTTCTGAGCCTGGGTCAGTGGGGGTTCGTGAAAGGCTCTATTATATATTATTTGTCTAGATTAGTTGGTTACTTGTGTTGTCATTGATATTGTTATTATTATTATTATTATGATCATTGTTATGGCTAGTTTGTAATATATCTGTTAAGGATTCGCTTCGACATTTGAGGTACAATTTTGGCTCTTTTATCTTATGATTATATTACTATGGATGATTATCTCATGATTAGATGTATGGATTAGAATCCCTGATGTATTCTAGCACTAGTTCCTGCTATGATTATGAGGACTTAAAATTTCTAGACTGATGATTTAGATTGTACCTCGAATTAATCTTGTTTATATAAATATATATATGTGCATCTATATATATGTAACTATGGTGTTACTTCATATACCTTGCTTTCATTCATTTAGATTGTATATTCATTCCTTGGCCCTATATACTCATTATATCTTCGCTCTTATTTTGTGTATTGGCCAGTAATATACGGTATAGTGTTGAGATTTCTGAGTATGGCTGGGATAGGATAGTTCGTCTTTAATACTTCCTTAGCCATATTATGCTAGTTTATTTGTTAAGAATAGGATAGTCTATCCCTATTATCTAATTGTCTTTCTTATGTGGTTGCCGGACATTTGGGTGTACTTTCCATTCTCTGTATATGTTATATGTATCTGCATTATCTTTGGAGCTCAGTCGATAGTTGCCTACTGAGTACTACGTGTTTGATACTTATACTAAAATTTTGTAGCCTGCAAATCATAGTACTGGTTATTGCTGGTGTTGTATGCATCGTGCGGAGCAGCCATGGTTCGGAGACATAGAGTGAGCTCCTGACATTCAAAGTATTAATTTTCTCCTTTTTATATAATAGACTAGTCTCTATGTTGTATTGAGATGGTTGTATCTGTATATTCATTTAGTACCTCATTTGTATCTTTGTTATGTTAGAAGCTCTTGTACTGATTTCACCAGGTTTTGGGATTATCATATGTATATTAATTAGTCTTTTATTACATCTATTCCGCATTCTTCCCTTTATTCTTTTGGTAGTCTGTTACTAGAAGTTTCAGACTATGAAATTGGCTTGCTTATTGGTGGGTTATAGTAGGCGCCATCATGAACTGAGAAATTGGATCATGACAAATTTTCATTTGGACACACCATAAATTTTGCAAGAATTGAGTAAGCTATACTCCTTCCAATATAACATGTAATTGTTAGTACAAGCATCAATCTTGATGTAAGAAAGCCCAATATCTCAAATTATCTTCTTTGCCTCATAATATAATTTGGAAAATTAGCTCCATCAGGCCATAACTCCTCTTTTAACATTTTCAATAGCATGATAAATGACTCATTGCTCGAATGATCCATACTTTTAATGTTAAGCAATTTAATCAAAGATGAAATCTTTAAAGCCTTTGATTTTTGATATAATGACTACTCAAAATCCTTCAAAAGGCTATAAAACTTTTTTGCTTTAGTATTTGGTTCCTCCTCAAGTTTATCATCACAACCTTGTGTGTGTATCTCCTCCATTTTCATCATTAGGATATAAATATCTGAATAGTTTTTGTACTTCATCTTTATCTCCTGTCTCAAAATCTTTTGCTTCATCATCATCCTCATCTTTAGAGTATTATAGTGGCTTACCTAAATGTTCTGCGTGGTGATACCAAACGGTGTAATTTTTAATTATTCCATCGACATTCAAATGTATCTCAATCATACTACGAGTTCTTAATATTGTATTTTAACACTGGTAACATAGACACCGTAATTTACATTCATCTACTTTTCTCTGTAAAGCGTAATTTAAGAAATTTTTCACCTCGTTGTATCCATTGCTTACTAGGTGCCATAACCTTGGGGAATACATAAATATTATATTAAGAAAATATAAAGAATAAGAAAAATAATTAGATTCACATAACCTGTTATCATCAGATGATTATATAATAATACATCAGGTATTTAAATTTTAAACATAATATGACCTCCTCATATTAGACCTATTAGTTTGCAAAATTTACAAACACTTTAAAATTATCAGCTTACTACCCAAATAAGAATATAATCATCACAAACCAACAATATTTAAACATGTCATGTGCTTTGATCATAACACATCAAAATGAAAAAGGATCAAATACCTAAAATAAAAACAATCAGAAATTAATAAGGAACTTATGGATCAAAGAGAAACAAGAGTCCTCCAGCAACATTGTGACTAGCCCTTTAACAAATATTGATGAGATAATAGCAAAAGTTAACTTTAAAATCTACAATGCGGAGCTATCTGCCAAGGGATTACTAAAAAGTATTATTTGCCCTCACTATAAAGATTAAAATTACTATATGGTCCTTTTTTACTCTTCTTGTGGGGCTTCTCTCTAAGGAAACAATACAAGTTTCAGATTTTTGAACATGGTTATTATCAACGATATTATCTTCAAAAAAGTTAGTTGCCCAAAAAGATGCAGCAAATTAACCATTCCTTATCCATTTGGCATAGAAAAAGGAGTTACTTCAATGAAATTTTGAAGCGAGCTGCAATAACAACATTACTGCTCTAGTCAATCATGATAGTAGTTTTCCTATTGAACATATATCAATAAACTCCATCACGGTTGTTATTACTTTAAGTCCCATCCCCTACAACAAATTATTTGGAAAAATGTTTACAATGATAAAAATATTTTGTTAATGAGCACGGAGTATTTCAGCATTTCCAATCAGAACAATATAGTAGGATTTTGGCCATGAGAATTTTTTCACTCTTTTTGAAAAAAATATTTCACATTAGTGAAAATAGTAGTGTCCATAATAATTAGTTTAATTTAGCAAAAAATATTTTTGAAAAAGTGAGAACAAGTTTTAGTTGTTTTCACTTGTTTCCACTCTTGTTTGGTTGGTGAGGAACTGTTGGTGGTACATTTGATGTATCTAGTGGTCCAGGGCTCGGCTCAAACATGAACTTGCTGCAAGCACTTTCAAACCAACATCCTGATTGACTTGGGCAACTCTACAGGGAAGCCACAACTTCTTTGATGAACTCCATGGTGGGCAAAAGGTTCACTTACAACACCACACAAGTCAAGAATAATTTACCTGCAACACTCAGTTTAGATAGGGCTGCAACATCTTAGGATCAGCTTTTCAAGTTAGACAACAAGGGTCAGCTCAAGCCTAGAGCTTAAAAAGTCATTTTAACTATCACCACCAATATCTTGTTACGTCTAGTGCATTATGATATCTCTGTGTTTACTTTAGGATTAAGAATTAATATTTTTCTATTTGTCTTTATCAAAATTACTGTTTTTATGTTCTCAAGAAGATACAAACCTTTATTGTTTTAATCAATTATCAGTAAAATATTTTTTGTTGTATTACAAGAGTGAATGTTCCCAATTCAGAATTTTTTTCTGTTTCTTTTATGGTAAAGAAGGTATATTTCCAACTAAAAACAAAGTATTCTAGTTTTGCTTATAAAAAAAACTAACTTCAGCAATCAGGAACAAAAAAGGAAACATAAACTCGTTGTCCGACCTCCTTTATTAGTTGAAAACCAACAGATGCATCAAGGCTAGCTGAGATTTTTCTATCATGAGGGTGTTGATGACTATTGGTAAGTATGACTATAAATCAAACAATGGATCTCACCCTTTTTTCTCTCTTAATGACCAAAACGACACCTTAGGGCTGGAGGTGGAGGGTATTTACCATTCGAGCAACCCCTCTTGTCAGAGATGACTTCAGAATACACTTGACTATAATAATACTTCTAATACTTTTTATTTTAACTTAGCTATAGCTATTCAACAATGCATCAGTGTACTATTATCTAATTCCTAGCCCATTCTTTCACCTAATGGTAGAACAACATTAAGTATATTGGCACAACATCATAATATTGAGTTAAACCATCTTCCAGGTTGGAAAGAACTATTTGTGATCCAAATGGAAGCAAGAGCTGATTACATTCTCTAAATTTCTTGAGAGAATTCAGTCTAATGATACTACCTCTATGGAAACTGCGTACTTAGCCCAACATCAATTATTTGATCAGGTAAGTTTTTCCGCTCTATTTATTTCTGTATATTTGTGTAAACCCTTTTACCTTGAACTTATTATTTTGGAATCAGTAGCTTAGCTCTGTAGCTATATGACAAATACAAAAGCTAAGATAAGATATTGTTATTCATGATTATTGTTTACTGGAGGTGGGAAGATCAGGCTTAATGCTTAGTTTTGTCCAGTCGGAACTATGACGCCTTTGCATCATGATCCTCACAATAATATACTTGCTCAGACTCATTGTTACAGTGAGCTAGACCATAGCTTAACAAAAAGTTCAAATTAGATTAAACCATAGGTGATTTCTTATTGGATAGAATATAATCTTACACCAAAAGTATCCTGGTAAAATTTATCCTTTAGACCCAGACTTCACATAAAGTTCAAATTATATCTTGTTAAAATAGAGGAAGTTCCCTATATTTTTCACTTAACTATCCTGATGTACAACTCATACATTATCATAGGATACATCGTGTCACAAATAGGACATAAGATCAACCTATCTCTATGTAAATTTGCTTGAAATTGTTTCAAAATATAACATAAAGTTGGGTTTCTCGCGAGCTAAGTGCAAGCAAGAGCTTGTAAGATATGGAAATGCTTTTTGATAATAGTGACAAGGTGAGGCATTGAAGGAATTAACTTTCAAAATAAAAAATGACTCTTTAATTTTTTGTTTGACCTGTCCAAAATTTCCATATAGATGTTGTTGACCTATACAACTTGCTAAAACTAAGATTAACATTCCGTTGACTGCTCAGACCTGAAATTTCTAGAGGTGCGATATTTACAAAAATTCAAAATAATCTTTGAAGGAGAGACTTAATTCCTTAATTAATTCATACATTCAAATCTTACAGTAGACGAATATTTTTCAACATTATATTCTTTTTGATTAATATAGGTCTAACCACCTCAATGTAACTATCCATTTTTGGTCTCCCATAGTTATTAAAGTCTTTAGACGTTGATAATGAAAGATTAATGGTAACTATAATTACACAAGATTTAGGTGACTCCATAGCTCAAGAAGATGTTTGTAAGCAGCTTAAAACTTTTGACAATTTTCAAGAATTAATTAGGTCTGCCTTTATGCTTTTATTCGAATGATATTTACTTCACTTTCTTCTTCCAAACTGATTATTTCTTTTGTTAATACACACTCCATGTGTTCTTTGGATATATTGTCATCTTAGTGTTTCCCTAGTAGTTACTATGCAGATCATCTAAGTCAAAAATGCTTCTCCGATTATGATTGTTACTGCATCAGAAAAAGGAATGACTAACATGATTGCCTAATGAGTTCATACTTTGTCTAAATTAAGGGACATGCCTATGCTTCGATAGTTCTGAAAGTATGCCATTTTATTCTATTACCACCCCTCTAATAACTTTAAAATAAATCCATAATAGTGCATTAGTTCTTTGTACCTTAGTAATAGTGGCCTCAAATGCAGCCACACTATCAATTTCTTCTTTAGTATTCATTAAGTTGCAGGTTCTACCAATTTCTTCTTTAGTGTTCACTAAGTTCTGAAGCTGCAGGTTCTACCCATAAAAATAAAGGTTCAGTAATTGCAACTTTGAATACTTTCATTACTGAAAATATGAACATCAAATCTCTTCCTATGTAAATATGTGTAACCAACTAATCATAATATTTTTTGGATTTCCAATAAATATGATTCTCTGCATCAATTTGTATTTCATACTATTATATTCTATTTCTTTGGTATATTTCAGTGCCATCCATATGAGCTTAAAAAAATACTGTCATTCTCAAGGCTGAATAAAACATATGAGGCATGTGCTAGGATTCATACACGTACAAATGTGTAAATTGCACTTTAATATGTGAGAAAGAGTCACAAAATTATACAACTACAAAATAGAGTTGATTTTAAAGTGAAACAATTCATTCATCATTTATTTTAAGAAGGACAACACTACATTAATTCGAATACTCGTGGGATCATTTAATGCTAAATATATCCTGGAAAACATACTACCTTGAATAATTATGGGAGCATTTAGCACTATGAGCAAAGGAAAAACAGAAGTCGTTCCAATGCACGGGCAACTTATCTAGTATATAGATAAGGTGGAGTTTGTCCTTATAATAGCACCATTAAAGGAGTACTACTGTCTGGCTCGAGTTTCACTATGGGTGGCCAACAAATTTAAAGTATCTTTAAAGGTTTGTATGATGTGTCCAAGTGGAAACAATAATGGAAGTGGAATATGTGAGGTTGTATTGACACCCTAAAGATGTGTGGACCACAATCGATTAGAATTCTCACACTGAAAAGGAGGAAGGAGACGTAGACCTGCTCCCTCACCACACCCCCATAGTTTCAAAAAGCTAAGGCTCTACCCCACCCTATCCCACCTCATATAGAAGTAAACCCACCCTACTTCACACCTACCCCACCCCATTGCCATTCCTAGTAATATGTACACAACTCATGACCTTTTCCCTACTTTGTGAAGGTAGGAGACGATATTTGACACTCCACAAATTGATATATTTCATAGTAATTTACCTAGTTATATAAATTAAAAAATAACAGATTTTGAATAGAGAATATGAAGAATAAGAGTAGCTCGAACAATCAGGTAATAAAATAAATTTAGAACAATTTTGAAAGAAAAGAATCAACTACATGAAAGCATACCTCGAATTTGTGTTCGACAAAGATGAACAAAAATAAGGGCAAATCTGCAATAACCCAAGGAACAGACACAACAGTGGAGAATAAACCCTTATACAATTGCCAAAGCAACGTACAATTATTGGAAAAGCTGCACATCACTCACTCGTTCTTCTAGGGTAAAAATTTGCAACCAAGTTGTTTTATTTAGGAAGATAGCAAATTTTTAGCATTCCTCAGAGAAATTAAAAAGATTTCATGCATAATATATATTTAGTGAAATAAAAAAACATTATTAAAATTTTAATATTAAATTTTAGTGCTACTCTCTCTAACTCAAGGCTCTGGATTAAAAATTTAGGATCGGTTACAATTTTTTTAGGGACCAAATTTTGTATCTTTGGAGTAAAATACCATATTAAGGACCGGCATATAGTCTCGTCCTAATACATGATACTTTTAGATACGCGATTATTAATCCATCTTTAAATGTTGTTCATATATAAAGTATTTTCTTATAGTACGAGGCCTTTGTTGTGCCTCTTCATGTTTCCATCCTAGTAGGAGATTATTTAGTGGTGGACTGAGTGTACCTATCTTGTGTAGTGACTTTTATGGGGCATGAAACCTGGGTAGACATTATTATTCTAGATATGGTTGATTTTAGTGTTATCTTAGATATGGATTGAATCTTCCTCTCATGCTATTTTGGGTTATTTTTCCAAGATCGTAACCTCAGCTACTCCGAGTGTGCCAAGGTTAACATAGATGGGTACGCATAGTTTTGGTCTAAAGAGAGTTATGTCTTTTCTATGCGCTCATCACATAGTAGAAAATGGGTGTCCTTCTTTTTTGGCTTATGTCCATGATAATAGTGTTGTTTCACTGCCTTCTTTGGATTTATGGGGTTGTTAGCGAGTTCAATCATGTACTTCCTACGAATTTTCCTAGTATGCATTCGGACCGTGATATTAACTTTGCCATTGATATTGAGACAAACACTAAGCCTATTTTAATTTCTCTTTATAGGATAGCCCCAACCGAGTTAAATAAATTATAGGAGCAATTGAAGGATATGTTGGGTAAGGGGTTCAATAGACCTAGCATGTACCCTTTGGGTGCTCCCATCTTATTTGTGAAGAAGAAGGATATATCTATACACATGTGTATTGATTATCAGGGATTGTAAACAAAGTGATAAACAAGAATAAGTATCCTCATCCTCACATTGATGATATATTTGAACAACTTTAAGTTCTTTGGTGTTTTCCAAGATTGACTTGAGATTTGAGAACCACCAATTGAAGATTAGTGCTTCAAACATTCCAAAGACAACTTTCCTGACTTGATACAATCATTATGAGTTTTTGGTCATGTCATTTGGACTGACCAATGCCCTAACAACGTTCATGGAGTTGATGAACCAAGTATTTTGATCGTACCTTGACTCTTTTTTATGGTATTTATAGATCATATCTTGTTTTATTCTAAGAATGAGACTGACCATGTGAGACACTTGAGAGTGGTACTTCAGAGATTACAAGATGAGAAGTTATATACTAAATTCTCCAAGTGCAAATTTGATCGGACTGTATTTCGTTTTTGGTTATACAGTAAGAAAGGATGGAATTATGGTTGATCCTACCAATGTAGTGGTTGTTCGTGATTGGTCTAGGTCCACTAGTCCCACCTAGATCTAGAGTTTTATTAGACTAGTTAGATATTATTAATGCTTTGTCTAGAGTTTCTCATCTATTGTGATTTGTCTGACCAAGTTAACAAAGAAGAAAGTTGTATTTGAGTGGTTGGATGGTTGTGAGGAGAGCTTTCAATAGCTCAAAAATTTATTAACTTCAACCCCTATCTTGACCTTACCTAAATAGGGCATAACTTTTACTATGTTTTGTGATTCTTTTGATGTTGGTTTGGTCTCAGTGTTAATGTAGAAGGATAAGATGATTTCTTATTCTTCTCATCATTTGAAGCCTCATGATAAGAATTTCCTACTCATGAATTATAGTTGGCCGCAATTGCCTTTATGTTAAAGTTGTGATGGTATTACTTGTATGGGGTCCTCTTTGATAATTGTAGCTTTCAACACATTTTCACTAAATGAGATCTTAATATGAGACAACGATATTGCCTTTAATTTCTTAAGGACTATAATCTCCATATTCTTTATCATCAAGATAAGTCAAATGTAGTGGTTGATTCCTCAAGTAGGAAAGCAATGATTATGGGAAATTTATCTCATCTTTTAACTCAAGAGAAACCTTTGGACTTGGAGGTTCAGGCCTTAGCTAAACCAGTTGGTTATGCTCGATATTTCAACACCTAGGAATATATTAACATTATTAAGGCTAGATCTTTTTTGATAAAGCAAATTTAAGCTCATCAGTTTGATGATAACAGATTGAGGATGATTTAGGATAAATAGTTGAGTGACGAGGTAAAGAAGACATCTCTTAAGTTTAATCTTGGAAGAGGCTCACTGCTTTAGATATTCTATTTACCCAGGGGTGACCAAAATATATCATGACCTAAAGAAATATTATTGATGTGGTGGTATGAAGAAAAATATTGTAAAGTTCATGGATAAGTGTTTGATCAATAGCAAATAGGTGGAAATGAGCATCAATGATCTGGTGGTATGATGCAGAGGATGCCCATTCCTAAGTAGAAGTGGAAGCAGGCCACCATTGATTTTATAGTTGGCTTATCCCAACTTTGGGAAAGCTTAACTCTATTTGGATAATTATGGATCAATTGACCAAATCAGACATTTCATACCTATGAAGGCAAATTATAATGCAAGAAAGTTGGATAAGATCTATATTATGGATATTGTTCGATTACATGGTATCCTCGTTTCTATTGGACCTGATAGAAACACTCATTTTACCTTGTTTCTGGAGCACTATTTAGAGTGAGTCGGGTACTTAACTTGATTTTAGCACAACTTTTTATAGAATGGATGGTCAATCTTAGAGGATCATTCAACTATTAGAGGATATGCTCCGAGTTTGTGTCATGGACTTTGGCGGTCATTGTGACTAATATTTGCCCCTTTTTATGAAACTTTAATGTCAGGTATCAATTTATTCACTTTTCTCTTAATAGTTTTGAATTCTAACCATGACAATGTGTTTCCCCATGTAAATTATGTTCTTATATGATGTCAAATCTCAGTCACCCATATCATGTTTAGTTGATACCATGTTAATTTATCAAATTATAAATTGAACCATATGAGCATGATGTACTTAGAAATTTAACATATTTCCATACTCATAATCATGGGTTTCATTAGTTTAGTGATATATTCTATGTTTTTGGTTCTCTGAATCATGAATTTCCTTATAGTTTTATGAATAATGTTGTTGAATTTAAAGTATTATTCAGTGTTGTAGGGTTATGAAATCCTGATACCTAGATGTTTATGCATATTTTTTTATTTCAAGTAACAAGTTAGTCAGAATTATAATTTTATCACCATATTCAGATTATCATTTTAATAATAAGCACTCACCAGTATTATTTCATGCTACATACATCAGCTAACATATTCATGAGTACTTTAGATTTTGCAAGCACTGTTATTTTCAGAATCCATATATGATCATATCAGTTATCAGTGCATCCACTGGTTTATGCTTCCGTATCATTTTTGTTAGGAGTATAGCTTAGCACCATATGAATGCAGGGATGGCGAATCCCCCATAAGTTAGGTAGAGTCTCTAGTAGTAGCCCCGAAGTTCTAGAACTACATAACCAATGTAGGTTATGAGTGGTCACCCATGTTAGGCTTGATATCCTATCAGGGGTTACTTATTAGTTTAGGCTTGACACCCTAGTCCTTTAGGACATCAACTTTGTGGATCCACACTGTCAGTGTCAGTACCTATGGCAAGGTATTGACAAACTTCCAACTGGGGTTACAGGTTGGACCTCGATTAGCTTAGATTGGAGCATGTCAATTAAATATTAGCTCCCACAATCTCAATTTAGTGTTCAGACCATATCAGCTTAGGTTTGCTTGACCAAGTGTCTAACTTATCAATTTTCAGTTATTCAGTTTTACAGATTATTTCAACATATGTTGTACTTGGTCTTACATTTATGTTACATGTTCATGCATTTATGATCAGTACTTATATGTATCTCATTTGTCCCTATCTCACATATCAGTACATTCAAATTACTGATCGCATACTCTCTTTTGCGCTATATTGTCGTATAACATAGGTTTGGATGCTCAGTTCAACGATCGCCCTTAGTCAATTCAATGTTATTCAGCAGCAGTTGTGGTGAGTCCTCATCCTCAGAGGACAAGTTATTTTCAGTTATTTTTAGTACTTTCTTTATTTCAGTCAGTCAGAGTTAGTTAGGGGCTTGTCCCATCAACTCCTGATATTTTGATGTTTTAGAGGCTTTCAAATAGTCAGACTTATTTTCAATTTTTGTCAGAAGTTTAGACATGTTGGATATTTTCATTACTATATTATTTCAGAGTTTTTATCAGTTTAGATTTCGTATATAATGTTTTATTATTCTATTAAGTTCTCACAACAGATACTAGTTCAAGGGATAGCTTGGGGTCACTTGTGGCCTTAAGCACCGTGTTCTGACTAGGGGTAGTCTTGGGTCATGACAAACTTGTTATCAAAGCCAAAGGATTTTAACATGTCCTGGAATATTTGGATGCCACATTGAATAGAGTCTTATGTATAGGTGTAAAACGCGCCACACCTATGGGCAAGAGGCTATGAGGTATTTTAGGAAAATTTCCCTTCTTTCAATATTTAGGTCGTGTTTACCATGCCAAATTTAGAACCGCTTTCACTGTTTTGACCCAGATTGTGGCTGCTCAAAATAACCAGTAGAATATTTCCGTAACCAAACTATTAGTGAGCACAAAAACATCTAGGATCTGAGACTTCACTCGAATAAATTCTCCATTATTTTTGGATCCAAGTTTGAGGAGGATTCACAAGAGTTTCTGGATGGTGTGCAAAAAGTGACAGATATCATGGGTATTACTACTAGCGAGAGGGCTGACTTAGCTGCTTATAAATTAAAAGGAGTAGCTCATACTTAGTTCAAGCAGTGGAAGAAGGATAGAGGTATTGAGGTAGGGTCTATAGAGTGGGATGAGTTCACTATGACCTTCTTAGATAGATTCTTCCCACTCTATTTAAGGGAGGCCAAGGTACATGAGTTTATAAATCTAGAGTAGGGTAACATGAGTGTGAAGGAGTACTCATTCATATTTACTCAGTTGGCAAGGTATGTTATGGCGGTGGCTGATTCTAGGGCCAGAATGAGTTTGTGTCAAGTGTGTTAGATTGTGTAGTCAAGGAGTGTAGAACAACTATCTTAATTAAGGATATGGACATTTTTGTTGATGGTTCATGCTTAGCAGATTGAGGAGGAGAAGCTCAAAGAAAAAGAAAGGAAGAATAAGAGGGCCAGAATCGGTAGCTTCAACTTCTCACTGCAAAGGTCTGATGGTGGAAATCCTTCTCAATTCCACACAAAATTTTCAGCTCCATCCTCATCTTCAGCCAGTGTACCAGGGCTAAAGTTCAGACAATCTAATAGGGATAAAGAACCAGGCTATAAGTCCTAGAGTAGCGTAAATAGTGGTTACACAAACCCAGTCAGCAGAAAGTGTGGCAAAAACCACAAGGGTAAGTGCATGGCAGGCAATGACGCATGTTTTAGTTTTGGCAGGTCAGGCCACAGAATCAAAGAGTGTCTTGTAGTTGCCCATCGACGAAGAAGTAATTGTCAATAGGCCCAACTAACTTTTCAGTAGCCACAGTGGGGCGCCCAACCCTGCAGGGCACCACCTCCAGTGCCACCAGTGGGCAGTGCCAGAACTGACTTTACTCTTTCTAGACTTGACATAATCAAGAGCTTTCTTTTGATGTGGCTATAGGTAAGTTACAAGTCTTTCATATTCATGTTTATGCATTATTAGACCATGGAGATTCATTTTCTTTTGTAACTCCTTATATACCCATAGACTTCGGCAACAGTGTCAAACTATTAGTAGAGCCTTTCACAGTGTCTACCTCAGTAGGTAGTTCTATTGTAGCTAGAAGGGTACACAAAAATTTCTCGATCACAGTGTCTTAGGAAGTCACTTCAGTTGATCTTGTGGAGTTAGAGATGACTAATTTTGATATCATTCTCGGTATGGAACGACTCCACTCATGCTATGCCTGTTTGACTATAGAAATAGAATTATCTAATTTCAGTTCCCTAATAAGCCCATTATAGAATGGAGGGGTAGTACTTCAGTGCCTATATGCTAATTTGTCTCCTATCTTAAGGCAAGAAAGATGATATCCAAAGGATGTATTTACCATCTCGTCCAATTCAAGGACTTAAATTCTGAAACTCTGAGTCTTGAGTCAGTACCAGTAGTGAATGAGATTCCAGAAATGTTCCTTAAATATCTTCTCAGAATTCCTTCCAAGAGGGAAATTGATTTTGGAATAGATCTACTCCCAGATACCTAACCTATATCTATTACACCTTATAAAATGGCTCCACTTGAGCTTATGGAATTAAAGGAATAGTTTAAAGATCTCTTAGATAAGATTTTCATTAGGCCTAGTGTTTCTCCTGTGGTGTACTCCAATTATCTTTGTGTGCAAGAAAAATGGTTTCTTAGAATGTGCATCAACTACTATTAGTTGAACAAGGTCACAATAACAAATAAGTATCCTCTCCCCAAGATTGATGACTTGTTTGACCAATTGTAGGGTACAAACTATTTCTCTAAGATAGACCTTGGATCCGACAATAATTAACTTAGAGTGAGAGAATATGATATCCCAAAGACAGCCTTTAAAACTCTGTAAAGTCACTTCTAATTTCTAGTTTTATCTTTTGGACTAACGAATGCTCTTGCAGCTTTTATGGACTTGATGAACAGGGTGTTCTACCATTACTTGGACATGTTCGTCATAGTCTTCATGGATGATATCCTCGTCTATTCTCGTAGTGTAGGTGATCATGCAGACTATTTGAGGATTGTATTGCAGACCCTTAAGGATCAAAAACTATTTGCTAAGTTCAGCAAGTGCGAATTTTGGTTGAGATCAGTAGCTTTCCTATGTCACATCATTTTTGGTGATAACATTTGAGTTGATCCTCAAAAGACTAAAGCAGTGAGAAACTGGCCTAGGCCCATCTCTCTATTAGATATCAAGAGTTTATTGGGTTTATCCAGTTACTATCGATGATTTGTTAAAGGTTTTTATTCTGTTCCTTCTCCCATATCTTGACTAACCTAGAAGAAAGTTAAATTTTAGTGGTCAGATTCCTGCATAAAGAGTTTTCAGGAGTTGAAGACTCCACTCACTTCTGCTCCACTATTTACTTTGCCAGAAGGTTCAGATGGGTTTGTAGTTTATTGTGATGCTTTCAGAATTAGTCTTGGTTATGTGTTGATAGAATAAGGTAAGATCATAGCCTATTTCTCCAGATGGAACAACCCCATAGAAGAAGTATCCAACCCATGACCTTGAGTTAGAATATTTGTCTTTGACTTATAGATTTGGAGGCATTATCTATATGGGATTCATGTTGATGTGTTTATGGACCATAAAAGTTTATAGTATGTGTTCATACAGAAAGACCTAAACCTCCATCAGAGAAGGTGGTTGGAATTATTGAAGAACTATGATATGAGTGTGTTGTATTACCTGGGTTAGGTCAATATGGTGGTCGATGCCCTTAGTAGATTGTTCATGAGAAGTGTTACTCATGTTAAGAAGGATAAGAAGGATTTATTCTATGAGGTTCATTAGCTTGCTAGATTAGATATTCAGTTGGTTGATTTGGTCGAAGGTATTATATGGGTTCAGAATGGTTTGAAATCTTTATTGGTGGCCGAAGTGAAAGAAAATTAAGACAAGAATCCTATTTTGTCCAAGTTGAAGGAGGGAAATAGGGATTAGAAGTTTGAGGTTTTTTCCCAAGGGGCAGATGATGTGCTTCATTGTCAGGACAATTATGTGTTCCGAGTATGGATGGTTTGAGACAACGAATATTAAGAGATCTGCATGGTGCGAGATATTCTATTCATCTATGAGCCACTAAGAAGTACTGTGATTTGTGAGAAATCTATTGGTGGAATGGTATGAAGAAAGATATTGCAGAATTTATGGCTAAGTGTTCGAATCATCAGCAAGTTAAGGTTTAGCACCAAAGGTCAAGTGGTACACTTTAGGAGTTCAACATCTTCACTTGGAAGTGAGAGGTGGTGAACATGGATTATGTGATAGGGTTACCTCGTATGCATCGTCTACCTAATTTGATCTGGGTCATTATAGATAGAATGACCAAGTCATCCCGTTTCTTACCAGCTCATACTTCGTATTCAGCTGAGGATTATACTAAACTCTATCTCAAGGATTTGGTAAAGTTGTATGGGGTTCCATTAACTATCATTTTAGATAAAGGTACTCAGTTTACGTCTCATTTTTGAAGGCTTTTTAGAAGGGTCTTAGTACGCAAGTTTCTTTCAGTATGACTTTTCATCCCCAGACAGATGGTTAGGCTGAGAGTTCTATTCAAACATTAGAGGATATGTTTAGAGCTTGTGTTATCGACTTCAAGGGTAGTTGGGATGCCCACTTACCTTTGATTAAGTTTTCCTACAACAACAGCTATCACTCTAGTATTCAGATGGCTACGTTTAAGTATCTCTATGAAAGAAGGTGTAGATCTTCTATTGGTTAGTTTAAAGTAGGTACTGGTTAGTTTAAAGTAGGTGAGGCTACTTTGATAGGGACAAATTCAGTGTATGAGGCGATGGAGAAAGTTCAGTTGATTCAAGAAAGGTTGAAGATATCCCAAAGTCGACAGAAATCCTATGCTAATATGAGGAGAAGAGATCTTGAGTTTGATGTTGGTGACTTGGTTTATTTGAAAATTTGACCGATGAAAGAGGTAAAGAGATTCGGTAAGAAGGGGAAGCTTAGTGCTCACTATATTGGCCCATATAGGATTTTAACCTATTTTGGGAAGGTAGCTTATGAGTTAGAGTTACCTTTAGAATTAATATTAGTGCATCCAATGTTTTATGTCTCCCTGCTACAAAAATGTATTAGAAACCCAGCATCAGTCATGCCCTTAGAGAGTGCAGACATAAAAGATAACCTCTCCTATGAAGAAATCCTAGTTGAGATTCTTGACCGTCATAAGGTTGATGAATAAAGAAGTCCCCTTGGTTAAGGTTCTATGGAGAAATCTGTTAGGTCACAGAGATACTTGGGAAGCAGAAGCAAATATGCTAGCCAAGTAGTCCCATCTTTTCTCTACAAATTCAGATTCATCTTGTGGTAATGGTTTCCCTTAAATTGATTCTCTCCTTTTCTATCTCAGCTATCCAACCATCCTCATGTCATAGCATGCATTCAAAATATTTAGTTCACTCTATTCATAATATTTTAGGTTTAGTTACTTAATTATGATTCAGCTCATAAGTATTCAGTATATGATATCAGTCTTCTTATTATCTCGGCTCAGGCAGTTTCATTTGGGGATGAATAACCCTAAGGGGGAGATATTGTAATACCCCATAATGTTTTAGGAAGTAAGCCTCCGTAATTTTCACATTTCATGAAGTATAGTCTCTGCGATATGCAACGTATCATAGAGGATAGCCTCCATGATAGGCAGAGTTTCATGGAGGCTGGCCCTCGCAATAGCCGACGTCCCACAGAGGCTGTGTAAAGCTGGGCAATTTTCTTTAAGTTAAAGGGGGCATTTTGATCTTTTTCCCTTCTCCTTAAACACCCAATCCTCGACTTAAAACCTAAGAGGGACGTTATTTTCCTAATTCATCGTTAGTTAACAACCTTTCCTCTCCTTCCATTCTCAAGAACATAAAAATGAAAAGCTTCTTCTAAGAATTCATCATCCAAGGTCTCAATTTCAAGTTTTCTTACAAAATTCAAGGAACTCAGTGGGTTCCTTCCACCCATTGAGTCCCAAGAATCCCTTGCTTTCCATGTATAAACCCCCCTTTTATTTTTTTATGAAATTTCAATGTCAAGTATAAATTTACTCACTTTTCTCTTAATAGTTTTGAATTCAAACCATGAAAATGTGTTTCCTTATGTAAATTATATTTTATATGCTTTCTAATCTCAGTCATACATATTATGTTCAGTTGATACCATGATAATTTACCAAATTATAAATTGAACCATATGAGCATGATGTACTCATAAGTTTATCATTTCCATTCTCATAATAATAGGTTTCATTAGTTTGGTGATATATTCTATCTTTTGGTTCTCTGACTAATGATTTTCCTTACAGTGTTTGAAATGATGTTATTGCATTTAATTTATTATTCAGTGTTGGAGGTTATTAACACCCGATACCTAGATATTTATGTATGTTTTCGATTTCAAGTAACAAGTCAGTCAAAATCATTATATTATCACCATATTCGATTATCATTTTTGTAATGAGCACTCACCAGTATATTTCATGCTAAATACATCAGTTAATGTTCATGAATATTTAAATTTTGCATGCGTTGTTATTTTCAGAATCCTATATATCAGCATACCAGTTATTAGTGAATGCACTAGTTTATGCTTCTGCGTCAGTTCAATTGGGAGTATAACTTAGCACTGTGTGAACACAAGGATGGTTGCTCCCCCATCAATTTGGCATATTCGTTAGTAGCAGTTCCTAAGTTCCAAAACTACATAGACAACGTAGGTTATGAGGAGTAACCCATCAACTTAGGCTTGACACCCTCTCATAGGTTAGTTGTCAATTTAGGCTTGACACTCTGAACCTTTGGGAGATCAGCTTTGTGGATCCACACTGTTAGTGTCAGTACCCGTGGAAAGGTATTGACACTCTTCCAATTAGAGTTACAGGTTGGACCCCAATTAGCTTAGACTGGGACTTGTCAGTTAAATATTAGCTCCCATAGTCTCAGTTCAGTATTCAAACTATATGAGCTCAAGTTTGCATAACTAAGTGTCCAGCTTATTAGTTTTCAGTTATTTAATTTTACAGATTATTTCAGCACATGTTTTACTTGGTCTTGCAATCATGTTACATGTTCAAGCATTTATGATTAGTACTTATATGTATCTCAGTTGTCCCTATCTTACATACAAGTATATTCAAAGTACCGATCACATGCTCTCTTTTGCACTATGTTGTCTTACAACATAGATTTGGATTCTCAGTTCCCAATCGACCTTAGTTAGTTCAGTGCCATTCAGCAGCAGTTGTTTTGAGTTCTCATCCTTTGAGGACAAGTTATTTGCCATTATTTTTTGTACTTCCTTTATTTTAGTCAGTCGAAGTTAGTTGGCGGCTTGTCCCATCAACTCCTTATGTTTGAGAGACTTTCAAATAGTTAGACTTGTTTTCAGTTTTTGTCAGATGTTCTGACATGTTGGGTATTGTTTCATTACTATATTTTATCAGAGTTTTTATCATCTTAGCTTTATCTGATGTTTTATTATTCTATTCAGTGCTCATGTCATATACTGGATCATGGGTTAGCTTTGGGACTCTTGTGGCCTTAAGCATCGTGTCACGACTGGAGGGTAGTCTCGGGTCATGACATTTGTATAGGATAACATTGCCTCTGTATATATCAATTTTTTTATCTTTTATTTCATTTTTCCATGATTAAGAGATGCCTTTTAGATGATGCACATGTGATTCGATGGGATTTTGTTGTATTATATCATGATTTGCCCTTTGAGAAGGAGCCTATTTGTATCTGAGATAGGCATACTAGGAAGTTGAGGTCTAGGAGTGTTCATTCAGTGAAGGTCTAGTGGAGACATCACCCTATAGAGGAGGCTACTTGGGAGGTTGATTCCTACATGTCATAAATTTCCCTAACATTTTACCACTTTATGTACTTTATTTGCTTTTTAGTTTGAAGATGAACTAGTGTTGTTGTGCTGATTATGTAACAATATTGGTTGTGAATTTTTTCCCATTTTTTGTGATTTGACTGATTTTCCTTTCTGCATAGTTATCATACACTACTTGTGATTTGTGGGAAAAGTGTGCATGGTCCATGATTTATTTAAGAGTGATTTGAGAGATTCGACTCTTAGAGCTTTAAAATTCATGAGTTTATTTTTGGTTAGTATTTTGTATTTTAAGCACCAAATGGTGATTTGGGTAGTCCCATTAGATCAGAAATGTTGATTTTTGGTTAGTCGTAGAGTTGGTTTGGATTTGAAACCTTTATTTTAACTTTTGATCCTTCTTTTAGAAACTAGTAAAATAGGCCTAAATGGGATCCTGGGGCTAAATTATTGTAAATTATTATTTTCAAAAAATATGACATTGCCATTGAGTCCAAAAGTAACATAGTAGCATATGTGTTTTATTTATATTTGGTCTGAACGAATCCCTAGGGTCAGTTTAGAGGATTCAAAATCATGCAAATCAGCAAAGTTGCTGATACTTAGTGCCTAATGTTTTATTGTTCGTGAAAATGGGCGATTGACTGGGAACATAGAGAAGTATGTGATTGTGAAGTGGTTTTCGTAGTTACGAAATCTTATCAGTCTGTGTTAGGTATCTCTCTTTTGTAAATGCAACTAGACCATCGCAAACACGATGTGTTGGGTCTTTAGCCTTCGTGAATGCAAAAGGTTGACCGTGAGCAAAAAGTTCAATTTTATGGTTTGGTAATCATTGAACCTTCCAAACATGATGAGTTAACCGCATTCACATGGTGCTATTCGTAGAATAGTATAAATACTCCATTTTTGGACCTCAAAACTTTGGAAAGGGAAACTTTCTAGGGTCTTACTCACCATTAGTGTTTGGGTAAGATTCAAACTCTTATTTCTATTAATTCCTAATGAATATATATCCAAAAACACCTTTACTAGTTTTCAAACTTGAATTTGGAGATTTTTTGGTAACCTCTTGAAATGACTTTTCATCAATTTAACTCATTTTTCATGAGTTTTTATCCTTACACTCCTATGGATATGCAAAACATGATTCCAAAATAAAATTCTTGTTGTACCTCTTTAGATTTTGAGCCTATTTTTTAAATCCATTTTAGACCCATTTTAAATATAGTCGATATGCGTGTTATTAGCTTTATATGATGCGTAGAATATAGTTTTAATAGATTTAGCTCATTTTAATACCATTTGAAAAAGAAAGACTCCACGTTGAATGGTATAGGGTTGGGTTTTCGATTGTTCGAGTTAGGATATGACTTGATTCTCTTTAGATTGGGTTGAGAAGTTAACAATAATGTAAAGCATGCTATGGATTATAGAATTAGTCATGAGATTTATATTTTTGAGATTATTGATTTTATCATATGCATGTATAAGGGCTTATTTGCACTTTGTTAGTGACTTGAGAATTATTATTGTTGTGACGTCCATGTGGGGGCTTATTTAATTTCTAAAGCCCATATTTGTGCATTAAATTCTATTATTATTATTGTGATGCCCGTGGAGGGGCTTAAATAGATCCTATAGGCCTTATTAGAGCATTATTTGCGTCTATCATGATATTAATGCTTGAGGGGGGGGGGGGTTTGATTTGATATTTTGATGTCTTACATGACTATTTATCTTAGTAGTGCCATCAAGGGCTTATATCATGAATTATTGACATTTGGTTGATTCAGAGCTCATTTACACCTGCATTAAATGGATTATCATCTCCATCCTTATTAGTTTTAAGCATTATATCCTTATTCATCTATATCATATTCATGAGATATTGGTACTGTTGAGAAACATTGATTTTGAAAGAAATTGAAACACTTTTTAGAAACCATTGGCCGAGGTCACTTTCTAGAAAGGCTGGTTATGATATTTTTGAAAGCCTAGGACAAGGTCATCTTTAGGTAAGGTTGAGTTGAGATTATATATGGGTTGTGAATTCCTCATTGTTCCTACTGTACACACAAGTGTACATGGTTTAGCAAGTAATATAGTGGCTCTTAGGGAGCCAGATGTTGAACCCACAAGGACTTGTGTGCTTAGCAATTCACTCAATTCAATTCCTAATAGTATTAAAGACAAGTGACTTTTTGTATCAAGGGGTTTAAAAGATTTATTATTTTCTTATAATACGTGAAAGAATAAAAGATGTCGATTATGGTTTTTAGCAAAGTTATAGCATTAATTAGAGAGATTCCAGGGCTACGACATGTATCACTATCATGTTTAGCATTTGTTCGTCTTAGTGAACTTTTTTTTTGAATTGTGGGCTGCTAGGTTAAGTATACAATTCAAGAATGGTCATCCTCTAAATCACCTATTCAAACTAGTATCACAACTACATCTTTAAATAGGAGAATGAGTTTCTAATTCAAATGCTCTAATGTTTTCATCCCTTTTATAACCAAATTAGTCAAACTAGGTATATTACTTAGTTGCAAATCAACCTAACATTAATAAGAGATGATATTATTCATTGTTTTCTTCATCCTATTGTCACATTCCCATAGTCAGTTCATGCAAGTATTTCACATTTATTCTAATGTTGGCCAGACGCTAAGATAGTATATTCAAGAACACAAGCAAAATTGAATTAGAAATAAACTCCATCAATTCAAAGCAAATACTAAACAATCATATTGCAGCCATAACTGCAAAACAAGGGTTTTTATCTACTTATACTTTGAAACAAACTTTCAAAAGTAATCTTGTTCATACCAAAAATTTAACTGTAGAATAGTTTATAGAAGGTGAACCCTACAGAAAAACCCTTAGCCTCTCTCAACTACTCCAAAATAATGTGTGTATGCTCTCAAATATTTGTTTGGAGGTATTTATAAATGTATGGTGAAATTACCCCCAATCCCCTAAACATGGCCTAATTTAAAAGAGCTGGCTGACTCGGAGACCACCCATGCGCCGCACAGCCTATTGCGTGACCCCAAGGGGTGCAACGCATGGCCAACTCTCATACCCAAGGGATGTGGCACAGGCTTTACGTAGAAACATCAATTTTTCATTGTGTTTCTCACACCCTACGTCCTTTGTAATTCAGTGTCATCTTTTATTTCTATATGCCTTATTCACTCTTGAAATAATACTAATCAGTTAGGTTAGCTCATTTACATCAAATGTATGACAATACCCACCTATATGAGATAACTTATTTTCCAAACTAAGCTAAAATATGGGAAAAAATAGCCTTTAGGCGTATAAATATGCCTAAGATTAACACCCATACTTAAAGCTTTGTTGATCCTCGAACAACTCTACTTCATGCTCACCACACGAGGCTCCAATGTCACTAATCAAAATAAGATACTCAAGCAAGTACCACACAACTAATATGAGCAACAAGTATTACATTAATTATGTCGCTTAAATGTATGAATGAACATTCGAAACCTCCTAGCCTCAAGAATTGACTCTCCAAAATTAGCAAACTCATGCACATTATCCAACCAAGAAATTATAAAAAGTTCCTATCCATAATTAAATATGTTCCTATTACCACAAGAGGGTAACCCAATAGCTCTTACCAACATATAATTTAACACAAAATTGGGTGTAAAGATAGAATTTTTCTCACTCTCTCAAATAATTCACATGCACATCGGATGACCTATAGGTTAGCCCTTAGTGTAATACGCCACGAATATATGAATGCTAAGTCTTAAGAGAAATTAGGAATTTAATGGGTCATAATGTAGGTTAAGATATGGGTGGGAACTATTTTGAAGAAAATAGTTTTTTTTGGGTTAAATTTTGGGATTTTATAAATAAATAAGATAAAAAACTTTAGTATTTACACATAAATGGACTAACCCATTTGAAGAAAATTGCAAATTAAAACAAAAGCCCAGTCTGCTATCTAACCCAGCTCATCTATCTATCCTATTACATATATCCAGAAACATAGAGTTTCCAAAATTTTTCTTTAACATCATTCGTCGCTTAAGCTCAAGAAAAACTGAAAAATGAGCCCCTTTTCCTTTTCTAAATTTTTGCTTCATACTGAATCAACTCTGGGTAATCAATACCTTGCCATGTATGAACATTTTTGTTGCTTCTTATAGATTGTAAAAGTAAGTTGAACAAGCATCCTTCCTTTCTTGTAATCTGTAATAGTACCTCAGCTGAATTGCATTTTGCTTTTTTCAGTTGTGCTCTTTGGTGGATGGTAAAAACACCCTCTTTTTGAGCTCTGCTGAGGGTTTGAGACCCATAAAATATGTTTCACTTCCTAATATGTTAAAAAACCCTTTGTTTCCCTAGCTTGAGCTCTTAATTTGACTTCCTGACTCCTTTTATTTTGTAGTTATGGCTGGGAGGAAGATATTGAGATTCTTGGACCTGCATGTAATAGGATAATAACACTCTTTTTAGGTGTATTAATTGCAAATCCCCTTATAACCCTCCCCTTTTACTGTGAGTCCTTTTTGTTGGCAAATATAGTGTAGGCTAGTTTGCTTTCTTCACTCTTTTTGATACGATAAAGGCTTGTAAATACTTGCGTGTGAACAATCTAAGTTGTAGCCTTATCATCCCCTTCAATGGTGACATTCTTAAGTAGGGACATTGTAATTTATCACTATTTAATATTTTCTCTCATGTAACCTCCAACTATTGGAATGATGTTAATATGAATTTCCCTTTATCTACTCTTAAAGTTGTCAAGTGATCTGCCAATTGTTTTCTGTCCCTTATTATATGTTGAAACTACACTTGTTTGCTTATTTTCAATGCCCATATCTATTCAATATGTTCTTGTATATTCCATGGACTACTCCCTTCTTTCATTAAATCTTCAAAATAGAAAGGGAATCTGTTTGAAAAATTACCTTGTTGTCTTGTGTATTAGCAATGTGTATTGCTTCTTGTAACATAGCATATTCTTCTTCCTGCACATTAGAAGTGTACTCTATTCTGGCAACTTTTGCATAGATCAGGTCACCTCTTTCATCTTTTAAACAATTAGTATAGAAACTAATCCCTAGATTTACTCTTGCTCAGTTATTCTCATCCCTTCATGCTTTATATTATTCCTTCTTCTCCATAACTCCCAAACTATCATGCAAGGGAATGCTAAGAAATATGGTCTCTCTTTGATCTTTACTATTACATTGCACCAAGCCATAATTGTTTCCCTAAAGCTTAGACCATAAATATTAATACTTGCAAAAGAGGAAAAATAGGACCATGTCATGATAGCAATAAGTGATCTTCGAAACACATGAGCTATTGTTTCTTGATTTGGATTTGTACAGCACCAATATCTTGAAGGACCATGTACTCGCCATCTTTTTATATTCTCCTCTACTAGAACCTTCCTTGCCATATTCTCCACATGAAAAAAGCTATTTTGAATGGCATTCCTTTAACCCACATCTCTTTGAACATACTATTTTTTACCTCACTTCTTCTTATATATTGCCAAGCTGACCTTACAGTAAATTCACCTCTAGCCTCAAGCATCCATATAGGTCTATCCACTCCCCTTGCACTGCTTGGTGGAATGACAGTGTGTATAATATGATGGACTATCTCTTATGCAAATAGCTGATTAAGAAATTGGAAATTACATGTTCCTTGATGTACCAGATCCCTTACCTCCTGATACCTATCATCCCAGTCCCTATAATTCTGCATAATATTATACAAACCTCTATATGTCGTCCAATTGTCAAACCATATATTAGAATTCCCCTTCCTTGTTTTTCATAGAATTTGGTGCTCAATTTGGCCTCTAGACTGCAATATCTTTTTCCAAACTTGAGATCCTGTTCCTGGCTTCCACATTACTTCATTTGGATGCTCTTTTTTACAGTACTTATTGTGCATATACTTTCTCTAAATAGACTCCTTGGTTCTAAAATTCCACCATAGTTTGCAGAAAAGAGCAATAGTAATATCTTGAATCAATCTAAAACCAAGTCCACCTTTTTTTTATGGGAAACATAAAAGTTACCATTTTACCCAATGTCTGCTCCTTCCACCTATATGATTTGTCTAGAAGAATTGGGTAAACATTCTTTGAATTAAATTTATTACATTAGCTAGAGGTTTCATCACTTATAAAGAATGAATTGGTATACTTTGTAACATATGCTTGGTAAGAATAGCCCTACCTCCATAAGATAATAGTTTCCCTTTTTATCTCTAGAGCTTACGACTGATTTTATTCATACAATACATATAAGAATCCTTCTTCTTTCTCATGTACAAAATAGGGCATCCCAGATAGGTAAAAGGAAACTCTTTGAAGAAAATAGTGGCTAACTTCCCTAAGGGCTTTAATACATCACACTATCATTATTATTGTTTTCCACTAACCTGTTTTCCACCAGTTTTATTTCATACTTTCTGTTGTTTTGGCCTATCTTTTTAAGTTTTCTGTATCTAATGCAGGGAGTATTTTCTATCAACACACGACCAATGTTTCTCAGTTTTATTCTTGTTCTCTCTTTTCTTCTTTTTAATAACTCTCATCAATGACACTTAGACTTCTCATCACACCAATATCTTTTATGTTGGGGCTTTACTTTTACTTTTTCTTTTGTTAGTTTTACACTCCTTAATATCTTAATTTTCCAACTAAAGCTCTTAGGAGTGTGAGATCAAATTATGGTCAACTGGAAGAAAAAGAATAAGCTACATATGAGCTACTAAATAATAGGCTAAAGGATCAATAGGGCTAACTACGATTATGCAGAAAGGGTAGAAAGTCAGTTGTACAACATGGCTATCAAGGAAATGTCTATATCATCTCCTAACCCCTTACATTCTTTATTTCACTTTGTATACACATCGAAAAAGTTCTATAAAAAACAATGTAACATGGAATAAAACAAAAAACTCACTCACACATGGCATATATTAAAATAAAGATGGCCCCTTTTTGTTTCTCAATAAAGCAGTGACACGAATTAAAATTTAAGCAAAAATCATACAAGAGTAAAATAAATGAGCCTAAATGTTTCAAAAGTAATCATTCACCCATCACACATGCTTTTAATTTTACCCACACTTATGTCATATGTTCATGCAACCAACAAGAGAACTTAATCTCAATTTTGTGAAAGGGTTCTAGTTCTTACTCTGTACTTTTGACTAATTTTCTCTTAAGACGGTCGTCATTCATCCATTACCGAGAAAAGTACTTAACTATGAGTTTAATGCACAACTAAGTCCTAAAAATTTAATCCTACTCAGTTTAAACGGATTATCCTCAGTAAAAGAACAAAAAATAAAAGTCGATGAACCCAAAAGCAAAAATAAAGAAAGCCAACTAATACTAAAAACAAGTACTACTACCAAATCATAAAAGTCACCCAAGTTCGCATTACTACTTTTTACAAACTAAAATATCCAACTAGCAAACATTGAGAAATTTAAATAACACAAGAAACACTTTTACCCCACCCCATACTTAGCCAAATGTAATACCCGTATTAAACATAGCTTAGTTCAGTTCCTAGTTTCTTGCATAAGAGGCTTAAAGCTTGAAAATTTAAATAAGTGTTGGAGACTTAGTCTTATTTCTGGCCTCTTAACTTTGAAGATTTTTAAATTGGTCTTCTCGACCCCGAGATGTAGGTTTTTAATTTAATTAATGTTTAGGGGTGTAAGGATCATGTCTCGGTGAAGTTTTTGATTTTTTTAATGAGGATTGAGTTGTGTTTAGATTTTGATTCTAGTAGCCCCCCTTGATAGTGGTGCGTTGCAGTGGCTGTAGTGGTAGAAGCCTCACTGCATCACCGTGTCCTTTTAATCTATATTCCAGTTGTGAATTTAATTCTCTGGGGAGCAATTAAGTCTTTTCCCCTCAATCCAATTCATAAAAACATGAATTAAAATGTTGGTTAGGGCATTATATGCCCATTTTTCCCAATTATCCTCTCAAAGAAATCCTAACCATCCCCCAAGTTCATCAAATTCAATTACCTCATCTTCAATAAAACCAAGAAATCAAGTTCCCAAATCCAAGAACCTTTAAGGATGCTTAAAGATTTGTATTTCTCTCTCAAGATTTAAGGTTTAAGGTATGTGTGATGTTCATCCATGGGCCTTTTTCACCCATGGAGTCCAAGAATCTCTTTTCATGTTTTAAATGATAAATTTTACATATTTATGATGAATTATCTCCATGAATCCCTTATGAATTTCGATTTATGTATTGTGTTTACAAATGTTTTGATGGAATGAGCCTTTACACATTTAAATGATGAAATTTTCATGTTAAATCCCTAACTTGTGATTTTAGTATTGTGATTACATTATTATCACATGATTTACCCATTCTCATGTTTAAGTTCATGACTCTCATGTGTTTGATAAAATGCCTAAGTGTTGGATTTTGAACAATGATTTCCTACTATGTTTTCAAATCAGATCTTTGATTTAATCATTTTTTATTATTTAAAACCTTATGGAATTACTAGTTGTTTTTTTGCATAAGTCATTTATTATTAGTTTACTCAGTGCTCATAGCAGGTACCAGCTCATGAGTTAGCTTGTGGTCACTTGTAACCATAAGCATTGTTGTCGCGACTAGGGGGTAGACTCGGGTTGTGACAAAACTTGGTATCAGAGCCTAAGGTCTTACAATGTCTAATGAATTCTGAAAAGTCATGTTGAGTAGAGTCTTATGCATGGGTGTAAAGTGCGCCACAATTATGGATAGGAAGCTATAAGAAAATTTAGGAAAAGTTTCCCTTCTTTCGGTATTTATGTCATGTGAATGAGCATAAGATCTATTTAAAACTCTCTTTCTGACTCATTCTTTCGTTTGTTTACAGATAATACCTCCCAAAAGAAACAATAAAGAAAATAGAAATTAGCCCGCACCTTCGCCTATTCAAGAAGATCCCCTGAATGAGAACGTGTCTCATGCCATATTCAGAGATGCATTCACTACCTTAGCTCATTTAGTAGCTGCTCAAAACAATCAGCATGTTATTGTCCTAGCTAATCCAGTGGCAAATATAGTTACAGCTAGGATTCGAGATTTTACCTGAACAAATCCCCCTTTGTTTTTGGAATTGAAGTCTGAGGAGGATCTATAGGAGTTTCTTGATATGGTTCAAAAGGTGACTAATATCATAGGTATCACTTTGAGTGAGAGTACAGAGTTGGCTACTTACCAGTTATAAAATATAGCTCATGCGTGGTATGAGTAGAAGAAGAAGGATAGGGGTGCTGAGGCAGGGCCTGTAAAGTTGAAGTAGTTTTCCATGATCTTTTTAGATAGGTTCTTTCATTTAGAGTTGAGGAAAGATCAAGTATTTGAGTTTATTAATTTGAAGCAAGGTAATATGGGTATGAAGTAATACTCGCTTAAGTTCACTCCATTGGTGAGGTATGCTCCTAATATAGTTGCAGACAATAGGTCTAGAATGAGTAAGTTCATTTTTGGTATATCTGATAGTATGGAAAAAGAGTGTAGAACTACTATGTTGATTAAGGAGATAGACCTATCTAGGCTTATGGTTGATGCTCAATAGATTGAGGAGCAAAATCTTAAAAAGAGAGAGAGAGAGAGAGAATAAGAAGGCCAGAATAGGTAGCTTTAACTTTTCTAAACTGAGATCAGAGGGTGGTAACTATTCTTAGTTCCATGAAAAACTTTCAGCCTTAGCTCTGTCTTCAGCTAGTACACCAGTGCCAAAGTTCAGGAATGACAATCGGGATGGAGTGCTAAGTTCTAAGTCCCAAGGTAGTGTGAACAGTGGTTGTACTAATCTTCTTTGCAGAAAATGTGGTAGTAATCATCAGGGTGTGTGCAAGTCTAGTAGTGATGTGTGTTTTGGGTTTAGCAAGTTAGGCCACAGGATTAGAAAGTATCCAGTAGTTGCTCATAGGGTAAAGGATTTGCGCCAACAGGGCCAGTCTAATATGTCATTAGCTATAGCAGGTCGCCCGACTCAGCAGGACGCTACGTCTAGTGCCACTAGTGGATAGTGCGAGAACAGGTTGTATGCACTTCAGTCTCATCATGATTAGGAAAGATCTCTTGATGTGGTTACAGGAACTGTCCGATTATAGTATCTCAAAAAATCACTTCAGTAGATCTTGTAGAACTAGAGATGACTAATTTCGATGTAATTCTTAACATTGATTGGCTCCATTCATGCTATACTTTAGTTGACTGTAGAAATAGAGTCATTCAGTTTCAATTACCTAATGAACCAGTCATTGAATGGAGGGGTAGTACTTCAGTGCTTAGGGGTCAAATTATGTCATATATTAAGGCAAGAAGAATGATATCTAAGGGGTATGTTTACCATCTTGTTCGAGTTAAAGACTCTAGTTCTAAGACCCCAAGTCTAGAGTCAGTTTCATAGTGAGGGAATTTTAAGATATTTACCCTAAAGATCTTCTCAGAGTTCCTCCCTAATGAGAAATTGAATTCAGAATAGATCTTCTTCCAGATACCCAATCTATCGCTATTCTATGCTACAAAATGGATCTAGCGAGCTAAAAGTTTTATAAGAATAGTTTAAATATTTACTAGATAAGGGATTCATCAGGCCCATCGTTTCCTCATAGGACACTCCAGCCCTTTTCGTGCGTAATAAAGACGGTTCTCTTAGAATGTGCATCGATTACCATCAGTTGAACAAAGTCACAATCAAGAACAAATACCCATTCCCCAGGATTAATGACTTGTTCAGCCAACTTCAGGGTGCTAGTTATTTCTCTAAGATAGACCTCAGATCCGGCTATCATAAGTTTAGAGTCAGAAAATATGACATTCTGAAGACAGCCTTTAGAACTTGGTATGGTCACTTCGAATTTCTAGTTATATTTTTTGGACTAACAAATGTCCTAGTAGCTTTCATAGAATTGATGAATAGAGTGTTCAAGCAGTACTTGGACATATTCTTCATCGACTTTATTGATGATATTCTTGTCTACTCACGTAGTGAAAATAATTATGCACACCATCTAAGAATTATATTACAGACTCTTAGAGCCCATCAATTATTAACCAAATTTAGTAAGTGCAAGTTTTGGCTAAGATCAGTAGATTTCCTTGGCCATATTATTTTCGTTGATGGCATTAGAGTTGACCCTCAATAGAATGAAGCCATGAGAAACTGGCCCAAACCAATATCTCCGTGAGATATCAGGAGTTTTTTGGTCTGGCTGGCTATTATAGATGGTTTGTTGAAGGGTTTTCATCTATTGAATCCCCCATTTCTGGATTAACTCAAATGAAAGTAAAATTTTAGTGGTTAGATTCTTGTGAAAAGAGTTTTCAGTAATTGAAGACTCGACTCACCTCAGCCCCAGTCTTGACTTTGCCAGATAGTTCAGATGGGTTTGTTGTTTACTGTGATGCTTCTAGAGTTGGTCTTGGTTGTGCATTGACGTAGAGAGGTAAGGTCATAGCCTATGCCTATAGACAACTTAAACCCCATAAAAAGAATTATCCTACCCACGTAGCAGTTGTCTTTGCCTTGAAAATTTGGAGGCATTTTCTTTATGGAGTTCATGATGTGTGTTCACGGATCACAAAAGTTTGCAGTATGTATTTTTACAGAAGGATTTAACTATTCGTCAGAGAAGGTAGCTTGAGTTGTTAAAAAATAATGATATGAGTGTGTTTTATCACCCGGGCAAGGTCAATATAGTAGCAGACACCCTTAGTAGATTGTCTACGGGTAGTGTTGCTCATGTTGAGAATAATAAGAAGAGGTTTGTTTAGGAGGTTCATCAGCTTGCTATATTAGGTGTTTAGTTCGTTAATTCAGCTGAGGGTAGAATGTGGGTTCAGAATGGTTCAAAATCTTCTTTGGTTGTGAAAATGAAGGAGAAGCAATATAGAGATTCTAATTTGGTTAAGTTGAAGGAATCTGTTAGAGATCAAAAAGTAGAAGTTTTCTCCTAAGAGAGAGATAGTGTGTTGCGGTGTTAGGGAAGGTTGTGTGTTCCGTGTGTTGATGGTTTGAGATAGTGGACTTTAGTATAAGCGCATGGTGTGCGTTACTCTTAACACCTAAAAGCCACTAAGATATACCATTAATTGAGGGAAATCTATTGATGGAGTGGTATGAAGAGGGATATTGCAGAGTTTGTAGCTAAATGTTCCAACTGTCAACAAGTCAAGGATGAACACCAGAGGCCTAGTGGCATAATGCAGGAGTTTAGTATTCCTACTTGGAAGTGGGAAGAGGTGAAAATGGATTTTGTGATGGGTTTGCCTCGTACGCATCTTTAGCATGATTCGATATGGGTGATTGTAGATAGAATAACCAAATCAGCCCATTTCCTGCCAATTCATACTTCTTATTTAGTCGAGGATTATGCCAAGCTTTATATTAGAGAGTTAGTTAGGTTGCATGGAGTCCTGTTGTCTATTATTTTAGATAGAGGTACTTAGTTTACCTCTCACTTTTGGAAAACTTTTTAGAAGGGTCTTGGTACCCAAGTTTATCTTAGTACAGCTTTCCAGCCTCAGACAGACGGTCAGGTAGAAAGGACCATTCATACGCTAGAGGATATGTTGAGGGCGTGTGTTCTTGATTTCAAGAGTAGTTAGGATGATCACTTGCCTTTGATCGAGTTTGCCTGCAATAACAGTTATCACTCCAGTATTCAGATGGCTCCATTTGAGGTTCTCTATGGAAGAAGATGTAGATCTCTTATTGGTTGGTTTGAGGTAGGTGAGGCTGCTTTGATAGGACTATATTCGGTGTTTGATATAATGGAGAAGGTTTAGTTGATTATGGAGAGTTTTAAGATAGCCCAAAGCCGTAATAAGTTTACCTACAATAACAGTTATCACTCCAGTATTCAGATGGCTCTATTTGAAGCTCTCTATGAAAGGAGATGTAAATCTCCTATTGGTTGGTTTGAGGAAGGTGAGGCTGCTTTGATAGGATCGGATTTACTGTTTGATGTAATGAGGAAGGTTCAGTTGATTAGGGAGAGGCTTAAGACAACCCAAAGTCGTCAGAAATCCTATGCAGACGTGAGAAGAAGAGACCTTAAGTTTGAGGTTAGTGATTTGGTCTATTTAAAAATATCACCCATGAAGGGAGTGAAGAGATTTGGCAAGAAGGATAAACTCAGACCCCAATATATTGGCCCTTACCAAATCTTGAGTCATTTTAGGAAGGTAGCTTATGAGCTTGAGTTGCCTGCATATTTGGCATCAGTGCATCCAGTGTTCCATATTTTCTTTTTAAAGAAGTGTATTGGTGACCCAGCTGTTGTAGTTCCTTTAGAAAGTACAGATGTTCATGATAGACTTTCTTATGAAGAAATCCCAGTCGAGATCCTTGATCGTCAGATTCGTAGACTAAGGAACAAAGAAGTTCCCTTGGTTAAAATTCTTTGGCTGAATCAGTCTGTTGAGGAAGCCACTTGGGAAGAAGATATGCGTACCAAGTACCCTTATCTTTTCCTCGTAAACTCAGGCTTAGCTTAAGGTAATAGTTTTTCTTAGATTGACTCTTTTCTGTTCTTAGTCCTAGCTATATAATCATTCTCATGTATTTGAGTATATTCAAGAATTTATTTCAGTCATGTATTATGTTTCAGGCTCAGTCATGTAATCATGTTTTCAGTTATGCATGTTCAGTATGTGATTTTAGTTTCCCTAGTATTTTCAGTTTAATCAGTTCCATTCGAGGATGAATTTTCCCAAGGGGGAGATATTGTAATACCCCATATTATACTTAGCTTAGTTCAGCTCCTAGTTTCTTGCATAAGAGGCATAAAGCCTGAAAATTTCACTAAGTGTTGGGGACTTAGCCTTATTTTTTGCCTCTTAACTTTGAGAATTTTTAAATTGGTCTTCTCGACCCCGAGACATAGTTTTAAGTTAATTCATGATCAGGGGTATAAGGAGCATGTATCAGGGAAGTTTTGGATTTTTTGGATGAGAATTGAGTCATGTTTGGATTTCAATTCCAGCAGCTCACTTTGATGTTGGTGTGTCGCTGTGGCTATAGCGGTGGAAGCCTTACCTCATCACGGTGCCACTTTAATCTTCATTCTAGTTTCGAATTTAATTCTCTAAGGGGAAATTGAGTCTTTTACCATCAATCCAATCCATAAAAACACAAATTAAAACGTCGGTTAGGGCATTATATGCCCATTTTTCCAAATTCTCCTCTCAAAACCCTAATCATCCCCCAAGTTCATCAAATTCAATTACCTCTTCTTCAAGAAAATCAAGAAATAAAATTCCCAAATCCAAGAACCTTCAAGGAATCTTAAATATTTGTGTCTCTCTATAAAGATTTAAGATTTAAGGTTTAAGGTATTTGTGATGTTCATCTATGGGCCCTTTTCACCCATGGAGTCCAAGAATCCATTTTTATGTTTTAAATGATGAATTTTACATATTTATGACGAATTATCTCCATGAATCCCTTATGAATTTGGATTTATGTATTGTGTTTACAAGTGTTTTGATGGAATGAGCCTTTACACCTTAAAATGATGAAATTTTCAGGTTAAATCCCTAACTCATGGTTTTAGTATTGTGATTACATTATTATCACATAATTTACCCATTCCCATGCTTAAGTTCATGGCTCTCATGTGTTTAATGAAATGCCTAAGTGTTGGATTTTGAACAATGATTCCCTACTATGTTTTCAAAGATTTTATATGTCATTATTATTTTCATTCAGTGTCGGTAGGTTATGAACACCCTATACCTAGTTGTTCACATAAATTCAATCTCTTCAGAATGATTTCAGATAAACTATGAGCATTTCCATTCAGTAAAGTTATTTATGATCAGTTGTTTGCTCAGTTAAGCTTAATTAAGTTCATTAATCAATATTATTTAGTTGGGAGTAGGATTTAGCACCGAACGAACCTAAGGGTGGGGGCTCATCGGCCAGCTAGGACTAGGTCCTTAGAAGCAGTCGCTAGATTCCATAATTGCATAGCTAGCGTAAGATTATGAGATGTCACCCTCCAGTTTAGGACTAATATTCTCTTAGGGGTCACCTGCCAGTTTAGGACTGACTCCCTAGTACTTTGAGACAGTAGTTGAGTGGATCCATACAGCCATGTGTTTGTACCTGTGGCATGGTTCTGACACCCATCTAATTGGGGTACAGGTTGGACCCCGATTAGCTTAGATTGGGGAATGTCGATTAGATAATACCTCCCACAGTCTTAGTTCAGTTTTCAGTTCAGGATTGCTTGACCAGAGCATACAGACTTCCAGTTATTCAGTTATGAGATTTCAGTAATTCAGTTTACAGATAATTTCAAAAACATTTTATGCTTGGTCTTGCATTCTCAGTATTTCAGTCTTCATGCATGCATACTCAGTTATCTCATGTTATTCAGCTAGTCATTACTTTATACACAGTTACACCATACATCTCAGCCTAACCTCATCTCATAAACCAGTATATTCAAAGTATTGATCTCATACTTTTCTTCGCACTATGATGTCTTATATCATAGGTTTGGATGCACAATTTTTTGACCGCGCTTAGACAGTTCAGCTTATTAGCAGCAGCAGTCGTGGTGAGTCCTCATCTATCGAGGGCATGATTGTTTCATTTCAGTTTATCTCAATAATTCAATATTTTCATTTAGTCAAAGTTAGTTGGGGGTTTGTCTCATCAACTACATAGTCAGTAGGTTAGAGACTTTTCAGATATTCAAATAGTTAGTCAGTTTATAAATTGTTTTATCAAAATTTTCAGTATGTCTTCATACATTTCAGATCTATGATTTAATCATTTTTTAGTATTTAAAACCTTATGGCATTACCAGTTGTTTTTCTGCATATGTTGTTTATTACCGGTTTACTTAGTGCTCACAGCAGGTACCAACTCTTGGGTTAGCTTGTGTTCACTTGTGACCGTAAGAACCATTTTCGCGACTAGGGGGTAGCCTTGGGTCATGACAACAAAGCACTATCTTCAGTGCACAAAGCATAAACCAAAAGATGATGAAAAGAACTTCCTAGGCCTTGTCATCATCTTCCTCCACAATAGGACTCAAATATCCCGCCTCAGAATCCTCCTCATCAGAATCAATCTCCAAACCAGAATCAAATAGCAAATGCTTATCATTGGTAGGAACATCATCATCTACCATCTCTCTAAAGGTTTGACCCACTCAACTAATTTATTTTGCATAGTCATTCATGGAGTAGTTACTATCCAACTGTCGCAATTCGTTAGTAGTAGATATCTAATTGCTACATATCATCGTCATCATGCCATATAAGTGATAGAAAAAGATATTATTGTATACATTCCTCTCTGCAGTAGTCAAAATAGGCCCATGGGTAGAATTAAGCTCTTTCACCTTAGACACATCAACCCCTCTCATGTTTCTAGGAGGCTTGTAATCTATTGGGTCCTCCTCGACCTCATTGTCTTTCAAAAATTTTGTAATAAGACTCCTAAAGCAAAATCAAATACCCTTGTAAACTCAGGATTTCCTCATAGATGATCTAATCATTGCATAAACATTAATAAAAATATCAGTCATCAAAGCAAAAAACTAGACATACCCGGTCACTCGTAATGCTAGTGAAGTAGGTCCCTAGAATCAAACAAGCACCAAAAAACCACATCCAAATTTGAGATTTCTTGTTAAAATAAGCATAGGGGAAAGTTTTTTGATAGCTCCTATATCTTTGGTGTTCCCGTCTATCCATTGAGCACAACTTGCATGATTTGTGATGGATAGCTTAATAAGGAGGCCAGTTGTATAACTCCTTCTGTCTAGTATGATCAACATCTAGTGTGCAAAGGAATGAGTTAAGTGATATTTCATAAAATTCATAACCTACACATGAACCTTTACATTGTTGCCTTGAGTGTCGAGGAACTAATTTACAAATAACTCTTGAACAAAATCCAAGTTTCACTCATCTATGTCATCAAAAATAAACTCCATTTTCAATTGTCTAATCCTTGATAGGATGCGCGAGTAGTGGGATTCCAAACTCACTTTATCACTATGCTTTGTCAGTTAGTAATAGTTCTCTCTATTGTCCTTGTACCAATGCACACCATCCTTTTCAACACATTTAACATAGCACCCCTAACACATACTTTAGGAAACAAATGGGGCAACTTGAGTAGCAGTAGAGGGTTGCCCAGTTCGAGTTTATTTTTGCCCTTATCAGGAGGTAATGTAACTCCATTTCCCTTTTTTAGCTTGGTTTCCATAATACCCGTTACACACATATACCAATAAAAAGAATTAAAGATGCACCAAATGACTGAACACAATAATGGTGAGAGGATCGTAGAACCACCTTTCTTAATTTGTTTGCATAATCAAACAACGCACCGATTCTGGTACCCAGACGTCCCCTAGTCGCGATTCGCGGTGTAGCACCATCACAAACCACATCAAATAAAGAAGGTTAAACACCAACAAACTTTTATTATATTACCAATATTTTTCATCATGATTCACTACTCACCTTACAAATATTATATTAAGCATGGAGCAACAACGCAAAATTCATCTTAAATATGACATCCAAATTTGATTCCACCTATAAGAAAAATGTAATAAAACAAGGAAAACTTAACCAAGCCAAAGACCACACACCTATGTCAACCCCTAAATAGTGACAAAGATGCAAAATCCATTTTATTTTCAAATTTTGGGTCCACCCTAAGCTTTACAAGGACATTTCCATGGAGTTCAACCCCTCAAGATACCATGAATCTAATTAGAACATATTATCATCTATTTGCAGATAATATCATCAAACCCAACTCCTTCATATAAGCAAATAACAAAAATTAAGCTTAAGAATTGAAGAAAACATACTTTAGATCAAAATGGAAAGTGAAAGAGAACAGAAATTAGAGATGGGTGGTGAGGAGGTACGCGTTTAGGCAGAGAAAGGTAGTGGTACAATGCAAATAGGGTTAAAATAGGGAAAAATTGGGTGGGGCTATATTTAAAGCAAATTAGGTTAGGTTGACCCAGTTTATTAAATGAAATTAGTAAGGAATCTAGGGGGTTTTCCGTATACGGGTAATTACTTAGGGGATTCATAATTCTCAACCACTGCATGAGGGAGGTATTATTGCCCGTGCTTGGTGTTTGGCACGAGGGTAATGCAAACTAGATTGGTCATGATGTGGGGTTAATACGTGTAATACCCCAAAAAATTCAAACCAATATTAGAGCCATGTACCAAGCTCATGCATAGTACATCATGGTTATTTTATAGTTTTACGAGAATGTTAGATGTATATTAAGGCTTCAAATAACTCCCATCTATCAGATGAATCAAACCATTCCTTACCAATTGAATTCTTGAGAAGGAAATTGGTATAGTCAACTTCAAACGAGCATATCTCTCATTATACATGGAATTTTTGAGCTAATTACCTATCAACATATATATAATTGAATTATCTTTCCAACGATACCAATTTCACCTAAATTCGATAGGGAGCAAGGAGTTATTTCTATTTTACTCCAGCATGTCAAGATGGAAACAGTGTGACGACATTCATGGTAGCTTACCACATTTGTGACACCCTATCACGAAGGTCATTAGCATTAGGAAGAAACCAGATCCTAGGTGACGACATTTGTGATAGCTTACCACATTTATGATGCCCTATCACGAAGGTCGTCAGCCTTAGGCAGAAACCAACTCCTAAGTGACGACATTCATGATAGCTTACCACATTTGTGACGCCCTATCACGAAGGTCGTCAGCCTTAGGAAGAAACCAGCTCCTAAGTGACTACATTCATGATATCTTACCATATTTGTGATGCCCTATCACAAAGGTCGTCAGCCTTAGGCAGAAACCAGCTCCTAAGTGACAACATTCGTGATAGCTTACCACATTTGTGACGCCTTATCATAAATGTCATCATCCTTAGGCAGAAACCAGCTCCTAAGTGACAACATTCGTGACAGCTTACCATATTTGTGATACCCTATCATGAAGGTCATCAGCCTTAGGCAGAATCCAGCTTCTGTGTGATGTCATTTTGATGGCTTGTCACATTTTTGACGCCTTGTCATAAATGTCGTCAGGCTTAGGCAGAAACCATCAATTCCAGCTCCTGTGTGATGATATTTTTTACGGCTTGTCACATTTTTTGATGCCTTGTCACAAATTTCATCAGCTATGATTTTCAGCAACTGGGAATTTATTTTATAAGGGTATTTTGGTCTTTTCCTTTACCTTCCACGACTTATAACCCTAGAGAGGCATAATTTTTCCCATTTTTCTTGAGTTAAGCATCCTAAAAAACCTCTCTTACACTCTTAACAACAAGATTAGGGTTTCTATCAAACTTATCTCTCAAAAAAAGGATTCAAGCCTTTTTCAAGATAATTGAGAAATGAGTTTCCCAAATCAAAGAACTCTCCAGCAATCAAGGTTTCTTTCTAAGGTATGCGTAGTGTTCATCTATGGATCCAATCCATTCATAGATCTCAAGAACCATGTTTTAAATATTATTTTGTAAACTTTTTTGTGGTGATATGAGTATGTACATGTTGACAATTATTGTTTAAGTTTCAATGTGATGTCTAAAGGTGTTTTTATGAAATATATGTGTTTGTTAATTGAAAACCATGAAATTTAGGTGGTTTAATATGGTGCAAGTATGAAACTCACCTATGCCTTAAAGAATGCATGCAAAGTGTTTGATAAAATGCTTAGAATGCTAGAAATTCATGCTTGTATGGTTCTATGATGTCTAAATGACAAGTCCATGTTAGCTATATACTTCAATATGAATCCCATGCTTTTTATGTGTTGCTATTGTGGTGGTATAAAGCATGTAAGATAATGGAGATATACAACATGTACACAAAATATATCCAAGCATTCCCTACAATGTTTAAAATGTTGAATAGCTTTATGAAATATGATATCCCCTACTTATGATATTATGAATTGTGGACTCAAATCTTATGATCAAGTCATGTCATGTGTGTCAGTTTCCTTCTATTGAGTCCTGGGGGTATTCGTACCCAAAAACATAACTATGTGTCTAGATTCATGTCATGTTGTCATGATAATCTCAGTCAAGCTATAGTCTATAGAACTCAGTCAGTCATGTGACTTAGAAAACCTCAGAAATCTCATGATCTCAGTTAACTCTTAGATAATAGTACTACTCGATTAGTCAACGGAAGTCAGTTAATCTGTCCATGTACAGTTGGTTAAATCATGTTTAGTCTCTTTATATAGGAGTAAAAGTTAGCACCGAGTGAACCCAAGGTTGGGGACTCACCTACCAGTTTAGGGTGTGATTCTTAGCAGTCATCCTTGTGTTCTAGAACTACGTAGCCAGCATAGGTTGAGACATCTTAGCCTGTCAGATTAGGGTTCATGATATGGCTTAACCTATCAGTTTAGGGTTCCCATTGTTCTTTTTTTGAATACCTACCAGCTAAGGGTCACCCATAACTGTCATTACCAGTGGCGCGATATTGACACCCCTCCAGTCGAGGCAATGATTAGACCCCAACTTAGCTATATGCGTTATTGGGGCATGTCAGTTAAACAACTACCTCCCACAGTTTTAGAATTAGTCTCAGTAAAAGAACTTAGATAGGTATTCAAATTTCTGTATATCAAGACTGTCAGATATAGTCAGACTCAGTTACAGTACGGAACTCAGATAGTTCCATCAGATTCAGGATTGTCAGATACAGTGGCCCATGTTATTAGAATTTCAGTATTAGTCATGTTAGCCACTAGTAAAACATGTATTAGCATACAGGACTAGCTATCATGCATCCACGATTTCAGGTCCTATGTATGCATGTTTGTACTCTTCCGTTCATGTCAGTCATACAGTTAGCATTGTTCATGCATGCAAACCCTGTTTATATTTAGCCTAACTCATTCGTATACTCAATACATTCCTTCAACTCCTTATTCAGACAACACTTAGAGGCTTTTAGATTCAGTATTCAGACTTATGTTCAGATTTGATTTAGTTTTTAGTTTTTTGGGGTATCTTTCACCCATATTGATGTTATGTTTTGACAGATTCTTTATTTAGCTAAACCTTATGTCATACATGTTTATGTTTTTTGCATTATTATGTTATATATTAAGTGTACAGGTATAGATATCAATCATGGGTTAGCTTGTGATCCTTCGGAGTCATAAGCACCGTGTAGTATTTTGGTTCAAAAAAAAATGGGGTGTTACAAGCTTGGTATCAGAGCCTAAGGTTCAATAGAGTCCTAGAAAGTATGAAAGCCACATCTAATAGAGTCTTGTACATGGGTGTGTTGCGCACCATATTTATGTACAAGAGGCTATGAGATGTTTTAGGAACAATTCTCTTTCTTCAGTATTCATGTCGTGCTAGTAAGCATAATTTCAAGTCAGTCTCTCAGTCTAATCCACGTCAGCAAATTTAGTCGAGTTAGAGATGACTAATTTTGATGTCATTTTGGACATGGATTGGCTTAATTTCTGCTATGCCATAGTTGACTGCAAAAACAAAATAGTTTAGTTTTAGTTCCCGAATGAGCCCGTCCTAGAGTGGAAGGGTAGCACTTCGTCTTTTAGGGGTCAGCTTTTTTCCTACCTTCGGTGAAGGAAAATGATTTCTAAAGGGTATGTGTATCATCTCGTGCATATTAAGGATTCTAATACCGAATCTCCCAATCTCGAATCAGTCCTAGTGGTTAATGAATATTCAGACGTCTTTCCCAAAGATCTTCTACGCATTCCTTCCAAAAGGGAAATAGACTTTGGCATAGACCTTCTCCCAGATACTCATCTTATTTCTATTCCTCCATACAGAATGGCACCAGCAGAACTTAAGGAACTAAAAGATCAGTTAAAGGATCTCTTAGATAAGGGATTTATCAGGCCCAGTGTATCTTTATGGGGTACGCCAGTCTTATTCGAGCGCAAGAAAGATGGTTCTCTCAAAATGTGTATTGATTTCCATCAGCTTAAAAAAATCACGGTCAAGAACAGGTATCAGCTGCCTAGGATAGACGAATTGTTTGACCAACTTCAGGGTGCCAGTTATTTCTCCAAGATAGACCTCAGATCAGGCCATTATCAGCCTAGAGTTAGAGAATGTGATATTTTGAAGATAGTTTTTCGTACTCGATATGGTCACTTTGAATTTCTAGTCATGTCCTTTGGTCTTACCAATGCCCCTACATCTTTCATGGACTTGATGAACCAGGTGTTCAAGCAGTACTTGGACACATTCATCATAGTCTTTATAGATGATATTCTGGTCTATTCTCGCACAGAGCATGATCATTCAGACCATCTCATAATTGTTCTTCAGACTCTCAGGGATCACCAGTTGTTTGCCAAGTTTAGTAAGTGCGAATTTTGCCTAAGATCAGTAGCATTCCTTGTCCACATTATTTCCGGTGATGGAATTAGAGTAGATCCTCAGAAAACTGAAGCGGTAAGAAACTGACCTCATTCCGTATCTCCATCAGATATCATAAGTTTCTTCGGTTTGGCTGGCTATTACCAATGATTTATCGAGGGAGTTTCTTCTATTGCATCTCCTATGTCTAGATTGACTCAGAAGAAGGTCAAGTTTCAGTGGTCAGAACCTTACGAGAAGAGTTTTCAGGAGTTGAAGACTCGACTTACCTTAGCTCCAATTTTAGTACTTCCCGACAGTTCTGATGGATTCATAGTATATTGTGATGCATCCAGAGTAGGGTTAGGTTGTGTCCTCATGCAATATGGTAGATTCATAGCCTACGCCTCCACACAGTTAAAGCCCCATGAGAAGAATTATCCTACTCATGACCTTAAGTTAGCAGCAGTTGTCTTTGCCTTAAAGATTCGGAGGCATTATTTATACGGTGTTCATGTAGACATGTTCACAGATCATAAGAGCCTTCAGTATGTCTTTTCCCAGAAAGATCTCAATCTTCGTTAGACAAGGTGGTTAGAGCTATTGAAAGATTATGACATGAGTATCCTTTATCATCCTGGCAAGGCCAATGTAGTGCCCGACGCACTCAGTAGACTGTCCATGGGTAGTGTTTCCCATGTTGAGGATAGTAAGAAGAAATTAGCTCAGGAGATTCATCAGCTTTCCAGACTAGGCGTTCACTTAGTCAACTCGTCAGAGGGTGGTGTATGTATTCAGAGTAGTTCAGAGTCATCTCTAGTGTCCGAGGTAAAAGAAAAGCAAGACAGGGATCCTATCCTTATCAAGCTAAAAGTGTCAGTTCAGAGTCAGAAAGTAGAGGTTTTCTCCCAAGGGGGAGATGGTGTTCTTCATTGTCAGTATCGTCTGTGTGTTCCCGGTGTAGATGAATTGAGGCAGCGAATTCTTTCAGAAGAGCATGGTGCATGATACTTTATTCATCCAGGGGCCACTAAGATGTACCGCAACTTTTGGGAGATTTATTGGTGGAGTGGGATGAAGAGGGATGTTGTAGAGTTTGTGGCTAAGTGCTCTACATGTCAGAAGGTTAAGATAGAGCATCAAAAACCCAGTGGTTCCATGCAGGAGTTCACTATTCCTACTTGGAAGTGGGAAAAAGTGAACATGAACTTCATGAAGGGTTTGCCTAAAACACATCATCAGCATGATTTGGGTCATTATAGACAGAATGACCAAGTCAGCCCATTTCCTTCTAGTTCGTACCTCTTACTCAGCCAAGGATTGGTCAGATTACATGATGTTCCACTATCTATCATCTCAAACAAAGGTATCCAGTTCACCTTTCACTTCTGGAAATCATTCTAAAAGGGTCTTAGTACCTAAGTTTATATCTGTACAGTGTTTCATCCTCAGACAGATGGTCAAGTAGAATGGACCATTCAGACTCTAGAAGATATGCTAAGGGCGTGTTCAATTGATTTTAAGGGAAGCTGGGATGACCACTTGCCTTTGATTGAGTTTTTATACTACAACAGCTATCACTCCAGTATTCAGATGGCTCTATTCAAAGCTCTCTATGGTAGGAGATGTAGGTCTCTGATCGGTTGGTTGGAAGTTAGTGAGACCACAGTCATAGGTCCTAACTTAGTATTCGATGCCTTAAAGAAAGTTCAATTGATCAGAGAAAGACTCTGGTCTGGTCAGAGCCGACAGACATCTTATGCGTATGTTTATAGAAAGGATCTCAAATTTGAGGTCGATGACTATGTCTATCTCAAGATCTCTCCCATGAAGGGAGTGAAGAGATTCAGCAAGAAGGAAAAGCTTAGTCCCCAATATGTCGGTCTCTTCAGGATTCTCAGTCACTTCGGCAAAGTAGCCTATGAGCAGGAATTGCCTTCAGATCTAGCCTCAGTTCATCCAGTCTTCCATGTCTCTTTGCTCAAGAAGTGCATAGGTGACCCACCAGTTGTAGACCCTATTTAGAGCGTTGACATTCAGAATAGCCTCTCTTATAAAGAGATTCCAGTTAAAATCCTCGACTATCAGACTCATAGGCTGAGGAACAAAGAAGTCCCTCTAGTCAAGGTTCTTTGGCGGAATCAGTCCATGGAGGGAGCTACTTGGGAAGCAGAAACAGACATGCGAACCAAGTACCCTCATCTTTTCTCCACTAATTTAGACTTAGCTCGAGGTAACCATTTTCCTTAAGCTTATTGAGTTACATGTTCAAAATTCTAGTATAAAATTGGTATCAAGTATCAGTGCATAGCTTATCATTCATTCATGAGTTCAGCTTATCAGTCATGCATCAGATATGTATGTTTAGTTGGGCTATATTCAGTTTAGAATTCAATTCAGTCCTAAAATCATGTCCCAGTTGAGCATAATCAGTGTATGCATCATTTTATCTTTTCTCCCCTCTCAAGCAGTCATCATTCGAGGATGAATATTTCTAAGGGGGAGATATTATAATACCCTAAAAAATCCAAACAACTATTAGAGAAATGTACCAAGATAATGCATAGTACATCATGGTTCTTTTATAGTTTTATGATTAGGTTAGATGTATATTAAGGTTTCAAATAACTCCAGCTATCAGACGAATCAAAACATTCCTTATCGATTGAATTCTTGAGAAAGATATTAGTATAGTGAACTTCAAATGATCATATCTCTCATTATACTTAGAATTTTTGATATCATGACCTATCAATAGATATATAATTGAATTATCTTTCCAACTATACCAATTTTGCCTAAATCTAATATCGGAGCAAAGAGTTATTCGTATTTTACTCCAGCATGTCAGGCTGGAAACAGTGTGTCGACATTCGTGGTAGCTTTCCACATTTGTGACTCCCTATCACTAAGGTCGTCAGTCTTAGGCAGAAAGCAGCTCCTAAGTTATGACATTCGTGATAGCTTACCATATTTGTGATGCCCTATCACGAAGTTCGTCAGCCTTAGGCAGAAACCATCTCCAAAGTGACGACATTCGTGATAGCTTACCATATTTGTGAGGCCCTATCACAAATGTCGTCTACCTTAGGCAGAAACCAGCTCCTAAGTGATGACATTCCTGATAGCTTATCACATTTGTACTCCCTATTACGAAGGTTGTCAGCCTTAGGCAGAAACCAGCTCCTAAGTGAAGACATTCGTAATAGCTTACCACATTTGTGACGCCCTATCACGAAGGTTGTCAGCCTTAGGCAAAAACCAGCTCCTAAGTGATGACATTCGTGATAGCTTACCACATTTGTAATGCCCTATCATGAAAGTCGTCAGCCTTAGGCAGAATCCAGCTTCTGTATGGCGACATTTTGACGGTCTGTCACATTTTTGATGCCTTGTCATAAATGTCGTCAGGCTTAGGTAGAAACCATCAATTCCAGCTCCTGTGCGATGAAATTTTTGATGGCTTATCACATTTTTTGATGCCTTGTCACAAATATCATCAGCTATGATTTTCAGCAACTGGGAATTTATTTCATAAGGGTATTTGGGTAATTTCCTTCACCTTTCATAACTTATAACCCTAAAGATATATAATTTTTTCCATTTTTCTTCAGTTAAGCATCCTAAAAACTCTCTCTTACACTATCAACCACAAGATTAGGGTTTTCCATAAAACTCATCTCTCAAAAGCAAGATTCAATCCTTTTTCTAAGATAATTGAGAATTGAGTTTCCCAAATCCAAGAACTCTCCAGCAAATCATCAAGGTTTCCTTTCTAAGGTATGTGTAGTGTTTATCTATGGATCCAATCCATTCATAGATCTCAAGAACCATGTTTTAAATATTATTTTGTAAACTTTTTTGTGGTGATATGAGTATGTACATGTTGACAATTATTGTTTAAGTTTCAATGTGATGTCTAAAGGTGTTTTTATGAAATATATGTGTTTGTTAATTGAAAACCATGAAATTTAGGTGGTTTAATATGGTGCAAGTATGAAACTCACCTATGCCTTAAAGAATGCATGCAAAGTGTTTGATAAAATGCTTAGAATGCTAGAAATTCATGCTTGTATGGTTCTATGATGTCTAAATGACAAGTCCATGTTAGCTATATACTTCAATATGAATCCCATGCTTTTTATGTGTTGCTTTGTGGTGGTATGAAGCATGTAAGAAAATGGAGATATAAAATATGTACATGAAATATATTCATGCATTCCCTAGAATATTTAAGATGTTGAATAACTATATGAAATATGATATCCCCTACTTATGATATTATGAATTGTGGACTCAAATTTTGGAATCAAGTCATGTCTTGTGTGTCAGTTTCCTTCTATCGAGTCTTGGGGGTACTCGTACCCAAAAAACATAGCTGTGTGCCTAGATCCATGTTATGTTGTCATGATAATCTCAGTCAATCTATAATCTATAGAACTCAGTCAGTCATGTGACTCAGGAAACCTCAGAAATCTCATAATCTCAGTTAACTCTCAGATAATAGTACTACTTCGTCAGTCAACGAAAGTCAGTTAATCTTTCCATGTACTATCAGTTGAATCATGTTTAGTCTCTTTAGATGGGAGTAGAAGTTATCACCGAGTGAACCCAAGGATGTGGACTCACCTGCCAGTTTAGGGTGTAATTCTTAGTAGTCATCCTTGTGTTCCAGAACTACGTAGCCAGTGTAGGTTGAGATATCTTAGGCTGCCAGATTAGGGTTGATGAGGTGGCTTAACCTATCAGTTTAGGTTTCCCACTGTTCTCCTTTCAAATACCTGCCAGCTAAGGGTCACCTACAACTGTCCTTACCAATGGCGCGGTATTGACACCCCTCCAGTCGGGGCAGAGATTGAACCCCAATTTAGCTATATGCATTATTGGGGCATGTCGGTTAAAAAACTACCTCCCACAGTTTCAGAATCGGTCTCAGTAAAAGAAAGATAGGTCTTCAGATTTCAGTATATCAGGACTGTCAGATATAGTCAGACTTAGTTACAGTACGAAACTCAGATAGTTTTATCAGATTAAGGATTGTCAGTTACAGTCACCCATGTTATCAGAATTCCAGTATCAATCTTGTTAGCCATCAGTAAACCATGTATTAGCATACAACACTAGCTATCATGCACCTATGATTTCAGTTACTATGTATGCATGTTTGTACTCTTACGTTTATGTCAGTCAGATAGTTAGCATTGTTCATGCATGCAAACCTGTTTATATTTGGCCTACCTCACTTGTATACTCAGTACATTCCCTCGTAGTGATGCATTTACTCTATGGTACTTTATTTTTATGTTACACCATAGGTTCAGAGACACGAGCTCCAGATCAGCAGTAGCAGTAGCATTTCCAGTCGCAGAGATTTAGTGAGTCTTCTTCATTCGAGGAAAATATGATTTGATTTATTCATTATTATTTTAGCTAGTTATCAATTTACGGAATTAGTTGGAGACATGTTCCTTCAACTCCTTATTCAGACAACACTTAGAGGCTTTCAGATTCAGTATTTAGACTTATGTTCACATTTAATTCAATTTTCAGTTGTTTTGGGTATCTTTTAACCATGTGGGTGTTATGTTTTGACAGATTCTTTATTTAGTTGAACCTTATGGCCTACATGTTCATGTTTTCCACATTATTACATTATATATTACAGTATACAGGTACAGATATCAGTCATGGGTTAGCTTGTGATCCTTCGGGGTCATAAGCACCGTGTAGCATTCCAGTTTAGAAAAATTTAGGAGTTATAATACGGGTGTGGGTGGGTTGTGTTGTGCGACTATCGCGTAGCTAAGTGGACGCATCATGTAGATAGCGCATAGGGTGAGGCAATGAGCCTCCACACTTTATTGTGTCGCATGAGGCTATCTCTTGGTTTCAAATGCGCAACACACTTGGCTTCTTCTTGCTTAGTAATTTACCATCCCTGAATTCGACTTATCCTTCAGGATTTACTCAACTTTTTTTTAGCTTCGTAGCACTCTAAATCCCTAAAAACACATGTAAAAATTAATTAATAGTGTGGGTTGTCTCCAACAAGCCCATAGTTTTGGTTGTGGCTCGATACTTATTTTTGTATTATTGTTTCTAACATTTTTTCTTTGTTTACTTGAAAGAGAAATCCTACCCTATCACATGAAATTTATGGGTTGCCTCCCATGCATTTCCTGATTTAATATCATGAAATGACCTAACTCATAATCACTCATTAGAAATTTGCAATAACGTCTTCTATCAAACCTCATCTTTACCCCAATTGTGTTTAAGTCTTACCAATTCACTAAGAACGTCTTACCTATTTTTTTATCAACCAGTTCAACATACCTATGGGCATTCATCTTTACTACTTCAAAAGGGCCATACCATTTGGAATTTAGTTTGTTGGGAAATAACTTCTACCTAGAATGAACACCGACACCCTTGTTCAAGCTCAAATGAGGAAGGAACAATATCTTTGTCATGCCACCTTTTGGTATTCTCCGTGTAGAGCTTTGCATTCTTATAGGCATGCAATCTAAATTCCTCAAGCTCATTTAACTTTAACATTTATCTTTGGCATGCTAACTCAACATCAAGGTTTAATTTCTTTACAACCTAATAAGCTTGATGTTCTAACTCAATTGACAAATGACATGCTTTACTAAATACTAACCTGCAGAGTGATGTCCCAGTGGGATTCATGTACACAGACTTGTATTCCATAGTGCATTATTAAGTTTCAATGCCCAATCTTTGTGCTATGGATTCACTGAATTCTTCAAAATCAGCTTCACCTCACAATTTGAGACCTTAACTTGGCCACTAGTTTGGGGATGATAGACTATGGCAACCTTATGTCTTAGCCCATACTTGGAAGATAAATTCCTGAACCAATTATTGATGAAGTATGTATGACTATCACTAATAATTGCTCTCGCGGTTCCAAAACTGGTAAATATCTTCTCCTTAACAATCTTAACCTTCACCATGCAGTCATCGGTGGGGAGAGGTGATGCTTTCACCCACTTGAAAGCATAATCTACTACAACTAGAATGTTTGTAACTCCATATAAAGGAAAAAAGGGCCTATAAAGTCTATTCCCTACTTATCAAAGATATCAATCTCTAGAATGTTGTTCAAAAGGCATTTCATGCCTCCTAGAAATAGAACCCATGTGTTGACACTGGTCATATTCTTTAGCAAATCTGGTTGCATCCTTAAATAATAGGTCAAAAAAGTAGACTATGGTACATTATGAGTTATGTTCTCACCACCATGATGGCCTTCATAAGGTGACAAATGACAACTCTCCAAGACCTGTTTTACTTTACATTTTGGTATACATCTTTTGATTACTCGGTCTGGGCCCTGCTTAAACAAACATGTCTCATCTTATGGGTAGAATCAAGATTCATGGTAAAGCCTCTTTCTTTTTTGACTTGTGGTCTCACGCGAGTACACCCCACTCACTATCAAGTTCACAATATCCATATACGAAGGTAGCTCTATGATGCTCAATTCTAAGAGTTGTTTATTGGGAAACTCCTTGAGAATGATACCATATTTTATAAAACATGAGACCAACTCTCCAACCGATATTGATGATTTGCTACTTAGTTTTCCGACCCTTTTTGGCCTTTAACCTCCAAATTAAATTTTTGAAAAGCAATATCTACCAAATAAGCTAGGGTTTAGCATTTTTCTTACTGAACAAGTACCGGATAGCTACATAATCTATGTATACAGTCACCTTGATACCCACTAAATGTGATTGAAACTTATCAAATGCATACACCAGAGCTAATTTTTTTTATCGTGTAATTGAGTTGAGATGCATCAAGAGTCTTGCTTTCATAATAAATCAAATGAAATACCTTCTTCTTTGATACCCTAATCCAGATCCCATGGCCACATCACTTGTATTTCATATTAATTCAAAGGTTAATACTAAGTCAGGAGTAATCAATATAGGTGCCTCAAGCAATTTTTTCTTTAAATCCCCAAAGGCTTTCACACAATCATCACAAAACAAAAAATTTACCTCTTTCTCAAGATGTTTGAACATGGGCCTTGAAATCTTAGAGACAAACAATGGTTCCAGCCAGCCACTTAATCATTTTCTTCCTTACTACATCCTTTATTACGGGGTTCATTCTCCACTGATGTTGAACACTAAGCTTATTCCCTTCTTTTATGAAGATTTTATACATGTAATATGTTGGGATTATTACCTAAATATCAGACATCTTTCTCTTGATTGCCATTTTTCTCCTTTTTAGAATAGCTAGGATCTTACCAACCTGTGCTTCAGATAACCCTATAGAGGGAATAAATGGTAAGTCCTCATTGTCCTCCTAGTAAGCATACCTGAGGTGTGATGGAAATATAGCTTCCATAATAGATGGTTTGGGTGGTGGACCAAGAGGTCTATCCAACGGCTCAAAATCCCCTTTGTGAATAAATATATTGGCTACATATAAAACTTGTAGCATCTCATGGGCCTCTGCATCTAAAAAAAATACCATACCCAACTAGAGATCTCTCCAATAGATATTTTAAAGTAATGAGTGGAAGCTCTGAGTCAAGGTCAATTATCATGATGTCAGATAACTCTTCATAGATAGACGGTAGCTTCATAACCTTGTAGATATCTAATACATAAAATTTAACATGTACTCTTATTATGAGTTGTCCAGTAGCAATATCTATAAGTGCCTGACCAGTAGCCAAGAAAGGATGGCCCAAAATAAATGAGATTTTTGGATCTGCATAAAAATCCAAAATAATAAAATCCATGGGGAATATAAGAGACCCCACTTACACCACTACATACTCCATTATTCCATCGAGCCTTGCCAACGAATGATCAACTAATTATAAAGTGACTATTGTGGGCCTTGGACTACCCAATACCATTGTCTTGAACAAAGAAGTGGGCATTTAGTTAATGTTGGCTCCAAGATCACACAATCCCTTGGCCTTTTTAAATTGCCCAATCATGATTTGAATGGTAAAACTTCTTGGATCTTTGAGCTTTGTTGGTAGTCTATTCTAAATTTTGGATGTGCCCTCTTTAGTAAGTGCAACTGTGTCATACTCATTCAACCTGTTGTTGTTAGTTACAATGTCCTTTATGTACTTGGAAAACATAGGAATTCCCTATAAAAAATAAAAATTGAAAGATTAATATGCACCTGTTTTAATAAATCAATGAAGTTTCAAAAACATGCTTCCTCTTTTTGCTTTTTCAGAATTTATGGGAGTGGGGGAGGTGGCTTAACACTTGCCACATTGTTCTCACTACTCTTTAACTTTTTATGTTTTTGCTTGCTTCTCATCTCCAGACACAGCCCTATGAATCACCTTTTTGGGCGCTAACTCTTCCAACTCTAAACCACTTCTAAACCTCCCTGAAGTCTAGTATTTAGTACCCTATCAAGCCATTCCAAAAATCCAAAGACTTTGCAACCAATTATTGATTCTTTCTATTATCTGCCATTTGTGTTTGGTTTTCCATGGCATGCTGTAGCATTTAATATTACTGGATTGAGCATTAGAATGACTACCCTAAGCCTGTTGTGAATATTCTGATTTCCTTGGCTTCTATGTTGATTTGCATTCTTCCTTAGATTTCTACCCTATGAGAAATTTAGGTAATTTCCCCAATTTTTATTATATGAGTTTCCAAAATTCTGATTACCTTGGTGTTTTGGATTATCCACATAGCTACTAATTCTCGATTTTCAAAATTCATTATTTGCTTGGGTGATTCGACTTTCATCACATCCACCAAGCATAATGTTGAAAAGTGATTCGAGTGAGGTCTTCTCCCTAATTTTGGAGTTGCATCCTTCTCGACCTCTTCACCCTAAATTGGGCTAGAGTCTTTATAAGAGATTGGCTTGGTTTCTTCTTTTGTCTCTAGCACCATTTTCTAAATCTTGGCATCATCTCTCATGGTTGGTTCGATTGGTTGAGAAATCACCGGGGTTGCTCATCATCAAGCTCAACATCAATATAGTATTATTTCTCCTCATCTTCACACTCTTTCATTATTTTAAATGATTCTACGGACAATATATCATCTAAACATAATATAGAAGAATGCTTTGAATGATTGACCTCTATATCCATATCCTCATGAATGATTGGATTCATGTATTGATGCATATCACATACGATATCATATGTTTCTTTCAGGAGATCCAACATTTGTTGAAACATAGCTTCAATGCCATTCTTTCCTGTGCTTCGTTCTTTCTTTTCTTGACCATAAGACCTATCAAACTCATAAAAGAACTAGAATTTGGGTTAGCATAATAAGGGTAGGGGTCATTTGGGCAATCACTCCAATGTCTATCTTGACCACCATATAAAGAACAATCATACTACCGGTAGGATGGAGATGGTGCACACATCTCTCTCCGAGGAGCATATCTACAATTTTGCCAAAAGTGAGGTCCATCACAATATGGACATGGATCATCAAGATAAGATTTCCAACCACCAAGCTCATGTTCATTCCACGATGCCATAGTAATAAGTAAACTAAAATAAAAATCAACCTAACACAAGAAATAAAAGAAAACTAAAAACAAATATTTACAAGGTTGAATTCAAGTAAGTAGGCTAAAATTCTAAACCAACTCAATACGCCAAATTGTTCCTCAGCAACGGCTCTATTCTTAATAACGCTTAACTTACACGTCAATTTAGTGTAAGACAGTCGTTGCTAATATAATTATCCAACTTTGGAGTCAGGGTCGAATCCATAAGAAACAATATGAGTGGCGATTAAACTAATTTGAAACTATAGCTACAAGTTAACTTCAAACAAATAATACAAAAAGATAAAATAGGGGTTTTTAATGGTTGATATAAGTTTTGACTTGCTTCAGAACTCAAAACTAAAATTTCTATGGTTCAAATCAATGATCAAGATAAACTAGGGTTATGATCACTATGATTATTAACCCCTCATTGAATAATAGTTTTAGTACTAGATTTTCATGACTTATGGGAAACACCAAATTATCAGTTTTGACAGTCCATCTAAGTGTTTCTCAACCTACCTAGATATTAAACTCCCTAATTCAATCAAACTTAGGAAAACATTCTATTCATACTGATTTTATCTCGAGTTGATTAATCTTATCACAGCATTAATCATTAGATGAGAACTTAACCTTCCCAAATCCTCATTGATAATTTGCTACCTTTAGTTTATTTCTCAATTCGACCAAATTAACATAAGCCGGGATCTATTATTTGCAACCAATAGATAACTATCATTAAAAAGAAATTATCAAGATGTCCCCACAATCACTTAAATCCTAACCAACTATTAATACAATACAGGAGTAATCATAGATCCCACAACCCTAGTTGTGGATTTTAGTTCCACATGAAAGGAAAAGCAATAACAATAACTGAATTCATAATTCAAAGTGATTAAACTTACAAAAGATGTAGTCAGAAATTGATTCTCTTTCCAAATTCAAGAAAAATATCCCACACCGAAATCAAAGAATTAAAAATTTAATTCTAAGTTCAGAGACCAAAGAGAAGTAAAGTAGTCTTTGGAATAAGTTTCAGATGTTAAGTCCCACTCAATGAAACCCTAAAAGCTGCTATTTATATCCGTAACTTAAGAAAAATTCAAAATTAAAATTCAAATTTTTCTCCTTAACTGATGACATGTCTGACGGCTTATCAGACATATGATTGCTTATCAGACTATGTCGTCAGACATGATTCCCATTTCTTTCATTTTTCTTATGTGTGATGATATGCCTAACGATTTATTAGAGTTCTAATAGCTTATCAAAACATATTGTCAGACATGCTTTAAATTTTTGCCTTCTGCTTCTGAGTGATGACATGCCTGATGTATTATCAGAGATCTGATAGCTTATCAGGACATATCGTTAAAAAATCTTTTGCTTCTGAGTGACGGCATTCTTGACGGCTTATCAGACACCTGATGGCTTATCAGGGGATATCGTCACACTTCTGCTCCAACTTTCTCACAGTGTCTACAGCTGATGCTAACTCTGATAACTTATCACAAATTTGAGGACTTATCAAATAAGTCGTCAACTACACTTTCATGACCACTTTTTCTAAATTCACCTATTTTGCTCTTATTATCTTTGATTTTCTTGCATCTTGACTTTTCTACATTATCAAAGAGAAAGCAATCAAAAATGACAAAATTTGCTTAAGACTTTACAATTATTTCTAGTTAAAAGTTTCAAATGTGTTAGCATTAGCTCACACATCATATATGCATCTACTAAATAATTATAATTTCCATATACCTCACACCCATGTTTGAGTTTGCTGCACAACATCAAAAGAAGATTATGATGCCCTATATTTAAGTTACTGAACTGAGTGTTCAATTGATTCTACATAGAGATAATTTGTGCTACAATGGTTTTTAATGATCAACTTCTAGCAACCCAACAACCCTTTTTATGGTGCATCTCGAAACATATGCATTCCATTTAGAGTTCTCCTGTGAGATATAATATAGAAACATGTACAACTCATCTTATGAATTCTTTAATTCTTGTTCACCCACTGCTTAATCTAGAAGAATCTTTGTATTAGGCTCAAGTCTCTTTATAAAAGTATGCACCAAAACCTCATCGGTCTGATGGTGGTGTGGATAATCACGAATCATGGACTTGAACCTCTCCTAGGATTGATACATGTTTTTGCCATCCTTCTATCTGAAGCTCAATATCTTACTACTCAACCTTGCAGTCTTTCTAGATGGAAAGAAACATATTAGAAATTTTCATACCAAATCTTTCAAGAAAGTGATGAAATTAGGTGGTTTAGACTTCAACCACCTTTTAGCTTCTCTTTACAGAGAAAAAAGGAAGTGGGTGTGTCTAATAGAGTCATTCCAGACTCATGCGAGAATATAAGTATCACTGATCTTAAGAAATTTTTGCAAGTGTTTTTGTGGATCCTCGTGAGATAGTTCTGTGAATTGCTCGTTGGTGTGCAATAGTTGCACCATATTCTGCTTCAGTTCAAATCAACCTCTTTTGTCTAAATTGCCTATTGGTGACATTATTGGCGAGTGAGATTGTCACCTTATGAATTGTCCTAGTTGCTTCTATTTCAGTAGGACCAATTTCTACCGGATCATCCAGTTAAAGTTGTTGAATTAGGTATTGAAGAGTTGCTACCCTTTGTCGCTAATGAAATACTCATTCAGGCTCCAAGTATGGTTTAACCAACTATCTTTCTTTTGCTAGCCTAAGGTATAAATTAGACCTACAAAAATGAACTACTAAAGTCAAGTTTTCAACACTTGTATAATACTATCAAAAATAAAGTTTGGAAAATCACTAATCTCCTAAGTCCTCGGCAACGATGCCAAAAACTTGTTGTGGGCTACTGCCATGCAAGTGTATGGTGTAGAAAGTAATATAATGGCTCTTAGAGATCTAGATGTCGAACCCATAGGGAGTTTTGTGCTTAGAAATTCACTTAATTCAATTCCCAATAGTATTCCAGACAAGTGATTTATTGTATCAAAGGATTTATAAGATTTATTATTTCATAACAATATGTGAAAGAATAAAAGGTGTTGACTATGATTTTTAACAAAGTTATAACCAATAATTAGAGAGATTTTAGGGTTATGACACATACCAAAATCATGTTTAGCATTTGTTCGTCTTATTGAACTTTATTTCTCGAATTACAGGCTATGGGGTTAAGTGTGTTTTCTGGGAATGGTCATCCTCTAAATTCTCTATTCGAGCTAGTCTCACAACTACATCATTAAATGGAGATGTGAGTTTCTAATTTAAATGCTTTAACGTTTTCATCACCTTTTGTAACCGAATAAGGAAAACTAGGTATATTCTTATCCTAATTATGAATCAACCCTGACTTTCATAAGAGATGATCTTATTTCTAGTGTTCTACATCCTATTCTTGCATTCCCACGGTCAGCTCATACAAGAATTACACATTTATTCTAATGTTAGTTAGACACCAAGGTAGCATATTCAAGAACACAAACACAATCAAATGAGAAATAAACACCATTGATTCATATTAAATACTAAATAATCATATTCTAGCCGTAACCTCAAAACAAAGGTTTTTAGCTACTCATACTCTGAAACAAACTTATAAAAGTAATCTTATTCATACCAAGAATTAAGTGTAGAAGAGTTTACAGAAGGTGAACCCTACGAAAAAACCCTTAGCTTGAATCAGCTGCTCTAAAATAATCCATGCATGTCCTAAAAATATGCTTGGGATATTTATAAATGTATGGTGAAATTATTTCCAAACCCTTAAACATAGCCTGATTTTAAAGAACTGGCTGACCCAGAGACTACCCCTGCACTGCACGGTCTATTGCGCGACCTCGAGGGAGGTGTGCATGGCTATCATGCAGCCCCAAGGGGTGGGGGCATGCCTTACCTCACAACCTCAATTTTTTGTTGTTTTGCTCACGTCTCACGTCCTTTGTAATCTGTAGTTGTCTTATGTCTCCATATGTCTCATTCACTCCTGAAATAGTACTAATCGCATAGGTTAGCTCATTTACATTAAATGTATAACAATACCCACCTATATGAGATAATTGGCTCTCCAAAATATTCTAAAATTTGGGCATAACATGGCTTTGGGCGTATAAATATGCCTAAGATCAATTTGTCTGTAGATTCTCTTTTTGCTTTATATTTTATAAAACTATTAGTGGAGATGGTGTGAGCTATCGTTTGGGAATTATTCTATATGCAGGAGATGTACTCATAGTATCTTTTACTTATTTTTGTTTTCTACTTTACTCAATCGGCCTATGATACCTACCGAGTACACATGGATTGTACTCACTCCTACTTCTATGCCCTTTCATTGCAAATTTTAGTTTGAGTGTGACCTCCGGTGGCTAAGCTCGTGCCGCGGTAGCTAAATTATCGAGGTATTGGTGCGCTCCAGAGTTCGGCGCTAATTTCGGACCTCCTCCATTTCATCTTGTCATTATTTATGATTCAGACATAGATTCATGTATTTTCAATTTTCAGACTATGTATTAGATGCTCTTTCTACTTATGACACTATTTCTGTGGATTTATGTATTTTGTTTAGAGTTTTATAATGTTTATATATTATGATCTGACTTCGTTCTAGAAGTCTCATTTTTATTTGTTCAGTTTGCAATTCGATTTTCATTTTCCTTTTTAGTTATTTGACTTACCTATCAAGGCTGAGTCGAGGTAAGTGCCATCATGACCTCAACTTTTGGATCGAAACATTTGATCCCCAGCAAGAAAAGAAAATATACTTTCTTTATAGCAAATGATAAGATCTTGCTAGATAAATAAAATATATATTGACTTTATTGAACTAAAAGTAGAGAACTAAAAACTTGTGAATTAGGGCATGTTTACTTTTCAGAAAGTTGTTAAGAAAAGCATTAGAATCTGGCAATAAGATTAGGACCTCTACACTATGCTCAAGTATCAAAATGGTGTCACTGTTAGATTTGCATGTGGCGAAAATACACAAAAGAATATTAGTAACACACACGCATTCTCTCTCTCTCTCTCTCTCTCTAGCTAGTTGATGTTACAAGAATGCTGCTTGTTATAACTTTTGCAGTGTTCAAGTTCTTTTGTCACTTTTCATCTGGCAATTCTGATAATTGTAAGACGAATAAACTAAAAATTCACAGTTGAAAAGCTAAAAAAGATGCTTTCGGATAAACAAGTTTTTGTGATAATTAGGATCATCAAGGGAAGACATTTCTTCTTGAAATAGAGTTTGATCATCATGTATATGTTCTGCGGGATAAGTGTTTTATCGTCGTTCTCTTTTTTATGTTCTTTCCAAAAGTACACAGTTGTTGAGAAATGACAATCTAATACTGCAATCCCCAAAATATTTTTCTACTCATTGAATTATATGACTATTTCGTCTAAAAGCTTAACCTATTAAAGTGGGTACACTTTGATTACTGAATTTTAATTTACCTTCAAACACCAGTAATGAAAACTATATATCTACAAATGAAATAAAACATTAATTTTTTTGCTTAAAGCAGAAATTAAAGAGGACTTCAGGAAGTCACTGCACAGTTAGAGGAGGTAAGGATATTCATATAATCAGTATAGTAACCTGTCATATAACCAACAGCAGATTCAACAATAATTTCGTGAGTTCCGAAGAATTATATGCTAAATTTGGTTACATATGCGCGAAATATAAGTATAAATAGATGCTAGACAAGCATTTCAAGATTTACACTTTCGATTCAAAATACCTAACGTCTAAATTTTAGGTTTAATTACCACTAAAGCAAAGCTGATTTGAAGTTCTCTTGATATCTCTTAAGTTTTAGCTACTTAAGATCATAGTTGAATGGAAGATCAAATTTTAAAGATTTAGGGCGTGTTTGACAGGATTGAAAATATTTTTTAAAAAATAGTCTTCAATTTTCTCACATTTGATTGGCCTAAATATTTTGGAAATTGTTTTCCTAATAGACTTCTTTTCCTCTAATTTAAGAAAAATGAATTTCTTATTTTAGAAAACATTTTTCAACACTCTCTTTCAACATCACCACCCAACACCAACTCGAAAACCCGGCCAGGGGAAACCGACTCTTAACCCCAACCTGTATAGGGGCCCTAGGTTGTTGTTGGGTCTCCAATCAATATGGGTGTTGGATTCAAGCCTTAGGTCGGGTTCAGAAGTCGAGTCTCAAATTGGGATTTGAGATTGGGATCAAGAGTTGAGTGTCGATTGGAGCGAGAGTCGGGTCTCAGGTCAGGGTGGAGTCCCTGGCTCGAGGTAGGGAGTTAGATCCTATGTTAGGGTGGGAGTTGGGATCGAGGGTATGGTTCTGATTTTATGTTGGATCCTGTGTCTTAGATTGGGGTTGGGAGTCAAGTCCTACAGGTCAGGGTGGGGGCGAAAGTTCCACCCTCAACTCCAACTCAGGCCAAGACCTGACCTCAATCTTAATTCTCAAGACTCGACTCCTAATGACTCTAATCATGACTCGGGTTGGGCGTAGTGTCATAATTCTCTTATATAGAAGAGCGGTGGAAGCAGGTGGAGGTCGTCCCGCCAGCTTCCGCCATCTCTTCTTTATAATTCCCTATTTCTTCCATTACAGGAACCTCTGGTGTTGGATTTAGATTTGGGACTTTAGGATGGACGTCACTGCTTTTTTTTTTTTTATTTTAAAGGGAAAGAGAAAGCCTCGGGACATCAACTTCTTTGATGACGACCAAGAAGATAATTTGTTTGTCTTATTTTTTTTTTTAATTCGATATGTATTTAAAATTACATAAAGTCATTTTAAATTGCATTCATTAACGGCTTAAAATATTTAACGGCTACAAAAAATTAATTCCATTCTTCAAATACTATCACGTTTACATAAGACAGAGTGAGTAGCATATATATTATTTGAAAATTAATTAAAAGAAAGTACAATAAATCGCAATAATTAACAACAGAAAACATGTAAAAAGTATATATAAAAAATTTATAGTTATGTAAAATTCCATTAGTGTCACATAAATTGGGATAGAGAGGGTATCATATATTATCTGAAAGTTACGTAGAAATATTATAAATCACAATAATTAATAACTTTAAATATTTAAAAATCATACAAAAATCTTAAATTTATGTAAAAAATGTCTCTAAATTTTATTTGTGTCACACAAATTGAAAAGGCGAAAGTGACATATATTTTCTAAAAATCTATAGAAAAAAAAAGTATTATATATCATTATAATCAATAATTTTAAAAATTTAAAAATCGTGAAAAAACAAAATAATTGACACTCAAAAATTTATTTATATCACAAAAAAGGTAGCATACGTTGAGCTCGTGCCTTGCACGGACTCTTGTGTCTAGTATTTGCTATATTTTTCTTTCTAACCAAACATGAGAAAAACTTATTTTTCAAGAAAGTAATTTGTAGGAAATCATTTAAATAAGTAAGAAAACCACTTTTTCCGAAGAAAATATTTTTCTTCATGCCATAAGCTTGTATTTCCATAATTTGATTAGGATCTATTCTAAAACTATCAGATTAAAGAATATCAAAGTTAATTTGGAATATTAAAAGAGAAGCAAAATGCTTCTGATCAGTAATTACTTAGAATATAATGTTATCTTTGATTTGAGAGAATAAAAGAACAATTGTTTCAAGAAAACAGTATCACGAATCTCAAGTTAAATTCTGTCATATTATATATCATATTCATACATGTGCTGTCGCCGAAATCCTATCTTTTATAGATTCCTAATTAAAGTTATGAATTCATTCTTCAACTCAAATTTACTCTGATCTCTTTTTCTTTGTTACTTTCAGTGTAAACTTGTTAGAGAAGATTTCGAGCAGTAACTCTCTTATTTTTGCGTGAAAGAAGCACGTATATTGTAAACACATTTCGAAACACCTTTAGTCTTAACACCATTTTGCATACAATTTGTCTTTTTTTTGAGAAAGATTAAAGATTGGACGTGATATATATGTCCAGATCAAACTCAATAGGTTAAGAGTGAGGCTACACTATCCAAAAACCTAGTTTGAATGCTACTCTACTTAAATCTTAAATTATGACTATTTAAAGGTGGCTTACTTCCTTAAAGAAACATCTCGAAATTCTACATATTGTGCTATATTCATAAACATATCAAAACTCACTCTTCTAGATCATCAAATATATATCCACAAAACATTCTTTTCATGGTGATCAAATCCAAATATTCTTACATTACGCTAATAATAATGCTCGAATTATAGAGAAAATCCAAAGAGAAGAATCAACCAAAAAACAAAATTGTACTCAGATCATCCAATCAAATAAATATTCTTATTTTCTGAGATTTGTGCGGCTATTTATTTTCCATAAACTTAAAATTTGTTGCAAACAATGGACTTGAATCAAATTTGTTTCTAACATGTATTCGACAAAATTGGTTTTGTAAAGCCACTTATAAATATTTTTTAGTTTTGTGTTCTTTTACAGAGATTTTTTAGTTTTGTGTTCATTTGCTATAATTCATTTTTGCACGTGGCCAAGAAATCTTAGTAGCTCCTGTCATCTCTGTTACAAGAGATAAATTATGTCTAATTCTATAGTAATTGCTCAATTATTTCATAGAATCAATGCCATCCTCCCATTACACGCAAATATGTTCTATAGAATTAAAGTTAATCTATCATTTCCGAAAATTATAATCTAAAGCGCCCCAATATATGAATTAGGTATAATGTGAAGATTGGAGCATAATAGATGAAACCGAGAAATTGAAAATCTTTTTGTGCAATTGCCAGCTAAAAATGAGATCACTACTCCAAAGTTAAATTTTGACAAAATGAAGAACATTCCTTATATCTCCTTCTCGCGGCACATGTTGATCACACTCAACAAAGGCTTTTTAAACAGAAAGACAAGATGGTGTAGTCAAATTGATAGAAAACTGGAACAAAGTAACACAGATAGTGTATCTTTGAAGTTCCAGCAGAAATCATTGAACTTGATATCAATTGAATCTGCCCCAAGTCTACTTTAAATTTCTTGGATCCAAATGTGTTATCACGAACCAAATGTCTTTTGGGTGTAGTTTTTACATGGAGTATGAAAGAAAGTTTTTCTTTCTTGTCTTAATGTTCTTTTGATTACTTTTCTTCGTCTTTTTTTTTTCTTTTGAAGAAGTATTACCTTTTATATAAGAAACTTGTGATATCTTTTCACCAGTTAAATAACCATTCTCTTTCTTTTTCAAAGTAGTCATAACTTCTCATTTGAAATTCAATCTTATCTTTTCTTCGAAAAAGCAATGGGTCGGGTCGGGTCGGGTCGATCCGCACGGACGACCCATGATCCAAAATCTAACATATCCCACTTTGCACATAATGGACAAGACCCAAACCAGCATAACATAAACCAGACACCAAATTCATATAACAAATAGTTCGTGCGACCTGTGAGCATCAAAAGCTTTACCTACAAGTTATATGTAGGAATCCAATCAGATACGAAAACGATCCACAATTAAAGTGAAGATACTATTAATCACAATGTCCCAAACATTATTCATTGCTTTAGTAGTTACTTATCTTATCTCTCATCCTCTTAAGAAGGTGAACGCGAGTTCATGTATAACTTTATATACACAAGTACATTTGACACCTATATGGTTGGTGTAATAGTCAGCTAATGTAGACAAGTTAAATTAATCATTCTAATCATCTTCTCTTTCTACTCGGATCTATCTATTTCAAATCAGATGTTTTTCTAGACATGTATTGCATTTTCAAATTACTCATGGCTATTAGCAACAAGCTAAAGTAGCAACATCGATCGACACTTCATGAAACAATCAAAGGTCTATGGGTATTTCAATAAAAAGTTGGTGTAACTTTTAGGGTCTCACCCAATGAAGAAGCAGGGATTGATTCTTCCATTAATCCATTGATCGCTTAACACACGTGGTATGAAATATATGCGATGATGTTCTCACCTTATGTTGGTGTATGTGCCTCATTCTTTTAGTTATTCAACATCGTACAGATTTAGGTCTAGACACTCTAAATGTCTAACCTAATTTTCTTTCTTCAATAACCCTTAAATTCATATTCTTAAAAAAACTAATAATTAGCTTTACAAAATAAATCATAATCTGATGGTGAACTTATTTCTTCACATTCTTCGACGTAAGAGGCGACTGCTCATTTGAGAGAGTCAATCTCGTGCCTTGTTCGACACACTTTATCAATAAAACACATTATCACATGTATATGAGATATGAACATAAATTCAAGACTCTTACATTGATAAGATCATCATAACAATTAAGTTATTTTATAATGCATAAATATAATTATATCCTATGCAAACCTAGAGTTATAACATGTTTCTCAAACAGGTCTCTAGATATCCCCTTCGTAAAGGGATCAGTTATCATAGCTCATGTAGGAATTTACTGTAAATTTATTTCTCCACTTGCTACTATGTCTCTCACAAAGTTATACTTGATGTCAATGTGTTTAGTCTTGTTATGATATTTAAGATCCTTCTTATGTGTGATAGCCGTTTGACTGTCACAATATAAAATCATGGGACCCTTAGAATTCTTTGTAATGTTCAAGTGCTCAAATAATCTTTTCAACCAAATAACTTCTTGTACTGCAGATGCACAAGCCACAAATTCAGATTCCATAGTTGACAGGGTTGTGCTAGTTTAATTTTTTACTTTTTTCATGAAATTACACCATCATTTAGTAACAAAGTATAACCAGAGGTTGATTTTCTATCATATTGATCACCAACCCAATAATCATCTATATAACCTCTTATGAATAAATTAGATCCACTATAGGATAGTGAATAATCTACAGTTCCTTTCCGGTATTGAAAAATTTTCTTTACTACTTTCCAATGTCTCTTTCAGGATTGGATTGAAACCTACGAACCAAACCTATAGCGTAACAAATGTCTGGGTGAGTACACATCATAGCATACATCAAACTCCTAATTGCATTAGAATATTATATTCAAGATATGTATTTCTTTTCTTTTTTTAGTCTTTGGATATATCTCAAGACTTAAAGTTTTACCTCTTGCTATAGGAGTATTCATGGATTTGAAACTATTCATTGGAAAGCATTCCAGAATTTTCTTTATGTATGTTTCTTAAGGTAAACTTAAAATTTTCTTGGAACGATCTCTTTAGATTTTTATGCCCAATATATAGTCTGATTCACTCATATCTTTTATGTGAATGACTTTGAAAGTCATGAATTAACTGTTTTCACATACTTCAAATTACTTCCAGCTATTAAAATATCATCCACGTAAAAAAAAAGAATCACAAACATTTCATTGAACTTCTTCACATAGATGTAATGGTCTTCATTGATCATGGTGAAATCAAACAAATTCAGTTTCTTATGAAATCTTAGGTACCACTGCTTTGAAGACTACTTTAGGTCAAATATTGATCTGTTTAATTTACAAATCTTCTTTTCTTGGCCTTTAACTATAAAACCTAGAGGTTGTTCCTTGTAGATTTTCCAGTTTAATTCTTCATTGAGAAACTCGATCTTCATATTCATTTGGTGTAATTCTAAATCCAAACGTGGAACAATAGCCAAAAGTAAGCAAATTGAGGTAAATTTCACAACTGGTGAAATTTTTTTCTCACAATCTATTCCAGCTTCTTGAGTAAACCTTTTTCCCATCAATCGTGTTGTGTGCCTTTCTATTGACCCATTTGATTGCATTTAACTTTGAGAATCCATTTATTCCCAATATCTTTACGCCTAAAAGGAAGGTCAACTAGATTCCAGACTTTATTGATTTTCATGAACTCTAATTCTTCTTTCATCGCTTTTATTCATTTATTTTTTCAAGACTCGATAAAAGCCTCAATCATAGAATTAGGTTCATCACATTCTGTGGGAGATACCAAGAAAATATCATCCTCAATCTCATAAGATCATTTAGGTACATCTTTTCTAGTACTCTTACATAATAGGAATTGATATTCCTCTATAGGATTTTGGGATTCATAACTCCCACTTAGACCAAAAATCAATTCTTGATCTATTGAATTATCAAGTATGTTTAACTATATTATTTGATCATCCGAATTCATCATTTCATAAAAAAAAATCATTTTCCTTTATTTCACCCTTTTTAGAAAAATTATTTTTCATAAATATGACATCTCATGATTCAATTTCAATAGTACTTCAATCTTTAAATTCACCAATGAACACATATCCTTTGGAGTGTTCTGAGTATCTAATAAACATAAATTTCTTTTTTTTTTGGACTTAGATTTTCAAACTCACCAAAACAATCTTTAATATATGTTGCACAACCCTAAGGTCTTAGATCATTAAAGTTTGATTTATTACTAGTCTATAATTCATAAGGAGTAGAAGATATTAATTTAGAAGACACTTTATTCAATATGTAGGCCGCAGTTAATAACACATCTCCCCAGAAAGAGATTGATAAATTTATCTGTGTCATCATTAACCTTGTCATATCCAATAATGTTCTATTTCTTCTTTTAGCTACATCATTTTATTGAAGTATATAAGGAGTAGTTAATTGTCTGATAATGTCTTATTCAGTACATAATTCTACAAACTGTTTTCATAAATATTCACAACCTCTATCGGTTCTTAAAGTCCTTATACTTTTATCTAATTAATTCTCAACTTCAATCAAGTATCTTTTAAAACATTCAAGTGCTTCATATTTATAAGAGATCAAATAGACATAACAAAAGCACCTGAAATTGTCAATAAATGTAATGAAGTAAAAAGCACCAGACCTTGCTCTCACATTCATTGGACCACAAATATAGGAATGAATTAATTGCAATGGAAATTCAACTCTTTTAAATTTTTCAAATATTTTACGTGTAATCTTTTCGGTAAGATAATTTTCATAAATTGGCATTTTAATTTTGAAGAAACAACCTAGATGTTCTTCTTTTGTCAATTTATTCATTTGATCTTGACCTATGTGACCCAATCTAGAATGCCATGTAAGTATATCAACATTATTATTACTAAAATAACATGACATTACACAATAGTCAACATAATAGTCATAAGTTGAAGAATTACAATCTAAAACAATAAAGCGATGTTAATGATGTCCAAACATAAAACCATTATCTAGAGTTATTCTTAAACTATTGGGACTAAAAAATCAAATGAAACCCAACATCAAGAAGAACAGAAACAGACACTAAGTTTTGTCGAATCTCTAAAGCATATAGGACGTCATGAAACATTAAAGACTGACATCCACGCAAGTCTACTTTGAAAGTGTCAATTCCTTTGACTTCAATCTTTCATTATTTCATACATAAATCTACCTTGATCTAGATGAAACTTGATGGAACTGCACAAATGCTTCTCGATCTTGACTCACATGGTCGGTAGTTCCGGCTTCTATAATTCACATAGGATAAGATTCAGTTAATAATATAGTGCTAGAAACATATGTACCACTGAGATGTGTTTAGAAATACTACCTCTTTCTTCTCAGAATAATCACGAGCAAAATGCCCTAGAACTTGGCAATTGTAACACTTTATTTTGCTCTTGTCTTTCCTCTTGAAAATCTTTTTCCTTCTTGAAATTTGGCTTATTTTTTTTTCTCAGAGGGTCCTTCTTTGGTCTCTTTATGACATGACCCAACCCGGAGCCTTATCGTAATAGGCATCCCAAGTTCAACTAAGACCGGAGACCATCCTTGATACCCAACCCAATCATCCAAACTCATACCATGAGTCAAAAAAATTCTGAACATATAACAAGGTAGCGTATCTGTACCAATCCATACTCTGGGATAGGTCCATAGTCGTGACCAACCCAAGCAAGTCCAAATTCCTATTACCAACCAACAACCATAACCAAAATCAAAGCAATAACCAAGTTCTTGTCCGTAACATAACATAAAAGGATGGAACAATCATAAACTCAGTCAAACAGTATTAGCGCCAATACCAATGTCAATACCAAGCCTAACACCACAACTAACACCGCTCATGTCAACTCATAGTAGTTCCACAAAGCCTCTAATTGAAAGAAAAATAATATCTGATTGGGACATGCCCCCAACCATAGCTAAAATCAATTTCTATGAAATAATCAAAGTATGTAAAGACATTCATGATATGAAATGGAGCCTTCCAGAGTATGAAAGTTCACCACTTCAATCCAATAGCTAATCCCAAATTCGATCACTAAGCAGGAGGAGTAGAATAATCGATTCCTGCATCGCGTGGGGATACAACCTAGCGGGTGAACGTTAGGAAGTTCTCAGGATAAAAATAAAGTAATGCCAACCTTAAAACTAAACAAACAATCATATGCACACATATCCATACATATATTCATATATAAATCATGTAGGTATAAAAAACTGGATTTAGCATGCATTTAAACTATTAACCTGGGTATGTGTAACTTAACCATCCTAGAACTACCCACAGTCTATATGGGTCCTATGTAACCCCCTTAACGGGCCCTGATACGTATAGCCTCATGAACCAGAGATACTATATAAGTAGGGGATTCCCAAGTACCCTTCACTCTCCATGCTATATATATATATATATATATATATATATATATATATATATATACAATTATAACTTAGGGGATTACCATGTACCCCATATGGTCATTATGACCAATCGTCATGTCGACAAACATGAGTTTCCAGTGTCCGTCCGTTGGACTCACACTTTCATGATTAGCTATCATACCCTGCCATCACTGCCCAATTAAAATTATTTCCACAAAAGCAAGACCACCATTCCACTTATTATTTACCAAGGATATAAGAAGTGGTATCTTCGTACCAACTATAGCGTATAAGCAGTGTCCTTAGCTAGCCTTTTAGAGATGAAAGGATTTCCATGTACCCATATATTGCACTATTAAGTTACTTGGGGAATTCCCACGTTCCCCACAAGTATGTTCATTAATATGTTTGCTTGGGGGATTCCCTTGTACCCCACAAGTATGTTTAATTAACCATAACCATGACCACTAAGACCTTATCAATTAACCATTCCAAATAATGTAAACCATTTTTACTATTTAGGGTTCCATTACCAAGTTATACCATGCAATAGTCTCATTAAAAGTTCAATAATATAGTAAAATAATTCTCATAGGTATTTTATCAAATATATTAAGGGCATAGTATTTCCAAAACCAAAACCAAGTACCAATTAACCATTTACATGCAACCAAATGTCCAAACCACCATTAAAACATGTAAATCCATAATTAAGACATGAGAAAATCATAACCAAAATCCCCCAACATATTTTTGAAACCCAAAACCATACCACAATTATGTCATGAAAATAATTCATAAAACGTAAATATAGTTGGAACTAACAATGAGGGAGAAGTATCTTGTCTTATATTATGAAGAAGATGAAGAGAAACAACCCTTACAATTCCCAATTTGATCCTATTGATGAAACTCTAACCTTCTTTGACCCAAGAGCCTTTGAGAGAATTTGAGAGAATTTATAAGTGCTTAAGATTAGAATAATAGGGTAAATAATGTCCCAAAAGTGACATAATGTAACACCCCGTATTCAAGTACATATATTGGCGTATTCAAGTACGTGTATTGGTCTTATTTATATGGAATTAATTTTATTTTATTTTATTTATACCGAAATTTGCCTGTCGATGGTTCCATACGAAGGTTATTGAATAAGCTATCCAACGATATAAAGATTTCCAAAAACGGATAGGTTTTGGATATAATCGAGCACACTCAAAACTATAAAACGGTGGCCGAGTTATTGGGAATAGTAAATGTGTAGGAAAATTTCCTGTACACAAACTACTGAGGTCAGCCATTGTTTTTGAGTCAACTTTGAATGATCATAACTCCCTTAATATAATGACTGGGAGAGCTTCCACCTATGAAAATAAATATCTTTGAGTCTTCTTTCCAATTCAATTGGTTTCATCCAAATCCAACATTTGAGTAATGAGTTATACTCGTTTTACTTCAGCCTCTCAAAACAGATTTTTAGGGTCAACTTCAAACGATCATAACTCCTTGTACAGGATGAAATGGGTGTCCTACTTTATATTAAATGAAATACCTTTGAATTATCTTTCCAACGATACCAATTTCACCGAAATCCGATATCGGAGCAAAGAGTTATGGTCGATTTACTTTAGCCTATCAAAACAGTCCACCATGGACAGATTCGGATTTACTTAAATTTTAAGGGCAATATGGTCATTTTCCATCACCTCATGAATGAAAATTGGTCATTATATACATATACTTAGCCTCATATCCATTATTTATCATCCAAATTATTGAAGAATAAGAAACTCTAGCCTAAGTTCAACTCCAATTATCTTGTGATTCAACCGTAGAAAATCCAAATTGATTCCGTAGTTGTGTTCACCGTCTCGAGGGATTCGAGAAGCACCCCTTATTTGTGCCAACAGGACTTCAAAATCAAAAGGGTCATTTTATGGTAAGGATGTAAACTATGTTGGTGTTATTTATATGGATATGTATATATATATATATATATATATATATGCATGTGAGCATAAGAAGTATGTTATTTGATTGTTGTTGAAAGATGATTGCAAATGATGTTGGATTATTCTTGTGCA
>NC_061111.1:185986857-186024398 GCF_002878395.1 Capsicum annuum
GATATTATAAAGCGACGTGACAATTTTTAGAACAATACTTTAAAATATTGTAATAAATAATTTTAAAATATTTCAAAAATTAAAAATATTGACCTTTTTTTAGAATTTTTTTTTTTATCACTAACTTAAACTGCGGAATTTAAAATTGAAGAGTTCTAAAAGAAATCTTATTATTCATAAACTTATCTCTTCTAAATGTTATAAAATATAATTGAATTTATTTAATTTAAATATTAAATAATAATAACAACAACAGTGATAGTAGTATTAGTGGTGGCCGTTGTATGTTTGATTTGATTTATTTAAATATTAAATAAAAAATAAAAATACGATGATAACAATAATTAAAAAATACTCTCAATAGTTTAAGTAGCAATTATAGTACTTACTAATAGTAGTAGTACTGATAGTAATAATAGCAAAAATATTAATAATCAAAACAATAGTAATAATGATAAAAATATTTGATTTAAAAGATTCTCTTAATTCAAATTTATAGATCATTCGATAAATACATAATTGTATTTGAAAATCTAAGGATAAGGAAGAAAAATAAATTAATCTTTTTTTAACAAATTGAGATGATATATACATTTAAATTTAAATAAGAATTTTATTGGGATAGAATTCTAACTTCTAACCTCTCATACTATATATATACATATATATATATACACACACATATATATGTGTATGTGGGCACGTGTGTGTATATATATATTTATATATATATATATATATATATACATAATGCTACTTAGGGTAAATAATGTTAAGCTTTTTTTTTTCTTTTTTTATTAATCATTAGCTTATTCGTAAATTTATTTACTGCATTTTTCTCTTTTTTATATTTTTTTATTAAATATTTTTATTTTTATATGAATAAAAAATATAACCTTTTCATCTTCATCGTGCTCCCTTTATGCTTAAGGTCTATCAATAATGTCAGTATCTCTTTTTTTATGATGATCCGATTTAACAAGTAAATTGTTGTTACTCTTTTTTTTTTACCATAGTTCCTAATATGTATCTCATATTTTTTAAGATTCATGATATCTTTATCTACATACACATATTGAGATTACTTTTGTGATAATTTTTTTTAAAAATACATCATTGAATGTTTACTTTTAATTTTATATAGTTTTTGTCAATATTTTTAATGGAGTATGTTTATATATTTTGTCTAATTTCATGGATGAACTAATCTAATGTGTCTCAAATATCTTTAAATGAAAGATAAAAAAATTATTTGCAGGATTAAAACATACTTGAACTCAAGCAAGTAATGCTTGAAAATTTTAGTCCAACATTTATCAGTTAAATGCTAACCTCTTATTATCATCCTCATATTATTATTTTATTAAAGTAATTATTAATTTTATTTTATCTATTTTTATTTTTTATTTTATGATGATCAATTTATTTAAATTGATTTATAGAAACTTATCATGAATATCGAATCAAAATTAATAAATTTTAGTTAGTTTAAAAAATAAAAGATATTATGCTCCCTTCTCCTATTTAATATCCTAAATTGTTGTTAATTCAAAAAATTTGTAATGTCATATTATTTGTTTAAGGTGGGTTAAAAATTCATATGTTTACAATTGATTGATATTTATTTTAGCTTTTTTTTTGTATGTATGTGAAGGTAGATTGTAGTAAGAGATTCACGTTAAAAAACAAATCATTTTAAGTGCGGCTTTTATACACATATTATTTTTTAGGAAAAAATAATTAATTTAAAAACTAAAACTGTCAAGTGATAGAAGTGTGAATATTCTATTTGAAATTTGAATTTAAGTTAAAAAATATGTAATTAAGAGAATCGCAGAATTTTCATTAACCTAAACTATAAAGTAACTCACGTAGTTTTACTAAAAGTTGAATAGCTACACATAATTAAATGGTTCCTTTTTGAATCTTTCATTTATTTTGGAGTCTTCTATTAATTTATATTTTATTATTTTATTTTGCATAACAAACCTTATCTATTATAATTTTTATATTTTGAGGTTAGAGAGAAGAGCACTTCTCTAGTGATGTGTCATCTTTATTATTTATTTTGAAGAAAGTTTATCAAACCAACCATAATCATAAATGGTTTTTATAGAAACTTTAGGAATTGTTCATTTGTTTAACAAATTAAGATTTTGAGGTATATCTACCTCTTCAAGTCTTGTGCTTTTAGTACTCACTTCTCTCAAATCCATGCTCAAGAGTTTTCATATCTATGTTGAATAGTTCAGATCTATTACATAATCATCATGAAAGTTTCTAAGCTCTAATATCATTTATATCAGGATCTGAAGGAATCGGTGGTAATTCACGCGGCCAATCAATCTAGACCTTAGTTAGTACCCTTAACTTAAAGGCTGGCGGTAGTCCGCACGGTCAGTTAGGAGTAAAATTGAAATATACAAAAATTTTAAATAGCTTAACAACTGTGTGGAAGCAATATTTATTTATCCAAGCAAGGAGCCTGTCTAAATTCAATACATACTTACGTTGAGCTCATATGTCTAGCAGTTCTAACCATGAAAGAAGACACCTTTTTTAACAACATTAACGGACTAAAGAGTCACGGTTTGCTAGACGGAGCCACTAAGACAAAGCCAATAAAAGTAGTACTAAATTTGAATGTACCAACATTCTCGAAACCAAGCCAAGAAACCATAAAAAAATTCTCTTATATTTTGATAGAGTCTGAATTTTTCATGATTACTATAAAAGAGAATTTAGTTATTCAACATACATATGAAGCTTTCTAGCCGGATATAGTCTCAGTCGGAGAGAGAGAGAAAGTAATAAGTATAGAACTCAAAATAAAATTACTAAGAAGTAATAATTAATACCTTATAAGGACGGAACAGTGGCGAACGTTGATCGTTTATTCACAGTTGGAGAGAAATTTACAATCTAGAAAAATTGTAAAAAAGAGCTATCTTTATTTACAAACTAAGGCCTCTATATATACACATAAAAGAGAAACAAAAGAAATCTATACACAGTAAAATGGATCCCATATTTGGGTCCCTTATATAGTGTTTCTACTGTGTGTACAATGTATCTACTATGTAGTGGGGTCAATGACTGCAACCTTTATGCTTTATCTAACCCTTTTATTTTCTAAGTGAATCTTTCTGCCTTTTTAATGGCGTTATTCGATAGCATCTTTTCGGATGGTATAGGCTAAGAGTCTTCTTCTACCATGTCATCATTGTTTGTCTCACTTGTCATCGAAGTGTCATACCTTTTATATTGGTTAATTGATTGAAGTAAATTCCTGTTTACTTTTTCTAAATATTTGACTATCATTTCATCTTTATCTCCTTCTTGAATAGATATTGTTCTAGCCATGTGTTTAACTGTACTGTCCTCTATCATACTTTTCTGAGAAGCTGCTGAATATTTCTGAATTTTTTTGTTTAATGGAATCCAAGAGTTCTTGACCATTTAACATTTTGATTTTGGGATCTTTTCTTATCAATTTATCCTAGAAGTTATTATAAAATATTTGATATAAACAAGGAATTTGCTCTTCTATGAATCCCAATTCTGGGGCCCATTTATGTATTCATGGGATTGAGAATTCAATAAAGAAATATATTTGATCAATCTTATTTAGATAGCAAATACGATTTCCGTGGTATAACTCATTTAGATGTGGTGAAACTTTAGCCCATTCTTTGTATAATTTAAGAAATGAGTCGAGCAATATTTTGATAGTTGGTCCGTGGTATGACCACCAGTTCAAAAATTCATTAGGAATAGGTTCTGCAAATATCTTTGCACAGACTTTCATAAACCAATTATGTTTATGTCTTTCATTATTGAAATAGAGCACTTTATCAAAGGCTTGAATGTAATCCCAATATGTGAAACTCATACGGGTTTTATTGAGACTCAGCTGTCTCTCTATCATTGTAGACATTCCCTATTCTTTAATGGATATAATTCGTTTAATAATAAACTTTGAGAAATTATAGACTTTCTCGTCTGTGTTATAACCAGGAAAGTGCTGAAATTCTACACTGTTTGTAAAAGTAAGGATAGTTTCATAATAAGAGCGGAGTTTGTATGACTTACCCGAATAATATAATTCGTTAATCAAATACCTTTGAAATATCTTCCATGGCTCATCTTTCCTCTGAATCTCAAAGTTTCTTACAAGAAATATAATTTTTTTGTTTACCAATTTTTCATAGGACTTGATATCATCATGGTCCTCTTCTTTGGAAATTTAAGCAAATGTATCACTTTGCTTTTGAGAGGCTAAATAGTCCTGAAAATATTTGTATAACGAACTGTTTTATGAAATATCTTCCAGATGAATAGAAGGAGATGCGGAAGTCTCCCCACTGAGAGATACTTTGAATTTATCAAACTCTGTTTCCCCATTTGTATGACTAGAGAATTAGATAAGGATTCGTATGACGATCCTTGAGAATGATTTACTTGGGAATGATCTTCCCTCTTTGCCTCTTTCTCTTTCTCTGGTCCATTAAGGGTCCATACTGCACATATAATAGTTAGTTTTATTCAGATACATCGTACCCATGCAGATCAAATATTTATTTGACTTTTTCATAATCATAAACATAAAATTCTGCTTCAACCATATCATGGATAATTTTTTCAATTATAAGATTCTGCAAATCTTTGTATAATAGAACCACCTTTAAAATGGTGATCAAAATTTTTTCACTAAGTAAGGTGGTATAAAAATTTATTTTTGATTCAGATATTCTCCAGATAAGAAATCGGGGAGAAGGTTATCAATTCCCTTTTTATACTGAATTCAAAATCAAAAGGGGTTAATTGAGCTTGCCACCTTGCAAATATTTATTTCGATACATCATGTTTAAAGTCTTTATTAAACATGTATTTAACAGATTGAGCATCAGTTTTTTTTAAAACTTTTGATTGGATAAATCATCCTGAAATTTTAAAACACATTTAACAATTGTTAAGAGTTCATGAGCCACAGTAGCATATTTTTCTGGGCTTCAGTCCATTTCTCTGAGTGAAATCTTATCAAGTATTCACATTTGTCATGGGAATTAACTTATTTTAAAATTCTACCATAACCGATATTAGACGCATTTGTCTCAATAATCTTTTGCCAGGCTTGGTTATCACTCTGTTTAATACGTTTAACCAAATCCGTGTGACTATTTATACAGGAATCTTTAAAATTTAACACTCTGTTTAATACGTTTAACCAAATCTGTGTGACTATTTATACAGGAATCTTTAAAATTATTTTTTTGCCTACATATAATGGGGCTAAATAGCGAGATAAATTTTAAAAAAAAGGTGATATATAATTTAGACTTCCCAAGAATCTTTGCAGCTGAGTCCTGTCAGTAATAACATCAGAAAATTTTGATGCGAAATCAATGAATCTTTGTATGGGAGTAATTTTTTCTTGACTAATATTATATCCTAAGAATCTAACATCAGTTTGAAACAAGCTCATTTTTTATTTAGATATCACCAAATCATTTTGTATCACAATTTTCTTTAAAATATCAAGATGCTTGATATGCAATTCAAATATTCTTGAAAGCACCAATATATCATCAATATAAAGAATGATAAAATTCAAATAAGAATTAAAAATACCATTCATAATTTTTTGAAATTCAGAAGGGACATTTTTTAACCCAAATAGCATAACATTCCATTCTTATTGCCCAAATGAAATATTAAAAGCAATTCTTAAAGAATGCTCTCTAAATATTTGGATTTGTCAGTATTCAAATTTTAAATCAAATTTTGAAAATATATTGGTGTCATATTGTCTCAATAATAAATTCTTTTTGTTAGGAATAGGATACCTAATTCATTTTAAATATTTTTTCAAATGTTCCTGGAAATACGATGTCTTTTTCCTCTCACGTTATTAATGTAAAAAATAGTATAAGACCAAGGAGATTTTGAAGGCTTTATTAAACCCTTTTGTACCAAATTATCAATTTTTTTTTTGCAGAATTCAACTAATTTAGCATTCATTCGACAAGGTCATGATTTGGTTGGAATATCATCCTCAAAAAAATTATCTTCATATGGACGGGTGACAGTACGCTTTTTTCGATTCTAAAAAGCACTAGGGTGATCAACACAAATATCTATAGCCATTTGTTCGGAAATTAATTTAATCTTTTCATGAACCTTAGCAGATTTTATAGTATCAAAAATATTCATGCTAAGTAATTCAAGTTGTAACGAATCAACATGCTTTTGTTTCATGTCAAGTAAAGCATTGATATCTCTAGATATGGGATCTGTAACAAAAGAATAAGATATTTCTTTATTCTTGTAATTAGCAATAAATTCTTTTGAATCATGGCGTGTAAAAGGATAAATAACATTAATAACATTAATAAAAGGAGTTCCAAGTATGATTGGAGGATATAACTGATTTTTTACCAAAAAGAAGAAGTGAGGAATGTAAACTTTATTTTGGCATATATGAGCATTAGGTAATTTGTACTCTATATCAAGAACATACCCAAATGCAGATTTAACCACATGAGTAATTTTTTGAAAATATTATGCAGGGATTAACCTTTATTGAATGCAGCTAACGTCCACTCCATTATCAATCATAGCAATATCAGTTATAGGAAACTCATTACTAATTAAAATAGTACATTTAATATACCATTTGTGAGCAGTAATGATTTGCATCATTCCTAGAAAATAATCATTTTTTAAATCAAGAGATTTCTGAAGAAAATCATTTTCTTCAAAACTAATGCCTTTTCCATTGGAAATTTCAGTAGGAGAATTATTTTTCTCTATTTGAGTAATCCTGTGATCACAAATCATCTGATTTTATTTAAGTGATTTAATCTCTTTTTTTCAAGTTTTCAACTTTCAATTTTAAATCATTAAAAGAAGTATCCCTAATAGGGAAAGAGTTTTTAGAAAGTCGTTGATTGACTTCTGTCAAAGAATAACGCGCAAAATAATCAATTTTTTCTTTAAGACTAAAAGAATTGCTATCAGTAGTATTTAAAGTAGTTGGTTTTGAACTTGTGAATAGATTTATAATTTTCTCACGGAGTTTCTCATCGGAAACTTTTTTTAAAAGTTCCAGCACATTATCAGAAGTAATAGTTCTTATATTTAAGTCTTCAAATTGAGACTGTAATTTATAAAATTCATCATCACAAGTGCAGATATCACCCTTGCAATTAGAACACGAAGCATAAATATTTTTTATCACTATTAGATAAATCAAGTAAATCAACTTTAGCCTCGAATTCTGACTCAGAATTATAATCCGATTTGGATCCAGGAGTGTATAACAAACCATAAACTTTATTATGTAATTAATCATCAAGTCCTAAAGACTTCAGCTTTTGAAGCTTAAAGTTGGAAGCAATATGGACAAACTTACCATATTTGTAGCACTTAATATTATCAAGATTTCGTTTGGACCTATTTTTCGCAAATCTAGTAGACTTATAATAAGTTTTCTTAGTTTCACGCTCTTCTCTAGATCTATATCTAGATCTCTTTCTCCTGTAAGGTTTGTCATGGTTAAAATATCTATGTTTCTTCTTCCTATCAGAAAAAGTCGGTTCAAGAACCCCAAACTGAGTGCAAAAATCTCCTAATTGAGATCTTTCTTTAAGCTTATCCATATTAAACTGTCTAGATAATTTCAACTCATTACACAGGTTTAATCCTTCTTGTGTACAAACACCTATCAACTTTTCATAGGTATAATTTTCCCATGAAACTTCACTAAAAGGTCCTCTAAGGGTCTTTCTAACTCTTTCAATAAATAAGGAAAGAACGTCATCTATAAACTTAGTCTTCCGATGGACAAGCCTATTTTTGGGTAATTCCAAAACCTTACTCATAAAGATATCTTTGTACCATCTAAATTAACTAAGAGTCCTACATCAAAGATCATTTAAGAGAGTATGAATAGTCTCATGCTGGCTGGTAAATCTACCATTACAATGTTCTAGGATCATAAGAACAAGGGTATAAGCAACATCTTCTCTGTTTTTTACTAGGGCCATACCTAGGTTATCAACTCCTTCGTTAGTAGCTATAGCATTAACAATAGCAACTTTCTGCTCAAGAGTTAAAAAATTATCCCATCATCCACGAAATTAGCCAGTAAAACCTGGAATTATCATTTTACAAATATTCCTATCAGTATTTTAATCACTAACACTTTTGCAAATAGTTGCATACATCATCATACGATGTACAAGAATAGTTAATTTTTTATCAATTAGACCATCAAGATTTCATTCATAAATGTCTGCACCATTATAAGACGTATTAATATGATTCCAATCTTGTTCCTTTATTAAAACATCTTGAGGAGTAGGTTGCAAATAGTAATATATTTTCATACGTGGTAAATCAGCATACTTGAGATTTTTACCTGGTTGTCTTTTAATCATACCTCTGAGCTTATTAGCTCTAACTTAGTCTGGGTTTTAAAGTCAGCAGTAGTTTCAATTTGGTTAGCAAAATTATTTGAGAAATCAATAGATTTAGCAATTAAACTAAAAAGCTTTTTATCAATAAGCTCTTCTAAATCTTTTAAAGATGTTTTAAATTGAAACCCCTGAATTTCAGGAGGTCGTTAAATACTAGCATAAATAGTTTGAACCTCTGTCTTACTTCCTAAAGAAGAGGCAACATCAGTAGATTTTTGGCTAGTACTCATTTTTGTAATCAAATCAGTTAACTCATCAAGTTTTTTATCAAGAGAATTGATGTATTCCCCCAAAACTTTAACATACAAACTCAAATAATTGTTATGAGAAATCAAATTGTTAATTTCTGCAATGCTTAATTTTACAACTTCGTTATCAATAAATTTTTGAAATGCAAAAAAAGTAATACCTGTATTATTAGGTAAAACAAAAGGTGCTTGAGGAGGGTAAATAGCTTTAACAATGTTTCCACATCCATCTTTATAACATCTTTCTAGAACCTTTATGTATAAAGGTAAATACAACATTATAAATCAAGGAACAAAATACATAATTTGATTATGCAATGCACATGTTTCATAAAATTCTTGAGAAATATTGTTTAACTCTTCTGGACTACAAGTCTAAAAAAATCAAGTTTTAAACTGATTTCATTTATCATTAAAAAATTTTACTAGACATATGGGCTCAACGTAAGTATGTATTGAATTAAGACAGGTCCTTCCTTGGGTAAAAGAATATTGCTTCCATACATTCATTAAGTTATTTGAACTTCTTGTATATTTTGATATTACTCCTAACTGACCTTGTGGACTACCGTCAATCTTTAAGATTAAGGGCACTAACTGAGGTCTGGATTGGTTGGCCGCGCGGATTACTGCCGGTCACTTCAGATCCTGGTATAACTAGTATCAGAGTCTAAGAACATCCATAGTGATTATGTAATAGATTTGATACCAGTTATGCCAGGATCTGAAGGGATTGGCGGTAATCCGCGTGGGCAACCAATCCAGACCTCAGTTAGTACCCTTTATCTTAAATAATTATTCAGATACATCGTATCCATGCAGGTTAAATAATTATTTAACTTCATCATAATCATGGACATAAAATTCTGCTTCAACCATATCATGGATAATTGTTTCAATTATAAGATTCTGCAAATCTTTGTATAATGGAACCACCTTTAAAATGGTGATCAAAGTTTTTTCACTAAGTAAGGTAGTATAAAAATTTATTTTTAATTTAGATATTCTCCAGATAAGAAATCAGGGAGAGAGTTATCAATTCTCTTTTTATACTGAATTCTAAATCAAAAGGGGCTAATTGAGCTTGTCACCTTGCAAATATTAATTTTGAGATATTATGTTTAAAGTCTTTATCAAACATGTATTTAACAGATTGAGCATCAGTTTTTATCAAAAACTTTTGATTGTATAAATCATCCTGAAATTTTAAAACACATTTAACAATTGTTATCATTTCATGAGCCACAGTAGCGTATTTTTTCTAGGCTTCAGTCCATTTTCCTGAGTGAAATCTTATCAAGTATTCATATTTGTCATGAGAATTAACTTATTTTAAAATTCCACCATAACCGATATTAGACGCATCTGCCTCAATAATCTTTTGCCAGGCTTGATTAGCCAGAGTCAAACAGGGTAAAGAATTAACACTCTGTTTAATACGTTTAACTAAATCCGTGTGACTATTCGTCCAGGAATCATTAAAATTATTTTTCTGCCTTTCGTATAATGGGGCTAAATCGCGAGATAAATTTTATAAAAAGGTGATATATAATTTATACTTCTCAAGAATCTTTGCAGCTGAGTCCTGTCAGTAATAACATTAGAAAATTCTGATGCAAAATCAATGAATCTTTGTATGGGAGTATTCTTTCCTTGACTAATATTATGTCCTAAAAATCTAACATCAGTTTGAAACAGACTCATTTTCAATTTAGCTATCACCAAATATTCTAGAAAATACCAATATATCATCAATATAAACAATGATAAAATTCATATAAGAATTAAGAATATCATTCATAATTTTTTGAAATTCAGAAGGGACATTTTTTAACCCAAATAGCATAACATTCCATTCATATTGCCCAAACGAAATATTAAAAGCAATTCTTTAAGTATGCTCTCTTACTATTTGGATTTGTCATTATCCATATTTTAAATTAAATTTTGAAAATATGTTGATGTCATATAATCTCGATAATAAATTCTTTTTGGTCGGAATAAGATACCTAATTCATTTCAAATATTTGTCAAAGGTTTGTAATTTATTACTGACCTGGGAATACGATATTATTTTCCTCCCACGTTATTAACGTAAAAAATAGTACAAGACCAAGGTGTTTTTGAAGACTTTATTAAATCCTTTTGTACCAAATTGTCAATTTCTTTTTTGCAGAATTCAACTAATTTAACATTCGTTAGACAAGGTCATGATTTGGTTGGAATATCATCCTCAGAAAAATTATCTTCACATGGAAGGGTGACAATATACTTTTTTCGATTCTAAAAAGCACTAGGGTGATCAACACAAATATCTATAGCCATTTGTTCGAAAATTAATTTAATCTTTTCCTTACCTTAGCAGATTCTATAGTATCAAAATTATTCATGCTAAGTAATTCAAGTTGTAATGAATCAATATACTTTTGTTTCATATCAATTAAAGTGTTGATATCTTTGGATATGGGATCTGTAACAAAAGAATAAGATATCTCTTTATTCTTGTAATTAATAGTAAATTATTTTCAATCAAGGCGGGTAAAAGGATAAATAACATTAATAAAGGGAGTTTCAAGTATGATTGGAGGATATAACTGATTTTTTTATAAAAAAAAGAAGTATAATACCCCGTGATTTTTTCTAGCTTAAACTCATCCCGAGAACGACAAGGAGTAGCTTCTAGAATAAGGATGTTTATTTTCATGTGGAATTCTTTAGATTTGGACTTTCCATGACATAGGAAATTGAATTAACTTTCCAGCGATATAAGATTCGCCTAAATCTGATAACTGGGTAAGAAGTTAAGGCTATTTTAAGTTCCAATTGTAAAACACCGTGATTTGAGTCCTTAATGCTTTGCAGAGAAACGTAAAATCATAGTTGTAAATTTCTAGTGAGACTCCGCGATACTGGCGCATCGCGCCAATGGTCGAAATGGATAACTTAGGGGCTTTGCGATGGTGGCGCATTGCAGAGGGAACCCAATTCCCACTCGTCCTTTTTTCAGTAAGCCACCGCGATTGTGATGCATCGCGGTGGCCACCCAGATCCGAAAAATATATGTTTTTTAGTTCCTTTTAAAAGTTAAATGGAACATTTTGATAAATTACCCAACCCACAATCCTTCCAAAAATAGAAGATTTATCAAATTTCAAAGCACTTTATGCTTTATTCATCTTTCTCCTCAAAGTAAAACCCTAGTTCATCATACTTCCTCTCCAAGAAACTCAGAATTCCTTCATTAATCCTCCAAGACAATTAAACATTGAGAATCCCCAATTCAAGAACTCTAAGAAGCCATCTCCAAAACATCAATAGAGATCCAAGATTCAAGTTCTAGCATCTAGATCATCAAATTAAGGTATGTGGGGTTTGAACAAGGATAATTCTTTCATCTTTGTTTCCAAAACTTTATATTATTTATAAATTTACTGCAATTTCTATCATTTTTTTATGAAATTCAAGTTAGAGTTTATACCCATTATCATTCTTTGCAAGGTTATGAGATTTTTCATGATTTAGAAGTTGAATTACATAATTATGTTTATGTTTCCATACATATTGCTGAAATTTTCAGATTTCAAGATAATTTATGAATATTTACATTACCAAGTATGAATTTTTAGATGTCTTAACATGAGATTGATGCTTGGGTAAATAGACCCCATTTAAAGATTGTTGTATCAAGATTGTTTATGCTAAAAGCACCCCATGACTAGATTATTTTTAAATTTCAGATAAAGAATCTACTTTATTTCAGAGTACTTGGGATTTAAAGAAAAGCAAAGCATAGTTGGTTTTCTGTAAACCTTTGTGTAAATTTTAAAGTATATTCCTTAAGATTTTGAGAATGAGATTGGGAGTAGTATTTAGCACCGAGATGGGTAAGTTACTTTGGTTTCATACCCTAGAACTACGTGCCAATGTAGGATTTAGATTATTCCCACTTTTATGTCGATGACTGAGATTGTGATCACTGAGATGAGATTGTTCTATTTCGATGGCAAGGGTAGAACAGCCCTAACCTTGTGGGGGCTAATTGTGGGACACCATGGATGCTCATATGGTGTACATGTCGGTTAGAAGAACCTCCCAAAAGATGTCCCCTACTCTTAAATAGTTTTGTTTGATTTGAAGCCTTTAGATACACAAAATAAGTTTTCAGACTTTACTTAGCCTATGTGATTTGAGAAATAGAACAGAACTATAGATTTCAGAACTAATGTGATGTCTCACAAGATTTAGATCACATGTTTTATTATTTATGCTTTACTTCCAGATTTCATATTACTCAAGCTTATGCGAGTCATTTACATTTAGCATGCATGATTTTATAAATTGTGATGATATTATTTACTTATTTCACACACACCCATATACTCAGTACATCCTCAAAGTACTGATCCACATATATGTCTATGTGCTACATTGTCTCATAATGTAGGTTTAGGTACTCAGTCTCAGCAGCATGATTGATCTTTGAGCATCTTATCTACATTCCTGCAGTTGGTGAGTCCTCATAGTTAGAGGGATTAGTTATTCAGATTCCCAAGTTACTAGTAGATATGTCTTTACTCATTTCAGATATTTGAGTCAGTTGGGCCCTGTCCCAGTGACTCTCTAGAGTCAAATAGTAGAGGCTTGTCGGACTATTAGATTTGGATTTAGATCTTTGAGTTAGTGTTTAGATTTTCAACATTTGTTTTATCAAACTTTTGAGATTTAGCATGGTTCAAATATCTCAAAAAATTTAGATAGTTTTCTGCATATATTATGATTGTTCATCTATATTTTCCTATTTTGATATTCAAATATGGAATAGGCAACTAGGGTTAGCTTAGGACTACTTGTAGTTTGGAGCACTATGTGGCACTCCGAGAACTAAATTTCAGAGTGTTACAAACTTGGTATCAGAGCCTATGATTCAGAGAGTCCTAAGGAGTTAGAGAATTCATATTACATAGAGTCTTGATCATCGGTGTGAAGCATGCCACATCTATGAGCAAGAGGCTATAGAGTATTTTAGGAAATCATATCTTCTTTCATGATCTATCATGCATTCATTGTCTCTATCTACTTCTAACTCATGCTTTTATGTGACAAAAAATTCCTCCTTATCGAGCTAACACCCGCCAAAATGATAACCAGTCACCTCCGGCCACAGATCCTTTGAATGAGAATGTATTGCATGCAGAGTTTCGGACTACCTTTCAAGTGCTAGCCCAAGCTGTGACAACTAATATTCAGGGCAACTGTCAGGCTGCAGTCCCACCTCAGCAGGATGGGGATTTATTTGTAGCCAGAATTTGATATTTCATAAGAATGGACCCGCCAGAATTCTTTGGGTCGAAGGCAGGTGAGGACCCACAACTTTATCTTGATGAGGTAAAGAAGATCACCTAGATTATGCATGTTTTTGAGAAAAAGAGTGTAGAATTAGCATCCTATAGGCTGAAGGATATTGCTTATGATCATATAGTGATTTGGAAAGAGAGTAGAGGGGAGAATGTAGCTCCCATAACTTGGCAGATATTTCAGGATGTGTTCTTAGACAAGTTTTTCCCACTTGAGATGAGGGTAGCTAAGGTATAAGAGTTCATGAACCTGAGGCAGGGCTCTATGACAGTGAAGGAGTATTGCCTCAAGTTCAACCAATTGTCTAAGTATGCCCCTGATCAGATGGCTGACCCTAGGTCAAACATCACTAAGTTTGTGATCGGTGTGTCTGGGATGGTAGTTAAGGAGTATAGGACTGCTATGCTCAATAGGGACATGGACCTTCTTAGATTGAGGATGCATGCTCAGCAGATTGAGACAGAAAAGATAAAAGAGAGAGAGAGTAAATAAGAGGGCTAGAATAGGGTAGCTTGATCATGGTCAGAATAGGTCTAGAGGAGGAAATCGTTCACAGTTTCAAAATCATCCATTTATGCCTGCACCTTCTTTGACCAGTGCTCTTACACCCAGAAATAGGCAGGAATAGTGGGGTAAGTCCTCTATGTCCAGATCTTAGAATAGTATGAGTAATAGGCCAAATTAATCCCTATGTGCTAATTGCGATAAGAATCATGGAGGTAAAAATTTATGAGGGTCATAAAGGGTGTTATGGTTGTGGCCAGGAGGGTTAAAGAATCAAAGAGTGTCCATATGCTAGGCGGGGAAATAGAGATATTCGTCCCCAAACTCAGGATAATAGTGCACCAGCTCCTCTAGGTCACCTAGCCCCACCTCCGGGCGCATCATCTAGTACCAGAGGCGGTCAGTGCCAAAATCGATTTTATGCTTTACCATCCTGCCAGGAACAGGAAGATTCCCCAGATATTATGACCGGTATACTTTGTGTCTTTCATTTTGATGTTTATGTGTTGTTAGACCTTGGGTCGAGCTTCTCTTATGTGACCCCATTAGTTGTGGTAAATTTTGAGATAATTTCTAAAAAGATCCTTAAGTCTTTCTTGGTGTCTACTTCAGTAGGTATGTCAGTTGTTGCCAAACAAATTTATAAGAAGTGTCCTATCACTGTTCTTCAAAACGTCATGTTAGCAGACCTGATAGAGTTAGACATGGTTGATTTTGATCTTATTCTTTGTATGGATTGGCTTTATTTTTGTTATATATTTATAGATTGTCGCACCCGAGTGGTGAGGTTTCAGTTCCTAGATGATCCAATCTTTGAGTGGTCAGGAAATTCAGTGTCTCCTAAGAGTCATTTCATATCTTAATTTAAGGCCAGAAAGTTGATATCCAAAGGTTTCATTTATCATCTAGTTCGAATTAAAGACATTAAGTCTGAGACTCCAACAATTCAATCCGTCTAAGTAGTCAATGAGTTTCTTCATATTTTTCTAGAAGATCTCCCAGGGGTACCTCCCGATAGGGAAATAGAATTCGGTATTGACCTTCTCCCAAATACTCAGCCTATTTCTATCCCTCTATATCGTATGGCTCCCACAGATCTTAAGGAGTTGAAAGAACAACTCAAGGATCTTTTAGATAAAGGTTTCATAAGGCCTAGTATTTCTCCATGGGGCGCTCCCATCCTATTTGTACGAAAAAAAGATGGTTTTTGCGCATGTGCATTGACTACCGTCAGTTGAATAAAGTTACAGTCAAGAACAAATATCCTCTTTCTAGAATTGATGACTTATTTGATCAATTACAAGGTGCAAGTTATTTCTCAAAGATAGACCTTAGATCCGGCTATCATCAGCTTAAAGTAAGGGAATGTGATATTCCAAAGACAGCTTTCAAAACTTGTTATGGTCATTTTAAGTTTCTAGTCATGTTTTTTGGGCTAACTACTGCCCCATCAGCTTTCACGGACCTCATGAATCGAGTGTTCAAATAGTATCTAGACATGTTTGTCATAGTATTTATAGATGATATCCTTGTGTACTCCCGTAGTGAGGATGACCATGTATATCATTTTAAAATATGTCTTGTAAATTCTTAGAGATCATTAATTGTTCTCCAAATTCAGTAAATGTGAATTTTAGCTAAGATCAGTAGCCTTCCTTGGTCATATTATTTCCGCCAATGGTATTAGAGTTGATCCCCAAAAGATAGAAGTTGTAAGAAATTAGCCTAGACCTATCTCTCCGACAGATATTAGGAGTGTCTTGGGTCTAGCTAGTTATTACCGCTATTTTATTAAAGGTTTCTCGTCTATTGCATCTCCTATGTATAAATTGACTCAAACAAAAGTTAAGTTTCTGTGGTCTGATTTCTGCGAGAAGAATTTTTAGGAGTTGAAGACTCGACTCACTTCAGCCCAAGTTCTAGCATTGCCTGATGAAATAGATGGTTTATTATTTATTGTGATGCCTCTAGAGTTGGTTTGGGTTGTGTGTTAATGCAGAGAAGAAAGGTCATATCTTATGCCTCTAGACAGTTGCAGCCCCATGAAAAAAATTACCTAACCCATGATCTAGAATTCTTTGTTGTGGTTTTTGCTTTGAAAATCTGGAGATACTATCTATATGGTGTTCATGTTGATATATTCACGGACCACAAAATCTTGCAGTACGTATTTACTCAGAGAGAGTTGAATCTTCATTAGAGAAGGTGGTTATAATTGTCAAAAGACTACGGCATAAGTGTGTTGTATCATCCGAGCAAGGCCAATATAGTGGCAGACGCCCTTAGTAGTTTGTCTATGGACAGTGTTGCTCATGTTGAGAATGATAAGAAAGAGTTAGCTCAAGAAGTTCATCGTTTGGCTATTTTGGGTGTTAGGTTGGTTGAGTCAGCTGAAGGTAGTGTTTGGGTTTATAGTAGTTCTGAATCTTCCTTAATTTCGAAAGTAAAGGAGAAATAAGACATGGATTCTAGTTTGGTCAAATTGAAAGAGTCAGTTAAAGACCAAAAGGTAGAGGTTTTCTCCCAAGGGGGGATGGTGTGTTGAGATACCAGAGTTAATTATCTGTGCCATGTGTTGATGATTTGAGGCAGCGGATTATGCTTGAAGAGCATGGTGCATGGCATTTTATTCATCCAGGTGCCACCAAGATGTACCGCGACTTACGGAAAATCTATTGGTGGAGTGGTATGAAAAGAGATATAGCAGAGTTTATAGCCAAGTGTGGAACTTGTCAACAGGTTAAGGTAGAACAAAAGACCTGGTGGTATGTTGCAAGAGTTTGGTATTCCCACTTGGATGTGGGAAGAGGTAAATATTTTATATAGCTGAGGATTATGCTAAGTTGTATATCCGAGAGTTAGTCAGATTGCATGGAGTCCCCTTGTCTATTATCACAAATAGAGGTACTCAGTTCATTTCCCAGTTTTGGAAAGCCTTTCTGAAGGGTCTTGGTACCCAAGTCCACCCTAGCTCAGCTTTTCACCCTCAGGCAGATGGTCAGGCAGAGAGGACGATCCAAACTCTAAAAGATATGTTGAGGGCATATGCTCTTAATTTTAAGGGTAGTTGGGATGAGCATTTTCTATTGATTGAGTTCTCTTATAATAACAGTTATCATGCTAGCATTTGAATGGCTCCGTTTGAGGCTCTTTATAGGAGGAGATGTAGATCACCAATAGGTTGGTTTGAAGTGGGTGAGGCCACTTTTCTTGGGCCTGATGCAGTGTTTGAGGGCATGGAAAAAGTTAAGTTGATTAGAGAAAGATTAAAAATAGACCAGAGTCATTAGAAATCCTATGCAAATGTGAGAAGACGGGACCTCGAATTTAAAGTTGGTGATTTTGTGTATTTTGAAGATTTCACCCATGAAAGGGGTAAAGAGATTTGGCAAGAAGGGGAAACTTAGTACCCGGTATGTTGGCCCTTATAGAATTTTGAGTCGTGTTGGGAAAGTAGCTTATGACCTTGAGTTTCCCGCAGACTTGTCAGCCATTCATCCTGTGTTCCACGTCTCTATGCTTAAGAAGAGTATCAGTGACTCAACCGTTGTAGTTCCTTTAGAAAGCTCAGATATTCAGAACAACCTTTCGTACGAAGAGATTCCAGTTGAGATTTTAGACTATCAGATCCATAGACTAAAGAATAAAGAAGTTCCCTTGGTCAAAGTTCTTTGGCGGAATCAGTCGGTTGAGGGAGCTACTTGAGAAACAGAAGTACACATGCGAGCCAAGTTCCCTCACCTCTTCTCCACAAACTAAGATCTAGTCGAAGGTACTACTCTTCCTTAATCCAGTTCTTTTCTAATCATACATTCAGCTATATAGTTTTCCTTATGTAAGTTCATGCACTCACAGAATTACTCAGAAGCTTAGAATGATTTAGATTCAGTTGCTCAGTTCACTTCAGTTGTGCATGCTATCTTATGTTCCCAGATTTCTCAGAAATTTCATCTTAACTATCCACATTCACGGACGAATGTTCCCAAGGGGGAGATATTGTAATACCCCATGATTTTTCTAGCTTAAATTCGTCCCGAGAACGACAAGGAGTAGCTTCTAGAATGATTAATGTTTATTTTCATGTATAATTCTTTAGATCTGTACTTTCCATGACGTAGGAAATTGAATTAGCTTTCCAACGATATAAGATTTGCCTAAATTCGATAATCGGGTAAGAAGTTATGGCTGTTTTAAGTTCTTGTCGTAAAACACCGTGATTTGGGTCCTTAGCGCATCGCGGAGAAACGTAAAATCATAATTGTCAATTTCTAGTGAGACTCTGCGATACAGGCGCATCGCGCCAGTGATCGAAATGGCAAACTTAAGGGCTCCGCGATGGTGATGCGTCATGGAGGGAACCCAATTCCCACTCGTCCTTTTTTCAGTGAGCCACCACGATTATGGTGCGTTGCAATGGCCACCCAGATCAGAAAAATGTACATTTTCTAGTTTCGTTTAAAAGTTAAATAGGGCATTTTGGTAAATTACCCAACCCCCAATCCATCCAAAAATAAAAGATTTATCAAATTTCAAAGCACTTTATGCTTTATTCATCTTTCTCCTCAAAGTAAAACCCTATTTCATCATACTTCCTCTCCAAGAAATTCAGAATTCCTCTATTAATTCTCCAAGACAATTCAAGATTGAGAATCCCAATTCAAGAACTCTAAGAAGCCATCTCCAAAATATCAATAGAGATCCAAGATTCAAGTTCTAGCATCTAGATCATCAAATTAAGGTATGTGGGGTTTGAACAAGGATAATTCTTTCATCCTTGTGCTAACTTTATTTTATTTACAAATTTACTGCAATTTCTATGATTTCTCATGAAATTCAAGTTAGGGTTTATACCCATTATCATTCTTTGCATGATTATGAGATTTTACATGATTTAGAAGTTGAATTACATGATCACTATTATATTAAATGTGGCGGTTAAAAATGTGCCGCTAAAAATTATATAATTTGCGGGTGTTTTAAGTCTCGCTATCTATCAAAAAAATACCGCTAAAAACTTATATAATTTGTGGGGGTTTTAACACCCGCTATCCATTCCCAAAAAATACCACTCCAAATAATATAATTTGCAGGGGTTTTAACCCCCGCTATCCATAAAAAAAATACCTTGAACACAGAGTATATTTTCCCCCCTTTTCCCCCAAAAACATTTGTCTCTCTCATTTTCCCAAAATATATTTCTCTCATTTCCCCAAAATATTTCGCGCCGGCCATTATACACGGCGGGATGTCTCTGTCCATTTCCTTTCCAGATCTAATCAACTGTTAAGGTCTCCATTTATTTTTTCTAGATGTAAAACTAGGTTTCTTTAGCTTTATCTGTTGTTAATCGTCTGGTTATTAATGAAAATTTCTAGTTTACGTTATTGATTTTTCTTAATTTCCAGTTTTTGTTCATTGATTTTGCTCGATTTTCCTATTTTCTTCATTGACTTTTCCTCATTTTCCTTTTTTCTTTACCAATTGTGCTTGATTTTTAGTGTTTCTTCATTGTTTGGAGTGAGTTTTCTATTTGTCCAATTTAAGAAATTTCATATCAATTATGCCCTAATTTAAGTTTAGCTCATAGAAAAATTAATAGAAAATCAGCTATATGTTCAGAGAAGTCCATTTTTCAATTAAAAAAAAGAAGATGAAGAATTTCATGACTTTGTTTTCTTATAAAGAATGCCATGACTTTATTGAACTGGTCAGAAAAGTAATAATATGAATGAATGAGAGTACTGTTAGAAATAGGGAATTATATTTTCCAAGATATCAAATCTAGTGAATAGAAGAATTATAAAAAAAAATTGTGGATTTCTTGTTTCTGTGGGTCGCTTCTTAATCTGTGAGGTCAGGACAAAGGGGTTGCTGCATTGGTATTTGGTATCAAACATATGAATTTTATTAGATAGTTTCTCCTAATCTTTGTATCCTTGTCGACCAATATTTTAAGTGGGGTGGAGATTAAAAGTAGAGATGAAACATGGAAGTCTTATAGGTATTACGTGAAGGAGCTTAGAAGGGTGAAATCTAGTCTCTCAATGATTAAAATGAAAGGAAATTTGAGAAGAACTTTTAGGTAATTAAGGAATAGCCGAATTGTACCTCTGAAAATACAACAATAACATAGTGTAGTCCCAAAAGCAGGATTGGGGGAGGGTAGAGTGTACTTAAACCTTACCGCTACCTCGAGGAGGTATGGAGGCTATTTCTGGAAGACCCCCGGCTTGAGTAATGAATCAGAGTAACTAACAGAACATTACAAAAGTAAAGAGCACATATAAGATAATAAGGAAAACATAACATAGCTTACCAAAGAGGAGCAACAACCATAATAACCTAATAGTACAGTAAATAGCAAGGAATAACAAAAGTCATAAGATAGGCCAACTACGACAGAAATGCTGCTACTACTGGTAAAAAATAAAAATTGGGAGACATGTACAATACACCAACCTATCCTGTTAGGAATTGTAACAGAGTTCAAGCCTCTTACCTGGATCAGATTTTTAGCTGGGCCACTTGTTCACGGCTCTTTGGGATATATTGGTGAGCTATTCAACCTAAAAATTACTTGTGGCTGCAGGTGATGTGTTCAAAGACCTAGTTGGTAGTGTATATTATGTTTCTCCTAAAGTTTTGCGCCGATAATATAAACCTGGAGCTGATATTTGGAGTACTGGAGTTATTCTATACATTCTACTTAGTGGTTTTCCATCATTTTATGGAGGTAACTTCGTCTACTATCTCTGGAAATTTAGCACCAGAATTGCATAAATCTTCTTCTTCATTATTGAGTTTCCTTTTCATTTCAACACATATAGAACTATGGTGGATTCTTGTATGTGCCATGAAATCTTTTTTGTTAGCCTTAGGTCAAATATGAAGAAGAAACTGAAGAAAATGTCATTCAGGAATTGTAGCAGAGTGCACTGCAAATATTAGGGAACTCGAGGAAATGGCATAAAAAGTTAAAAGAATTTCATTGTCTTGTAGATATATTTGAACAACATTTTTACTCTAATTTCTTTTATTTCCAAAAAATATATTTGAACTGCATTATGTTTGTTCCTTTTGTAATTGCCAAATATAACAATATAAACAAATTTATTCCACTTATATGGTATCTTGCATTAGTTAATATTTTCCTTTGTATCTGAGCATCGTTGTTTTCCAACTCTATATTTGCAACTGGCTTCCGGTAATGTCTGCTCAAATTTTTTAAAACCATTTGCCAGTGTCAAACTTAGGGTAGCATATCCTATTTTTAGGCGAATGATTTGTAAGATGTTTTACAAAATTTTGCTGAGCCTTTTGTTTCTAGTGCTGAATAGCTACCAGAAGTAAACTATACATAGCAAAGTTTTCGCATAATATTTTACTAGGAAATGACTGTTCTGATGTACTTCTCATTGACTTGGATATATTTCTCTTTAGTGTACGCAGAGAATGATCAGAGTATCTTTGATGCCGTTCTTCAAGGTCATCTTGATTTTTCGTCTGATCCTTGGCCTTCAATATCGAGTAGCTCTAAAGATCTTGTGAAGAAGATGCTAAGATCTGATCCTAGAGAAAGGATTTTTGCAGCTGAAGTCCTAAGTAAGATTCAACTTTAATCAAGATTTTGTCATAGTTCACTGCAGAATGTATTTCTTATCTTGTCTTTATTTGGTATGATCTTTTTCATATATAATTAAGAGTAGTACTTTTGTTTGTACAACATCAAGAATTCTTTTAGCTAAGTAATTAGTCCAGATAAAGTCCAAATATTATCCCAATTAGCTATAGTAGAGAGTTCGTAACCCAAAGATAGTACACATTTATATCTTAAAACATGGACTTACTCGAATTTTCTTTCAAGCATTTATGGTCGTTTTTCCTTCACACATTCCATAGGAGACATGTTCATGCTCATAGAACTCCTTTCTTTTTAAGGAATAACTCTGGTCTTTTTTATAACTCCTACTGGTAGGTTCTGGTATGCATTATTGATTGTTATAATACTTATATTATAATCTTTGAAATGATCATTTTAGACTATACTATAACTAAAAATAAATATTTTATGCAAATATAGATCATCCATGAGTGAGAGAAGATGGTGATACATCTGACAAACCTCTTGACATTGTTGTCTTATCTAGAATGAAACAATTCCGTGCTATGAACAAGCTGGAGAAATTAGCACTGAAGGTAGGATTCGTATATTCAATGTTCTTATTATTAATGAGATAGGCATTTTCTTTCCCTTTCATGTGTTTACCGACAACTATGTTTATCTTTCGTTTCCCTGAATTTGTAGGTAATTGCTGAAAATTTCTTCAAAGAAGAAATCATTGGCTTGAAGGAAATGTTCAAATATATAGACATAGATAACAGTGGGACAATTACATTTGAAGAATTGAAAGCTGGTCTTACAAAAATGGGTACAAAGATTTCTGAGTCAGAAGTCAGACAGTTGATGAAAGCAGTATTTCCCTGGCTATTCCTTATTTTATGGTTATTGTTCCCTCTCTTTTTAGCTCATATCTCCATCTTGAAATTATTCTTCATGTTTATTTTACAAATTTGGCAAGCGCTGGACCACTTGTTGAGTTTCTAATTCCTAAAAAATAAATTAGTGAAGCCCATGAATAAGAGACTTACACAGTGCAGGAGAAAAACTTTATTTTAGTGATGTGTTATCTCGCTAAGTGATGCTCCAATCTTATTCAAAGAAAAATCTTCATTTATAACCTTTGATTTGAGATATAACTAGTTATTCACAACACTAGTGTGAAATTTTACAAGGCTTCATTTTCCTCTCTCTTCTCCCATTTCAACATCTTTGCCATCGTCCAAGAAGACTTCTCCTAAACTATTTCCCCTGTTGTTGATGGTAACAAGTAGTTCAAATAGAGTTTTCATTGCTGCTCTTGTTGTCATTGCTTCTCCTTGCATTTCCATAATTTTTCCCCCTCGGAGGTGCACATTGATATGATCATGAGGCATATCTAGGTTAATATAGCTACCGGACTTTATGTTTATGTAGTTTGAATAGTTGAAGAGGTTGAACTAGGTACCGGATGGAAAATATGCATTAACTGAAACCGTACCAGATGTCAGTACTAGTGATATCATTAATCCCTTATCGATTAGAACCTGAGAGTCGATGGTGTAAATGTTTGTGTCCTCAGGGAATGAGAAGAAAAGAGGCGTTGCTATAGGGATGCCTTTGGTATGTGCCTAAAATATTAACGTGTAGAAGTATGGTAAAAGAAGGTAGCGTAGTCCAAGAACTTTCTTTGCTGTTGCAGCTACTGAATCCCAAATGTATACTCTTGATGGATAGTGACCTCAAGTTCATGTGCAATAATAATTGATCATATAAGTATCAGTATTCTATATATAATTAAGTTTAGCATAGACATAATAGACTGGGTATTTCTAACTAGTCATGTCTTCTCTGATTCAATCTCCTTTTGTTCCTTAATCTTGACTAATTCAATTTGATCTAAGGCATAACTAAGATTTACAGGATAGGACATATCTAATATCCTATCCTATCCCAATTTAAAGTTTTTTCCTAGAAGTTTCATATTTAAATAAGAAAAAGAAGAATGATCATATAGGCCATTTTGAACTTCTGGACTGAGATCATAAACTTTCAGTATATGCAGCAAAGTATTTCTTTAAAAATGAAAGAACTTGTACCTGAGTCCAACGGCGACAGAATTCTTTAGTAGTATTTCTGGCCATTGTGGTGAAGTGCATAGACAATATTGTTCATTTGGTCAAGTAGGAAGTTAACTTGGGAATCTATTTCTTTATTTTGCCTGTGCTTTAAACTAAACAGCATCAAGAGTATGATGTTGAAGTTCTTGGAATTTGTAAAGCTATTACATAGATATGTAAAGCTATTGGAATCTGTCCAATCATGCTAACAAATGAATGCATGATCTTGGCAGTTCTTGTTGTATTGTCCTTAATGTATAACAGATACCTGGTGATAGTTAAGTGGCTTTAAACATCATTGGATATAGTGTGTATATGGTATTTTTGAGAAATGTTTGTTTTTATTTCACCACAAAAATGTTGAGTAATGCTTTATTTTATGCAATGGAGTCTGTCAGTAGTCTGAACAAAGGACTATTGTCCATTGAAGGGCAATAAATCTTTAATCAAGCTTTATTTAGTATAGTCTTTTCTTTTCTAACTTCATAGGACATGTACTGTAATTGCATCTTACTTATGGTATTATTGGATATGCGGATTTCCAACATGGTGTTAAAGCATGATGTTCATATAACTTGTTGTTTATAATAAGGACTGAAAGTTTATCGATTGATTCTTATACTTTGCATTTTTATGTAGCCAAGTGATTCGGCTAGTGGACCCATTTCGTCCATGGATGCAAGGAGATCACATAATGATAATGATCCTAATGACATTTTTTGATTTCGTTGCATTTATCTTGGATATTCAATTATGATGATGTAATTATGTGGTTGGAGTGAATATTAGAATATTGAAGGTTTTGTGTTTAAATTTGATATTGTAGTTTGAAGATACTAGTTAATGTTGAAAATTTGGAGTTTGAAGATATTAATGTTGAAAATTTAATTTTGAAGTTCAATGTTCAATGTATTTTTGATATGCTTGTCAATTACAATATTTAATTACTCTGTTGTATTAATGATGTATGAATTGAACAAATATTGGATTGTAGGTTATGCCTAAAGGAACAATTAAATTTGAGCTAAAATTGAAATCTATAATTAGTTATTGAAAATTGATGGTCCCTACTAAATTAAAAAAAAATAAAACAATTGCGAAGGTTTTAATCCCCGCAAGTTTTAAATAAAAATTTACTATAAAACAAATTAAATTTAGAATAACGGAGGTCAATAATTGCCACAAATTAATTACGGGGTTCGTAACCGCCGCAAATTAATTATGGAGGTCAAAAAAAACTGCCGCAAATTATTTGTGATGGCTCGTATTTTGGAATTTTTGCGAACCGTCAGAATTATATTTTGCGGGGCTTTTAAACCCCTGCAAATTGTAAAATCAACCCCCACAATTTGATCCCTTTTTATAGTGAATTATGTTTATGTTTCCATGCATATTGCTGAAATTTTCAGATTTCGAGATGATTTATGAATATTTATATTACCACGTATGAATTTTTAGATGTCTTAACATGAGTTTGATACTTGGATCAATAAAATCCATTTAAAGATTGTTGTTTCAAGATTGTTTTTGCTAAAATCACGCCATGACTAGATTATTTTTAGATTTCAGATAAAGAATTCACTTTATTTCAGAATACTTGAGATTTAAAGAAAAGCAAAGCATAGTTGGTTATCTGTAAACCTTTGTGTAAATTTTAAAGTGGATTTCTTAAGATTTTAAGCATGAGATTGGAATTAGTATTTAGCACCGATATGGATAAGTTACTACGGTTTCATACCCCGGAACTACGTGCCAATGTAGGATTTTAATTATTCCCACTTTTATGTGGATGAATGAGATTGTGATCACTGAGATGAGATTGTTCTATTCCGATGGAAAGGGTAGAGCAACCCTAACCTTACGGGGGCTAGTCATGAGACACCATGGATACTCACATGGTGTACATATCGGTTAGAAGAACCTCCCAAAAGAAGTCCCCTATAATTAAACAGTTTTGTTTGATTTGAAGCCTTTAGATACACAGAATAAGTTTTCAGACTTTATTTAGCCTATGTGATTTGAGAAATAAAACAGAACTACAGATTTAAAAACTAAGTGTGATGTCTCACAAGATTTAGATCACATGTTTTATTATTTATGCTTTACTTCCAGATTTCAGATTACTCAAGCTTACGCGAGTCATTTACATTTAGCATGCATGATTTTATAAATTGTGATGATATTATTTACTTATTTCACACACCCCCATATACTCAGTACATCCTCAAAGTACTGATCCATATATATGTCTATGTGCTACATTGTCTCATAATGTAGGTTTAGGTGCTCAGTCTCAGCAGCATGATTGATCTTCGAGCATCTTATCTACATTCCTGCAGTTGGTGAGTCCTCATAGTTAGAGGGATTAGTTATTCAGATTCACAAGTTACTAGTAGATATGTCTTTACTCATTTTAGATAGTTGAGTCAGCTAGGGCTTGTCCCAGTAATTCTAGATTCAGATAGTAGAGGCTTGTCGGACAATTACATTCAAATTTAGACCTTTGAGTTAGTATTTAGATTTTTAGTATTTGTTTTATCAAACTTTTGAGATTTAGTATGGTTCAGATATACTCAGAAAATTCATACAATTTTTTGCATATATTATGATTGTTCATCTATATTTCCCTATTTTGAGATTCAGATCTAGAAAAGGCAGCCAGGGTTAGCTCAGGACTACTTGTAGTTCGGAGCACCGTATGGCATCTCGGGAACCAGATTTTGGGGCGTTACAAGAAGTGAGGAATGTAAACTTTATTTTGGCAAATACGAATATTTGGTAATTTGCACTCTATATCAAGAGCATGCCCAGATACATATTTAACCACATAAGTAGTTTTTTGAAAATATTATGCAGGGATTAACCCTTCTTGAACATAGCTAACATCTGTTCCATTATCAATCATAGCAATATCAGTTATAGGAAACTCATTATTAATTAAAATAGTACATTTAATATATCATTTGTGAGCAGTAATGATTTGCATCATTCCTAGAAAAGAATAATTTTTAAAATCAAGAGTTTTCTGAAGAAGATCATCTTCTTCAGAACTACTGCCTTTTCCTTTGGAAATTTCAGTAGGAGAATTATTTTTCTCTACTTGAGTAATCCTGTGATCACAAATCATCTGATTTTGTTTAAGTGATTTAATCTCTTTTTTCAAGTTTTCAACTTCAACTTTTAAATCATCAAAAGAAGTATCCCTAATAGGGGCAGAGTTTCTAGAAAGTCGTTTATTAACTTCTGACAAAGAATAAGATGCAAAATAATCAAAATTTTCTTTAAGACTAAAAGAATTGCTATCAGTAGTATTTGAAGTAGTTGGTTTTGAACTTGTGAATAGATTTATAATTTTCTCACGGAGTTTCTCATTAGAAACTTCTTTTAAAAGTTCCAGCACATTATCAGAAGTAATAGTTCTCATATTTAAGTCTTCAAATTGAGACTGTAATTTATAAAATTCATCATCACAAGTGCAGATATCACCCTTGCAATTAGAACACGAAGCATCAATATTTTTATCACTATTAGATAAATCAGGTAAATAAACTTTAGCCTCGGATTCTAACTCAGAACTATAATCCGATTTGGATCCAGGAGTGTATAACAAACCATAAACTTTATTATGTAATTAATCATCAAGTCCTAAATACTTCAACTTTTGAAGCTTAAAGTTTTGAGAAATATGACCAAACTTACCACATTTGTAGCACTTAATATCATCAAGATTTCTTTTGGACCTATTTTTTGCAAATCTAGTAGACTTACAATAAGTTTTCTTAGCTTCACGCTCTTCTCTAGATCTATATCTAGATCTCTTTTTCTTGTAAGGTATGTCATGGTTAAAATATCTATGTTTCTTTTTCCTAGCAGAGAAAGGCGATTCAAGAACCCCAAATTGAGTGCAAAAATCTCCTAATTGAGATCTTTTTTAAGCTTATCCATCTTAAGTTGTCTAGATAATTTCAACTCACTACATAGGTTTAATCCTTCTTGTGTGTACAAATACATATCAACTTATCATAGGTATAATTTTCCATGAAACTTCACCGAAAAGTCCTCTAAGTGTCTTTCTAACTCTTTCAGCAAATAAGGAAAGAAGGTCATCTATAAACTTAGACTTCTGATGGACAAGCCTATTTTTGGGTAATTCCAAAACCTTACTCATAAAGATATCTTTGTACCATCTAAATTAACTAAGAGTCCTACATCGAAGACCATTTAAGAGAGTATGAATAGTCTCGTGTTGGTTGGTAAATCTACCATTGAAATGTTCTAGGATCGTAAGAACAAGGGTATAAGCAACATTTTCACTATTTTTTACTAGGGCCATACTTTGGTTATTAACTCCTTCGTTATTAGCTATAGCATTAACAATAGCAACTTTCTGCTCAAAAGTTAAAAAATTATCCCACCAACTATGAAATTGTCCAGTAAAACATGAAATTATCATTCTGCAAATATTCCTATCAGTATTTTTATCACTAATACTTTTGAAAATAGTTGCATACATCATCATACGATGCACAAGAATAGTTAATTGCCTACAGTCAGACCATCAAGATTTCATTCATAAATGTCGGCACCACAATAAGACGTATTAATCTGATTCTAATCTCTTTCCTCAATTAAAACGTCTTAAGGAGTAGGTCGCAAATAGTAATATGTTTTCATACGCGGTAAATCAGCATACTTGAGATTTTTACCCAGTTATTTTTTAATTATACCTCTGAGCTTATTAAGCTCTGACTTAGTCTGAGTTTTACAATCAACAGTAGTTTCTATTTGGTCAGCAAAATTATTTGACAAATCAATAGGTTTAGCACTTAAACTAAAAAGTTTTTTATTAATAAGCTCTTCTAAATCTTTTAAAGATGATTTAAATTGAAATCCCTGAATTTTAGAAGGTCGTTAAATACTAACATAAATAATTTGAACCTCTGTCTTGCTTCCTGAAGAGGAGGCAACATCAGTAGATTTTTGGCTAGTACTCATTTTTGTAATCAAATAAGTTAACTCATCGAGTTTTTTATCAAGAGAACTGATATGTTCCCCCCAAAACTTTAACATACAAACTCAAATAATTATTTTGAGAAATCAAATTGTTAATTTCTGCAATTCTTACTTTTGCAACTTCGTTATCAATAAATTTTTAGAATGCAGAAAAAATAATACCTATATTATTAGGTAAAACAAAAGGTGCTTGAGGAGGATAAATATCTTTAACAATATTTCCACTTTCATCGTTATAACATCTTTCTTGAACCTTTATGTATAAAGGTAAATACATAATTATAAATCATGGAACAAAATACATAATTTGATTATGTAATGCACATGTTTCATAAAATTTTTGAGAAATATTGTTTAACTCTTCTGGACTATAAGTCTCAAAAAATCAAGTTCTAAACTGGTTTCATTTATCATTAAAAAATTTTGCTAGACACATGGGCTCAACGTAAGTATGTATTGAATTCAGACAGGCCCCTTGCTTGGATAAAAGAATACTGCTTCCATACATTCATTAAGCTATTTGAACTTCTTGTATATTTTGATTTTACTTCTAACTGGCCGTGTGGACTACCGCCAACCTTTAAGATTAAGGGTACTAACTGAGGTCTGGATTGGTTGGCCGCGCAGATTACCACCGGTCCCTTCAGATCCTGGTATAACTGGCATTAGAGTCTAAGAACTTTCATGGTAATTCTGTAATAGATCTGATACTAGTTATACCAGGATCTGAAGGGACTGGTGGTAATCCGCGCGGCCAACTAATCCAGACTTAAGTTAGTACCCTTAATCTTAAAGGCTAATTAGACAATACATAAATTGTTATTTATAAATTTTAAACCAAAGATATAGGGTAAGAGTAAACATTTTAAAGTTAAAACAATCAATATTAATAATTTGAAGATTTTAAATTGTACACAATATAATAAAAAAATATAAATTATAATTTTTTTTTTATAATTGGGTGATTATTTTTACTCATATAGATTTGATTAGAAGTAGGGTGAAAGGATTTTGGGGGTTGGGGTTGGGGAGTGGGGTATTAAACATCTAATATCTTTAAATTATGAATAATATAATAAAAAAATTATAAAATATAATTATTTTTTTAATAATTACATAATTTTTTGTGTATAAATTTCGTTAAAGGTGGGGGATTGGTGGGAGGGTGGGTTTTAATCTTTTTATTTAAAAAAATTTGTGGAGTGGGGGGGGGGGGGGGATAGGGGGGGGGAGGTGTGAAAGTGGATGGTCGAAAGAAATTATTTCTTTTCACATTTCATTGAGAAACAATATGATAATTGAATTCTTTTAAAGGTAATATGATTTAGCACGCTCGAAAAAGACATCTAAATATTAAATGATTTGAAATAGTAATATTTTAATTCTGCATATCGCGCAGGTACTTGCAGTAGTATACTTTAAAATGCAAGATGTTAGATGAAATACACTTTGAACAAGAATAAGAACAAACACTCAAAATAATGTGAATGAAGAGAGAATGAAATGAGTGAACAAACAAATAATGTAAACAAGAAATGAATAAAATGGTTGGTTTATAAAAGAATATTAATAAGGTAAGGGGCACGTTTTACCTTATAAGATAAACAGTCTCCCAACCTTGCACTATAGTTAAAATAAATTCTTCACTAAATACTCCCTCCGTACATAAATATTTGTTCACTTTTGACTTGACATACACCTTAAAAAACAATAAATTGATGGGTGATTTTACTATATCACCTTTTGAATATAATAAATGTTTTGCTTTAAAAAATGCAATGAGTGATGTATTATATTTAATACCAAGGGTAAAATAGGTAAAATGAGTAAATTATTCATTGATTTTATAAACTGAACAAGTATTATGGACATCATAAAATCAAAAGATGGACAAATAAAGATCAACGGAGCAAGTACATCAACGTCATTAAATTCCTCACCCCACCAACTTTTTCACTGAGTAAGGTAAGTGACTTCATTTACCTTGTAAGGTAAAATTGTGCTTCCACCTAGCATTTTATCAGGTAACTGAAGATGCTAACTTTTTCATGAAAAAGGAAACATCTGTATTTGTCTTGTCCGTTTTAAATTTTTTTCATTTTCATACGTTTTCCTTTAAATTTTTGGATGAAAAAAATTTGGCCTTTATGCTCGGAAATCCTCTTTCTATGCTGTCCAAAAAAAAATTGGACGACATTGGGAATATAAACTTAAGATGACAATTTTTCTTTGTTATCTTCAAAAATATGTGCATTCACCAGAATGACGTAACAATTGTTCATTTTGTGATTGCCTTACATATTTATGTCACTTTAAATTTACGGCACACTTTCGAATCTTCACATTACTGTCTTAATCACTACAAAAATTATTAGTTAATTAACACCAATGTTTAAGTGGTTAACTTTTTGTTTAATCATTAGTACATACCAAAATAATAAACCTCTCTGCTATAGTAGCTTTATTAGCCTTTATATATATGGTATGACAGTGTCGTTTATAATTTATATATATATATATATATACATATATATATACATATAAATCTTTTTAAAAGTAAATCAATCATTAATCTTAATTCTTGCATGCACAGTTTGTTAGAGACTTGTTTCTTTGACCATAAAAAAACGATTTTTCATGACTAAAATTTTGTATAAGAAATTGAGAAAGAGATGATCAGTGAAGAGATATAGTACTTATACTGGTGCATACACAATAAAACACATTTATAAATGTTGTTGCATTTTCATTTTAAGCAAAATTTGCATTCAACATTTGGCACTTCCTATAAAGATCATGGCCTAGTATAAAAAGCCATGAAAGAGGAAGTTTGATATAAGGTACAAAGTTCAGATAGAAAAAGAGCCAAAAAAAAGAGGCCTTGTTTATAAAATATTAGCAAAGGCTTTCATTACTAAAGCCAGAGAGCTCCTGCATCTTTAAGCATCTTCTTGAGTGAACCATTGATATGAAGTGTCATGACAGTGTTGGCTGATCCCACAAATCTACCACCAATAAACACGGCTGGTACGGCCGGGCTGCAGCCTAACCTGAGAAGTGATCTCTCCATTTCACGGCCATTGATATCTTCATCAAGTTCATAAATCATAGGGCTAACACCTTGCTCGTAAAATAACCTCTTAATTGCATGGCACATGCAACATGTACTCTTGCTAAATATCACCACTGCCTTTTGTGATGCCACTTTCACTACACGGTCCATCGATTCAATTCAATATTCTTATATATGCAATTGGGGTTTAGTTATATTCTTGAAGTTGGATTTGCTAGATAGTAAGAGAGAGTTGGTTTTGAGATGGTAATGGAGATGTTAAGAAGGGATATTTATATAGGGGAAAATGATGATGAAGGTGGTGGGACTTGGATAATCTAATTAATAGTTTATTGTATTTGGAGAAAAAAGGAGATGGGGAAAAGTGAAAATTCTTTGAGATATTTGGATAGATTCTAGATTCTTGATTATGCCATGGTACAACATGCAAAATTCTGTTTCTTTGCTTTGATGGTAGGTTTAGATTTGCAAGAGCCAAGAACTATATATATGGACCCCCTCCCCTCTTTGCCCGAATTTTGAATACGACATCTATCCCACTACCTACGTCATGCTTTTTACTTAGTTGTGTGGGAGGAATCAAAAGGCCATTATTTTAGATAAATACGTCTGATCCCTATAACGCTGACTTAGTGGTGGAATTTATTCCTCCCATATCCTAACTATAACCGGTATATATTATAGAATTTTCTAGTTTTAGGATTTAATCTTATGTCCACTTACATCCTCCCACTTCGTTTGTCGAATGCTACTGCTACTTTTTATATGATTTTCATCAATACTCACTCATGAATTACTTTTTCAGACGGAGTTAGATTCAAAGTATTTTAATTACTTTTCTATCCCAATTGATATGCCTCTTTTCAACTTTGATCTATATTTGTAATTTATTTTCATTATATTGAATGAGAAAGCTTACAGCTTATCATAGTACTTCCTGCATAGTGCTTGAATATGTAAATTAAACTTGAATATGTAAATTAAAAACATTAAATTAATTTAATTCAATGTAGATTTAAAGATTAATTTAATTGATTGTCGACACGCAAAAGATATCACGTAAAGATTTATCAATTAACGGTCAAGAAACAAAATATATCACATAAATTAAAATAAAAAAATGATATTAAATTTTATATTTTATTATATAGAAATGTCAAGGAAGGACGACCATGGCTATAAAAAATTATAGAATATGCAATACAAATTGTACCATATACTTTACCTTGTTTTATTTCATCACCAATTATCTTCAGTCACATGTAATACTACGGTCCATTCTCATTATTCCTACACAAATTTATTCAAATCTATTGTTTATTATAAAATAAATCAAAATGCTCAATTATCATCAACTTTCTTGGGGGTTTGGACCACAGGTGACAAAAGAGTTTTAAAATAAGATGTAGGTGACACAAGTCTTAATAATTAAGTAGAGGTGACAATTACTTCATTATGGTTTAAGAAAGTTTGGAAAATTTTAAAATAACCCACAAGTTTTTAAATTTACACTTTGATTCAAATGTTAGTTAATATATAATGGGGAACGAAAGGAAAAATGCGTCTTTTTCTCTCTCCTCATCCATTGTTATTTTCTCTCTCTTTGCGATATTTGTTGTTCATTGTTGTTGATGCTTTATTCATTATCTTCTGATTCATTATCATCATCTTATACTTCATTATCAACTTCATATTCTTCTTGTTGACCATTGTTGTTGTTGTTGTTGTTACCCCAACTGCTGCTCTTTGACCAAATTCTTATGTCAAATTTTATTTCGTAAATCACTTTCAACTTTGGAATTTAGTTGAGATGAGACTTTGGTAAGTCAGATTATGCTTTGTAATTGAATCTGGGTAACTGCTAGTGTGTTGTTTTTTCAACAATAATTTGCACGCGAACATGAATGCAATACAAGAGCAATCTGTTTAAACAGATCCATTATATGCGGCACCAGATAAATGTTCTGTTGTAACAGTAGACTCATGTTGGATTCATGTTTAAGGGTTATAGGTGCCCGTAATATGATTATGAATCGAATATATGGGTATTCTGGTGTACCAGATTAGTAATCTGTTTTAACAGATAAATAATCTATTTCATCAGATTACTAATATGTTTTGAACAACAAAATACACTCCTATCACACACAAAATCTAACAGATAACTCATATGTTCTTGCTATTGATACTGGAATCAAATTATTCCTTAATTGTAGACATGTCACTCGTTAAGAAATAGAAATAGACAACACAAAAATTAAATAAGAAATAAAAAGTCAAGTGCATCAAACATAATTTTTTATAAAACAAACAAAAAAAAATACATAGATAACAGAAAAAAAGCTTTATTATTATTATCATCATTATTATTTGTATGGCCAGCTGGTCAATCTTCAAAGGGCAGCAGCAGCTCCCTCCGCAGCCTGCGGATCTCCCGCAACATCCTTACTCTGACGGCGGCCAACTCCCAATGCAGGTCATGAACCTCCTTCTGCAGTTCCCTCATGGCATCTCGTAAAATAGCGATATCCCACACAGGATTAGCCATATCTAAAAAATGCATAAGTTGACAAAACACACAGAATTCGAATATAATGTAATGTAATACAACGTATATTTACACAAAAATCAAGAGAAAACTTACTAGAGATAGGAAAAAGCTATCAAGTCCTTGAAGAGAAAGTAGTTGAAGGTGTAACAAGAGCGAGGAATAAATAGTGTGTAGTAGAACGAACGATTGAGTAAGAAGGGACCTATTTATAGAGGATTGAACTTGAATGAGTTAGGCGAAAAATCGCAACTGTTCACCTCCATTTATTAATGACATTCTTGATTACTGTAAAAAGTTATGACTTAATTAAGTTAATCAATATTATGATAAGTCATGACTTTTTAGCTTTATTATTATTAATAATTAGTTCTTTCCAGGAACCATTTTTTTACACTGTTTTGGACAATAGATAATATATCTGTTGCATTAGATAAATCATTTTTTACAATAGATATATCATGATTTGCAAAAAATAGATAACCTGTTGCATCAGATAATATATCTGTTGCAACATATAATATATATTTTTTACAAAAAATATAGTATCTTCATGACATTCAAATTTTCTAACTTTTTAATTATATAAATTAATAAAGCAGATTTAAAGGCACAACTGTTCACTTCCATTTATTAATGATATTCTTGATTACTGTAAAAAATTATGACTTAATTAAATTAATCAATATTATGATAGGTCATGGCTTTTAAGCTTTATTATTAATAATAATTAGTTCTTTCCAGGAACTATTTTTTTACACTGTTTTGGACAATAGATAATATATCTGTTGCATTAGATAAATCATTTTTTACAATAGATATATCATGATTTGCAAAAAATAGATAACCTGTTGCATCAGATAATATATCTGTTGCAACATATAATATATATTTTTTACAAAAAATATATTATCTTCATGACATTCAAATTTTCTAACTTTTTAATTATATAAATTAATAAAGCAGATTTAAAGGCACAACTGTTCACTTCCATTTATTAATGACATTCTTGATTACTGTAAAAAATTATGACTTAATTAAATTAATCAATATTATGATAGGTCATGGCTTTTCAGCTTTATTATTAATAATAATTAGTTCTTTCCAGGAACCATTTTTTAACACTGTTTTGGACAATAGATAATATATCTGTTGCATTAGATAAATCATTTTTTACAATAGATATATCATGATTTGCAAAAAATAGATAACCTGTTGCATCAGATAATATATCTGTTGCAACATATAATATATATTTTTTACAAAAAATATATTATCTTCATGACATTCAAATTTTCTAACTTTTTAATTATATAAATTAATAAAGCAGATTTAAAGGCACAACTATTCACCTCCATTTATTAATGACATTCTTGATTACTGTAAAAAGTTACGACTTAATTAAATTAATCAATATTATGATAGGTCATGACTTTTCAGCTTGAAGCTTAGCTTTATAATTATTAAAATAATTAATTCTTTCCAGCAATCATTTATTTTTTACACTGAGTTTCACAATAGATTATATATCTGTTGCATCAGATAAATCATCTATTATAATAGATATATCATCCATTGCAACAAATAGTTCAACTGTTGCATCAGATAATATATCTGTTACAACATATAATATATATACTTTTTTAAAAAAACTATCTTCATGACATTCAAATTTTTTGACTTTTTAATTATATAAATTAATAAACAAGATTTAAAAACAAGAATATTTCTGGTGAGTTTTTTACGGTTTAAATTGTGTTTATGATTTATTTCCTTATTCTTTTTTGTGAAAAGAAATGACTTAATTAAATCAAACTGGTGGTGACTTAATCTTTCCATTTCTTTAATAACCATTTTTATTAATTGAGTTATGGCAACAGATTGTATATCTGTTGCATCAGATAACCCATCTGTTGCTATAAATCGACCATCTGTTTAAGGAGCTTTTTTGATTTCTTCTAACTGATTCATAAGTTGCAACAGATGAGGAATTTGATGTATCAGAAGCTTTTTTTGTTTTTGTTTGTTTGTTGAATGTGTTGAGACAAAAGTCACAGTCACGACTATTCATTAACTTTTTTCTTAAAAATCATATCATCATCTATATATCTTAATTAAATAAATCCAATGTTGTGACTTTTTTAAAATTAAATAATCTTTGTTTTACGGTTATAATATCATTTAGTTCCTTATTATTTTTTTAACGAACCATTTTTAGGAGAATTTCTCATCATGATCGCATCCCTAACTCCAACCGCCGACATGTTTTGAATAGGAAATAAATACAATGATAATTAAATATTGAATAAGAATCAAAAATTCAAAATCGACCAAACCAAATCAAACCAAACTAAACATATACATGGATTTTTTTGAATCCCTTATAGGTAGATCGGATATAAAAAAGGGAAATACATACGCTAAAAGATAGAAAACACATAACCTAATTATTATTATTATTATTATTATTATTATTATTATTATTATTATTATTATTATTATTGTCAACCTGACAATTTTCATCCGGCAGCAGCAGGGCCCTCCTTAGCCTTGCTTGGAAGTCGGCCAAATCTCTCTGGAGTTCATCAAACTGCCTTTGAAAT